>NC_134211.1:2116820-2466820 GCF_965140235.1 Caretta caretta | reverse complement strand
ACAGACACATGCTGTCTCTCTCCAACACACACACACCCTGTCCCCTCCCGACCCTCTCAGCCCTGAGACCCCAGAGCAGTGGCTGGAGCCCCACAGTTGGTGGGGACCCAGACTCCAGCCTGGTTGCTATTACTGTCAAGGTGAAGCGCCAGGGCGTAATTTGTGCCAGGGCCCGGCAGGTCAGAGCCCCGGCACCCCTGGGCTCGGCAGGTCACGGCCACGGCACCCCTGGGCTCGGCAGGTCACGGCCACAGCACCTCTGGGCTCGGCAGGTCAGAGCCCCGGCACCTCTGGGCTTGGCAGGTCAGAGCCCCGGCACCCCTGGGCCCGGCAGGTCACGGCCACGGCACCTCTGGGCCCGGCAGGTCAGAGCCCCGGCACCTCTGGGCCCAGCAGGTCACGGCCCCGGCACCTCTGGGCCCGGCAGGTCACGGCCCCGGCGCCTCTGGGCCCGGCAGGTCACGGCCCCGGCGCCTCTGGGCCCGGCAGATCACGGCCACGGCACCTCTGGGCTCGGCAGGTCACGGCCCCAGCGCCTCTGGGCCCGGCAGATCATGGCCACGGCACCTCTGGCCTCGGCAGGTCACGGCCCCGGCAGCTTTGGGCTCGCTGCGTCAGGTATGAATGTAGAAAAATTGCTTGTGCCCCGGCACCTCTTTCATTACAGATTAAGCATCGGCCCACTTCTGATGCCAGAGGCAGTTGGGTCCTACCAGCCCCGCAGTGTGGGGCTGGGACCCCCAGGGTAACGGAGGGACAGACTGGACAGGAGCAGGGAATGAATCTGGGTCACCCAGCACGGGGGGAGCAGGGGCTCTGGGTCCCTTCTAGGACGGGGGCAGAGAGGGGAGATTAGAAAGTTTGGAAGATCCATCCATCTATCCATCTCCATATATCCTCTCCATCCACCCATCCACATATACCCCCCCATCTATCCATCCATCCACATATACCCCCTCTATCTATCCATCCATCCATCCTTCCATCCACATATACCCCCCCATCCATCCATCCATCCATCCACATATACCCCCCCATCCATCCATCCATCCATCCATCCATCCATCCATCCATCCACATATACCCCTCTGTCTATCCATCCATCCATCTCCATATATCCCGTCCATCCATCCCCATATACCCCCTTTGTCTGTCTATCTGTCCATCCATCTCTGTATATCCCCCTCCATCCATCTACCCATCTATCCATCCATCCCCATATACCCTCTCCAACTATCTATCTATCAAGACAGCCAGCCCCATACACTCCCTCCATCTATCTACCAATCCATCTATGCATCTATCCCCTTATGTCCCCTCTATATATCTACCCATCCGTCCCCTTTTCCCCCTCCATCTACCTACCTATTCATCCATCCCCATATACTCCCTCCATCTACCAGCCTACCCATCCATCCTCCTACACCCCATCTATCTTTCTGTCTGTCTAGCCATCCATCCCTATAAGTGTCCTTTCTCTCTCTCTCTCTTCCCATAACCCCCCAACTCTCTGTCCCTTCCAAACACAACCCTTTGGGAAGAAAGTGGGGTCTAATGGGTTAGAGCAGGTTGGGAGCCAGGACTCCTGGGTTCTGTGCCAGCTCTGGAAGGGGAGTGGGGTCTAGTGGTCAGAGCAGGGGGGTGGGAGCCAGGACACCTGGGTTCTGCCCCGGCTCTGGGAGGGGAGTGGGGTGTAGTGGTTAGAGCAGGGAGGTGGGAGCCAGGACACCTGGGTTCTGTGCCGGCTATGGGAAGGGAGTAGGGTCTAGTGGTCAGAGCGGAGGCGGTACGGGGGAGAATCCACGGGCGGGGGCAGCAGTCGTGGGCCGAGCAGCCATGAAGCTGTTTAAGTGGCTCCATATTTGGGCAGCTGAGTCTTTTTTTAGCCCAGTGCTGTGACGCTGGTGCCCTGGGTTTTCCTCAGCCAGCGAGGGGGGGGCCGTGCTGCTAAATACGCTGCGCGCCTCTCGGGGGCCGGGAGCGAACGGGAGCCGTAGCACTAATTATGATCAAGGATTACTCCGCAGGAGCAACCCAGCGCTTTGGGGGCCTGTCAGCGTCGCTCCCCCGGCACTGAGATGCAGCTGCCCCTGGGGTGGGGTGTGGCAGCTGTTTAACGGCCATGGGTGGGGGGACACCCCTGCTTATACAGCTTGACCCTATGCCCCTGCTAGAGAACCCAGGAGTCCTGGCTCCCGGCTCCCCCTGCTCTAACCCACTAGACCCCACTCCCCTCCCAGAGTTGGGGAGAGAACCCAGGAGTCCTGGCTCCCAGCCCCTGCCCCCGCTCTAACCCACTAGACCCCACTCCCCTCCCAGAGCTGGGGAGAGAACCCAGGAGTCCTGGCTCCCAGCCCCGCCTGCTATAACCCACTAGACCCCACTCCCCCCCCCCCCCCCCGAGTCAGGGATAGAACCCAGGAGTCCTGACTCCCAGCCCCCCTGCTCTGACCCATTAGACCCCACTCCCCTCCCAGAGCTGAGGAGAGAACCCAGGAGTCCTGGCTCCCAGCCCCCCCCCCCCCCCCACACACACACACACTCTAACCCACTAGACCCCACTCCCCTCTCAGAGCTCTGGATTTCCATCACTTTCCCTACAATTTGAACATCCCCCCACAGTGCTCCTTACGTCATCCATCTCCCCCCCCCCCCCCGCTCCCATCCCGAACCCTGCCTAGACTTTCCCCTGGTTGCGGGGCTTGAATCCTTTGGCTCCCCCCAGGGCCCCCCTCTTCCCTGCCTGTCCATGCTGCAGGCTGCCCGTGATGGAGATCCCTGCATGATGCTGCAGCAGAAAGCCGGCCCGAGAAAAGAGCTGCAGGGGAAGGGACCTGGCGACTGACAGGCTGTGCAGACAGACACCGAGAGGGCAGGAAACCGGCACAGAGAGACACACATCTACAAACACCCACAGAGACACACCAGCCCAAAGACCACACCCGCCCAGCAGGGCCCCCAGCGGCACCGAACAACACACACGCGCCCACACAGCCGCCAGGCTAGAGGTGCGCAGTCAAAGGTCGAGAGATGCCTTGACACAAACACACGCTGGGATACGTCAGTGGTGTGTGGCTGTGTTCCACTCACAGCCCCACAACCGCAGGTGTGCACGAAAGCACACAACCAGGCAAACACGCCGGCCTGCAGACACACACCCACACACACCCCCAGCCACAAAACCCCAGGCACAAATACACACACACACACAGCCTGTGTGTCGTATGGCCGGGCAGGCTGGTGAAAGGGTGTGGACGGGGAGGGGTCAGGAGGAGAGATGGGGCGCAGGAGAGCCAGAGAACAAGGAGTGGGGAGCAGTCTAGCTACATTTTGGGGGGACCCCTCCTCCCTGTATGACAACAGAGGCTATAGGGAGGACACCTGAATCTTGAACGCCCCACTCCCCGCAACACAACACCCCCTAGTGCCGCACTGGGGCAATGCGGCCAGCCCTGACTGCCAGGGGAGAGCGCCCCCTATTGAGCCCCTGCCGGGCTCCCTGCAGCACAGCGCCCCCTAGTGACGCACTGGGGCATTGGGTCAGCCCTGACTGCCAGGGGAGAGCGCCCCCTATTGAGCCCCCGCCGGGCTCCCTGCAGCACAGCGCCCCCTAGTGCTGCACTGGGGCAATGCGGCCAGCCCTGACTGCCAGGGGAGAGCGCCCCCTATTGAGCCCCCGCCGGGCTCCCTGCAGCACAGCGCCCCCTAGTGACGCACTGGGGCGTTGGGTCAGCGCTGATGCCACTCCGGAGGCGGGTTATTTTGGGGATGACGGGTTCCTGGAAGGACATTGGGAAGGTGAGAGCCCCCCAAGAAGAGGATGGGCTGCCCTCCGCCCCCTTTCCCCCCCAGCCACCGAAGCATGTGCGTTATGTCACCGCTCCAACACACCAAGCAGTGACCTTGAAGCGAAGGAGACGCATGAGAGATGCGAGCCAGAATGCCCTCCAGGAGAGGCACACAGACACAGCCTCGGCCACAGCCCCTCCCCAACCCATCTTCACCCCTCCATGTCTCGATCCCAGACCCCTCCCCTCCTGGAGCACCTTTGGGACACCCCATCTCTCTCTCCAGCTTCGGGGGATGGGTCTTTCTCCCCCCCAGCTCTGGGGTGGGACCCCCTGGCCCATGCCGATACACTCCCTGCAGTGCTGGGGCTCTGTGCAGGGAGCATAGCCCACCCAGGGGGAATGTTCCCACACCGGCAGTCCAGACCATGTCGCCTGGGGTTAGATCAAGTTTGGAAAGCGTCTTATGTAAGTGGAGTATAGTCGTGGCATAGACAGGGCTGCATGTAGGGCTGTGGAATGGAGGAGCATGAGATAGATAGATAGATAGATAGATAGATAGATAGATAGATAGATAGATGGGTGTATGGGCATAGATAGATAGATAGATAGATAGATAGATAGATAGATAGATAGATAGATAGATAGATAGATAGATGGGTGGGTGTATGGGCATAGATAGATAGATAGATAGATAGATAGATAGATAGATAGATAGATAGATAGATGGGGTGTAGTGGGAAGAGATGGGGGTGTATAGGGATGGATAAATAAAGGTAGAGTTGGAAGAATTTGACTTTTTAAAATTAATTTTGATGTTTATTTTTAAGCATTTTTTTCCAATTTTTGTCAATTTAAATTTTCATTGGTGCACAAAATTATGGGGTTCACACAATTTTTTGTGTTTGTATTGATTTCAATTTTCAGAGTTGTGGGAAATTCCCTGGGGGCATGAGGCCATAATTATTTAATGGCAGGAAATGCTGAGATTCAAAAAGCGTTGTAACCATTACAACACCAATTGTTCACATCACATGTCAACGCATAAGCGTACACTTAAATCAAACTCTCCTCTCAGGCAAAATCTTCCTTACTTTGCCCAGTTGTCAGTTTCAGTTGTTATGGATGGAAATATTTTGTTTCATTGCTCTGTGTGTGTGTACGGTGAAATCGATGTTTAACAATAAAAATTAAATCCCTCAAAGCCTAGATCAGTGGTTCTCAACCTTTCCAGATGACTGTACCCCTTTCAGGAGTCTGATTTGTCTTGCGTACCCCCCCAGTTGCACCTCACTTAACAACTACTTGCTTACAAAATCAGACATAAAAATACAAATCGTGTCACAGCGCATTACTACTGACGAATTGCTGACTTTCTCCTTTTTACCATATAATTATGAAGTAAATCAACTGGAATATAAATATTGTACTCGCATTTCAGTATGTAGTATACAGAGCAGTATAAACCAATCAGTGTATGAAATTTTAGTTTGGACTGACTTGGCTGGTGCTTTTCATGTAGCCTGCTGTAAAACTAGGCAAATATCTAACTGAGGTGATGTCCTCTCTGGAAGATCTGTGTGTACCCCCAGGCGTACACATACCCCAGGTTGAGAACCACTGGCTGAGGTAAAGGAGTCTGTAGCTAGCTGAGCTAAGTATCAGAGGGGTAGCCGTGTTAGTCTGTATCCACAAAAACAACGAGGAGTCACCTTAAAGATGAACAGATTTATTTGGAGTGGGTTTTTTACCCACGAAAGCTTAGGCCCCAATAAATCTGTTCATCTTTAAGGTGCCACTGGACACCTCGTGGTTTTTTTAGCTGAGATAGATCATAGTTGCAGAGAGATCTGTATCTCAGTAGAGACAGAGAGAGAACTAGATACATAAGTACAAAACTGGTTGGAAAACCATTCCTAGAGAGGCATTATCAGTGGTTCACACTCATGCTGGAAGGGCGTAATGAGTGGGGTTCCGCAGGGACCAGTTCTGGATCCAGTTCCATAAGCGCGGGAACTAGGGGTGCGGGGGGTGCTGCAGCACTCCCGGGTTCCTGACTGCCAGCCCCGTGCCTGGGGTCCCAGCTGCCGCCCCACGCACCCCGGGTTTCGGCTGCCGTCCCCACACGCCCGGGGTCCCAGCCTCCGCTCTCGGGGGTGGAGGAGTGGGTAGGGATAAGGAGGCTGGTTTTTAGCACCCCCACTCTTAAAAATATTCCAGCGCCACTGTCCGGTTCTGTTCAATATCTTCATCAATGATCTAGATAATGACATAGAGAGGACACTTATAAAGTTTGCGGACCATACCAAGCTGGGAGGTTGCAAGCGCTTTGGAGGATAGGATTAAAATTCAAAATGCTCTGGACGAACTGGAGAAATGGTCTGAAGCCAATAGGATGGAATTCAATAAGGACAAATGCAAAGTACTCCACTTAGGAAGGAACAATCAGTTGCACACATACAGAATGGGAAATGATGGCCTAGGAAGGAGGACTGCGGACAGGGATCTGGGGGTCAGAGCAGATCACAAGCTAAGTGTGAGTCAACAGTGTCACGCTGTTGCAAAAAAAAGCAAACATCCTTCTGGGCTGTATCAGCAGGAGTGTTGTCAGCAAGACACGAGGAGTAATTCTTCCGCTCTAATTAGGCCTCAAGTGGAGTATCAGGTCCAGTTCTGGGTGCCACATTTCAGGAAGGATGTGGACAAATTGGAGAGAGTCCGGCGAAGAGTGGCAAAAACGATTCAAGGTCTAGAACCCATGAGCTGTGAGGGAAGATTGAAAGAACTGGGTTTGTTTAGTCTGGAGAAGAGAAGACGGAGAGGGGACATGAGAACAGTTTTCTAGTATGTAAAAGGTTGTTACACGGAGGAGGGAGAAAAATTGTTCTTAACCTCTGAGGCTAGGACGAGAAGCAATGGGCTTAATTGCAGCAAGGGCGGTTTAGGCTGGACATCAGGAAAAACTTCCTACCTGTCAGGGTGGTTAAGCCCTGGAAGAAATTGCCCAGGGCGGTTGTGGAGTCTCCATCATTGGAGATTTTTAAGAGCAGGTTGGACAAACACCTGTCAGGGATGGCCTAGGTAATACTTAGCCCTGCCATGAGTGCAGGGGACTGGACTAGATGACCTCTTGAGGTCCCTTCCTGTCCTACGATTCTATAGATAGATCTCCCTATCCTCCAAAACAAATATCTGTCTGTCCATCTCCATACAGACACCCCTCTATCTGTGGGATGTAATGGGTTAGAATAGATGGGGCTAGGAATCAGGATGCCTGGGTTCTATCCCTGGCTTGGTAGGGGAGTGGGTCTAGTGGGTTAGAGCAGGATGGGAGGGATGGGGGTCAGGGTTGCTGGGTTCTAGTCTTACCACTGCATGACCTTGTTCCACCCCCTTTGGCACTCTGTGCCTCAGTTTCCACAGCTGTTGCAGTAGATCTGTTCCTTCTTTAGGCCAGGCTGACTTTAGTGTTTGGTGGGGAAGGATGGATGGGGAACCCCAGTGAAATTATTTAGGGGGACCCCTCCTCTTAATCTCTTGCCTCCCACATCCCGTTTCCCGCCTCCTCTGCCAAAACCAGACACAGCATCGCCCATTGTTAACTGTGGGGTGGATGCAAGACCCCAAGGCCACCCCTGTCTTTAGTGGGGAGCACTGGGTCCTATTCCCTGAAGGCTTTTGGCCTAAAGAGGGTCAAAGCCAGGGTCTCAATTTTTCCCCTCTCCCAAAATTCAGCCTCCCTGTCCAGCCAACAAACTACTCCAGGCCCAGGCTCTGTTGGCCTTTGTAGGCCTTGCAGGCCACCGTGGGCAATGTGGTGTATAGGACAGCACCCCAAAGTAGGTTTGCCAACTTTGGTTGGATGAATTCCTGGAGGTTTCCTCACATGACATTATCTTTAATGAAAGATTACTCATTAAATCCTGGATGCTCCAGGCCAATCCTGGAGGGTTGGCAACCCAAATGGGGATAGATAGATAGATAGATAGATAGATAGATAGATAGATAGATAGATAGATAATGGGTGTTTCAACAGAGTTGTGGGTGGGGGAGCTCATGGCTTGAATAGCATGGGGGAACTGCAGATTGGTGTCGAAGGGCATTTTATGTCCTAAATTGCAGGACAACTGCTGCGCTCCACCCCAGAAATGGCCGCATTTCAGGGCGGGTGAGCCATCCCTACGTGGTGTCGCTGTGTGGCTGTTCCCCAGCTGTCCCACCCTAGAGGTGGCTGCATCTCAGGGCTGGGTTGTGTGATACATGCCTGCCCACCCTGGAAATTGCTCGAAGGTGGCCGCTGGGATCCGTGTGCATCTGGGGGAGACAGCGCAGGGTCTAACGTCTTCTCTTCTCTCCTCTCCAGGCCAAAGACAGCGACGATGAAGAAGAGGTGGTTCATGTGGACCGGGATCATTTTATGGACGAATTCTTCGAACAGGTGAGAGATGAAAGGCTGCTCTTCATATGAGTTGGTCCCCGTTTCACTGGGAGTCTCCCGGAATCGTCTGCCAAACCGGGAGATTTTAGGCACTAAAAGTTCGTCGGCGCAGCGGGGCTAAGGCAGGCTCCTTGCCTGCCCTGGCCCTGCTCCTCTCCCGGAAGTGTCCGACATGTCCCTGTGGCCTCTGGAAGGGGAGAGGGACTCCGCGCACTGCCCCTGCCCCGAGCGCCGACTCCACGGATCCCACTGGCCAAGAACTGCAGCCAATGGGAGCTGCGGGGGTGGTGCCTGCAGGCAGGGGCAGCTCGCGGAGTTCCCTGCCCCCCCCTCCAGGGGCAGGGCGCGGAGTCCCCTGCCATGAGCCCCCTCCTGGAGCCTGCACCCCACAGCCCCTCCTGCACCCCAACCCCCTGCCCCAGCCTGGAGCCCCCTCCAGCACCCAAACTCCCTCCCAGAGCTTGCACTCCAACTCCCTGCCCCAGGCTCAGCCCAGAGCCCCCTCCCACACTCCAAACCCTTCGGCCCCAGCCCAGAGCCCGCACCCCCTCCCACACCCCAGTCCCCTGCCCCAGCCTCGTGAAAGTGAGTGAGAGTGGGGGAGAGCGAGCGACAGAGGGAGAGGGAATGGAGGGAGCGGGACGGGGCCTCGGAGAAGGGGCAGGGCAGGGATGGGGCCTTGGGGAAGGGGGAGGCGGGGGTGGGGGGCGGAGCAAGGGTGTTTGGGTTTGTGTGACTAGGCAGTTGGCAACCCCAGTCCCACTCCTCACCCAGCTGCCATACCCCAGACCTGGCTGCATCTTAGCCCCTTAGCTCGCGACATGGGGTTTCTGTGTAACCTGAAATAACTCCTGCCAAGGCAGGTGGTTCTGAATTAGCGTGCAGCTGGCCTCATTAATATTCAGACAGGGTGATTTACAGGCAAAGGAGCTCACTAATGATGCAGTTTGTCCTTCGCACGCAGGTGGTGATGTCGTAAATTATACACCTGGCCTAGTTAATTCTGCAGCCATGGCGGGTAGGGTGCGGGGGGCAGGAGGAAGTTCATTTCCAACGCCACAGCATGGTGCTAGGGGGCGATATGGGACAAGACCCAGGGCCTTAGCCCAGCACCCCCTAGTGCTGCGCTGGGGCATTGGGGCCAGCATGGAATGCCAGGGGAGAGCGCCCCCTACCAAGCCCCCTGCCCCACTCCCTGCGGCGCGCCGCCCCCTACCGAGCCCCCCGCCCCACTCCCTGCAGCACAGAGCCCCATCCTGGTATGCCTGGAGACTGCGGTTCCCCCCGTGCATGTATCTGTCCGTCTGTCCACCCCCAGGTGGAGGAAATCCGCGGCTGCATAGAGAAGCTGTCGGAGGACGTGGAGCAGGTGAAGAAGCAGCACAGCGCCATCCTGGCTGCTCCCAACCCAGACGAGAGTGAGTTGGGGTGCCCCAGGCTGGGGGGGGGGTCTCTGAGCCCCATCGCCTCCCTGCTGGGGGAGAAGAGGACGGAACCTAGAGGTGTCCATCCACCCCTTCCTTCCTCCTTCCTTCATCTATCAACCCTTTCACCCCTTTACCGACCTACCGACCTACCTGCATACACCCCCCTCTGTCTATCCAACCCTCTCCTTTCATTCATCCCTGTCCGCCCATACATCCCTCCCCCTTCCTCCTGCCATCCGTCTCTCTGGGCCTTCATCCCTCCCCACCTCCAGCTATCCATCCATCCCTCTCGCCTCCTCGTCCTCCATCTGTCCAGCCACCCATCCGTCTGTCTGTCCACCAGCCCTCTGGCCAGCCCTCCATCTGCCTACCCAACTGTCCGTCCCGCCCTCCATCTCTTCGTCACTCTGTCCCTCCATCCCTGCCTCCATCCTGTCATCCTGTGAATGCACCTACCTATCCGTAGCCACGCTTCTCTCCATTCACCCTTTATTCACCCCACTGTTCCAGGCCCCGCCCCCCCGTGTGGAAGGGGGGCAGGGAGGGGACGCCCCCGGGGGGGCGTGCCCGCCATGGGGATCCCAGGGGGCCAGGAAGGTGGCCTCAGCCCCAGTGTGGGAGGCGGGCATGGTGGAGACTCTTCCATCTCATGCCCCTCTCTTCCCCCCGTGCAGAGACCAAGCAGGAGCTGGAGGACCTCACGGCCGACATCAAGAAGACGGCCAACAAGGTGCGCTCCAAGTTGAAAGGTACGAGCCCGCGTGGCCATATTGGCTGGTCCTGCACCCCCTCCCCTCCAGGGCATGTCGCTCCACCCTGAGAAATAGTCCCCTTCTTCCATGCCAAGGGGTCCGCAGCTCTGACGCTGCTCCTCATGTCTCTCCGCAGCCATCGAGCAGAGCATTGAGCAGGAGGAGGGGCTGAACCGGTCCTCGGCTGACCTGCGGATCCGTAAAACACAGGTATCCCTCCGCCCTCTGCCCCCCGACACAGGTATCCCTCCGCCCTCCCGCCCCCGACACAGGTATTCCTCCGCCCCCCCGACACAGGTATCCATCCCTCCTCAGCGCCCCCAATTACAAGTATCCCTCTGCCCTCACTCCCCCAAACGCAGGTATCCCTATCCCCTCCGCCTTCCTCTCCCCAGACACAGGTATCCCTCCGCCCTCACCCTCCACAACATAGGTATCCCTCCACCATCAGCCCCCCCCACCCCGCAACCCAGGTATCCCTCCGCCATCACCCCCCTCCCCAACACAGGTATCCCTCGCCTTCTCCAAACACAGGTATCCCTCCGCCCTCACCCGCCACAACACAGGTATCCCTCTCCTTCCCCAAACACAGGTATCCCTTCGCCCTCACCCTCCACAACACAGGTATCCCTCCGCCATCACCCCCCTCCCCAACACAGGTATCCCTCGCCTTCTCCAAACACAGGTATCCCTCTGCCCTCACCCGCCACAACACAGGTATCCCTCTCCTTCCCCAAACACAGGTATCCCTTCGCCCTCACCCTCCACAACACAGGTATCCCTCCGCCATCACCCCCCAACACAGGTATCCCTCCACCATCACCCCCCCAAAACAGGTATCCCTTCGCCCTCACCCTCCACAACACAGGTATCCCTCCGCCATCACCCCCCAACACAGGTATCCCTCCGCCATCACCCCCCAACACAGGTATCCCTCGCCTTCCCCAAACACAGGTATCCCTTCGCCCTCACCCTCCACAACACATGTATCCCTTCGCCATCACCTCCCCAACACAGGTATCCCTTCGCCATCACCCCTCCAACACAGGTATCCCTCCACCATAACCCCCCCAAAACAGGTATCCCTCGCCTTCCCCAAACACAGGTATCCCTTCGCCCTCACCCTCCACAACACAGGTATCCCTTCGCCCTCACCCTCCACAACACAGGTATCCCTCGCCTTCCCCAAACACAGGTATCCCTCCGCCATCACCCCCCAACACAGGTATCCCTCGCCTTCCCCAAACACAGGTATCCCTTCGCCCTCACCCTCCACAACACATGTATCCCTTCGCCATCACCTCCCCAACACAGGTATCCCTCCACCATCACCCCCCCAAAACAGGTATCCCTCGCCTTCCCCAAACACAGGTATCCCTTCGCCCTCACCCTCCACAACACAGGTATCCCTCCGCCATCACCCCCCCAACACAGGTATCCCTTCGCCCTCACCCTCCACAACACAGGTATCCCTTCGCCCTCACCCTCCACAACACAGGTATCCCTTCGCCATCACCTCCCCAACACAGGTATCCCTTCGCCATCACCCCTCCAACACAGGTATCCCTCCACCATAACCCCCCCAAAACAGGTATCCCTCGCCTTCCCCAAACACAGGTATCCCTTCGCCCTCACCCTCCACAACACAGGTATCCCTTCGCCCTCACCCTCCACAACACAGGTATCCCTCGCCTTCCCCAAACACAGGTATCCCTCCGCCATCACCCCCCAACACAGGTATCCCTCGCCTTCCCCAAACACAGGTATCCCTTCGCCCTCACCCTCCACAACACATGTATCCCTTCGCCATCACCTCCCCAACACAGGTATCCCTTCGCCATCACCCCTCCAACACAGGTATCCCTCCACCATAACCCCCCCAAAACAGGTATCCCTCGCCTTCCCCAAACACAGGTATCCCTTCGCCCTCACCCTCCACAACACAGGTATCCCTTCGCCATCACCCCCCCAACACAGGTATCCCTCCGCCATCACCCTCCAACACAGGTATCCCTTCGCCATCACCCCCCAACACAGGTATCCCTCGCCTTCCCCAAACACAGGTATCCCTTCGCCCTCACCCTCCACAACACATGTATCCCTTCGCCATCACCTCCCCAACACAGGTATCCCTTCGCCATCACCCCTCCAACACAGGTATCCCTCCACCATAACCCCCCCAAAACAGGTATCCCTCGCCTTCCCCAAACACAGGTATCCCTTCGCCCTCACCCTCCACAACACAGGTATCCCTTCGCCATCACCCCCCCAACACAGGTATCCCTCCGCCATCACCCTCCAACACAGGTATCCCTTCGCCATCACCCCTCCAACACAGGTATCCCTCGCCTTCCCCAAACACAGGTATCCCTCCGCCATCACCCCTCCAACACAGGTATCCCTTCGCCATCACCCCCCAACACAGGTATCCCTCGCCTTCCCCAAACACAGGTATCCCTCCGCCATCACCCCCCAACACAGGTATCCCTTCGCCATCACCCCTCCAACACAGGTATCCCTCCGCCATCACCCCCCAACACAGGTATCCCTCCACCATCACCCCCGCCCAACACAGGTATCCCTCCGCCATCACCCCCCAACACAGGTATCCCTCGCCTTCCCCAAACACAGGTATCCCTCCGCCATCACCCCCCAACACAGGTATCCCTCCATCTTCCCGCCCCCAATATCCCTCCCTCCTGAAGCCCCAGCCTCAGCATCATCAACTTCTGGAGCCATCCTCTCTCTTCCGTCCCTTCCTTCCCCACCTCTCCAGCTCTCTCCCATCACAGCTCCCCGCAACCCTCCCTCCCCTAAGCCGAGGGCGGATCACTCACAAGCTCACTCATCACCACAAGCTTCCGCCACCGAAGGGAACCAAAAAGAAATCGTCCCGCTCTGCGTCTCTCACAGTGTCTCCCTTCCCCGCCCCCTCCCCCCAGCACTCCACCCTGTCCCGTAAGTTCGTGGAGGTGATGACGGAGTACAACGCCACCCAGTCCAAATACCGGGACCGCTGCAAGGATCGGATCCAGAGGCAATTGGAGATAAGTATGTTTGGATTCGGGGGGAGGCCGTTGCAGGGGGGGAAGCTGTGGTTGTGTGTGTGTGTGTAAGAGAGAGTGCGGCACTTCCCCTTGCCGGTGGGAATCAGGGCCCGAGGTGTGTGTGTGTGTGTGTGTGTGTGCACACCCTCAAAGTGCTGAGTGACCCCAGTGCCCCAGTGCGGCGCTAGGGGGCGCTGTGCTGCAGGGAGCGGGGGATCAGCAGGGGGCGCTCTCCCCGGGCAGCCAGGGCCGGCCCCCACGCCCCAGTGCGGCGCTAGGGGGCGCTGTGCTGCAGGGAGCGGGGGGTCAGCAGGGGGCGCTCTCCCCGGGCAGCCAGGGCCGGCCCCGATGCCCCAGTGCGGCACTAGGGGGCACTGTGCTGCAGGGAGCGGGGGGTCAGCAGGGGGCGCTCTCCCCGGGCAGCCAGGGCCGGCCCCCACGCCCCAGTGCGGCACTAGGGGGCGCTGTGCTGCAGGGAGCGGGGGATCAGCAGGGGGCGCTCTCCCCGGGCAGCCAGGGCCGGCCCCCACGCCCCAGTGCGGCGCTAGGGGGCGCTGTGCTGCAGGGAGCGGGGGGTCAGCAGGGGGCGCTCTCCCCGGGCAGCCAGGGCCGGCCCCGATGCCCCAGTGCGGCACTAGGGGGCACTGTGCTGCAGGGAGCGGGGGGTCAGCAGGGGGCGCTCTCCCCGGGCAGCCAGGGCCGGCCCCGATGCCCCAGTGCGGCACTAGGGGGCGCTGTGCTGCAGGGAGCGGGGGATCAGTGGGGGGGGGGGATTTTGCTTCCATCAGCCCTGGAGCAATGGGCCAAGGCCACTGACCTTCTATCCCCTTCACAGCTGGCAGGACAACCACCAACGAAGAGCTCGAAGACATGCTGGAGAGCGGCAAACTGGCTATTTTCACTGATGATGTAAGTGTCAGGACTGGGATGTCACCCGAAACAGGGCTACCCGTGTTCCAGACTTGGATTGGAGACCAAGTCAGTAGCCCAGTGCAGCACTAGCGGGTGCTCCCCCCCCCCCCAGGCAGTCAATGCTGAACCCAGTGCCCCAGCGCTGTGTTTTGGGGGCGCTGTGCCACTGGGGACAGTTGCATTTCAGCACAGGGCGAGCAATCCCCATGTAGCCTATCAGTGTGCGCTGTTACCCTGCTGCCCCACCCCAGAGGTGGCTGCATTTCAGCAATGGGTGAGCACTAGAAGGCCCTGGGGGATGGTGGGACGCTCGTTTCTATAATCCAGACTCCCTTCTGCTTCCACAGATCAAAATGGACTCACAGATGACGAAACAGGCTCTGAATGAGATCGAGACCCGACACAATGAGATCATCAAACTGGAAACCAGTATCCGCGAGCTGCATGACATGTTTGTGGACATGGCTATGTTGGTGGAGAGCCAGGTTAGAACCTGCCGTGTTCTGGGTCTAGAGTGGGCTTCAGCCTAGAATCCGCAGCCTTCTCGATGGTGGGGCCCAGGAGCTGTGGTTAAGAACCTGCAGAGTTCTCGACCTTGGAGCCCAGGAACTATTTTCGACAGCCTACAGCCTTCTGCATCGTAGAAGCTATGCACTGTGATCTAGAACCCCAAGAGTTCTAGATTGTGGAACCCATAAACGATGGTCTAGAATAGTGGTTCCCAACTTTTTCTCTGCTGTGGCACAACTTGAGCTCCAGGGGCTCTTCTCCTCCCCTCCCCCCAGCTGGCATCTGTAGGAGGGAAGGGGAGGGGCAGAGGAGCCAACCCGTTGCTCACACAGGAGGGGAAGAGAGGGATATTGAGCTCTGATTGGTTGCTCCACCCCTGGAGGAGGCAGGTCAGTGAGGCAGATGACCAGTCAGAAGGCAGCTTTCCCCCCTTTGTAGTTTTTCAGAAAATTCCTTGGCACCCCTGTTCAGGCCTGACAGCACACCATAGGGAAAACACTGGTCTAGAACCTGCAGGCCCTGGGGGATGGTGGCATGCTCGTTTCTATAATCCAGACTCCCTCTGCAGGGAGACTGCAGGGTTCTGAACCTTTGGCCCATATTATCCACAGCCTTCTGCATCATAAAACCATATACTGTAGGCTAGAACCTACGGAGTTCTAGATTGTGGAACCCATGAGCTGTGGTCTACAACATACAGGGTTCTAGACCTTGGGACCCATGAGCTATTGTCTAAAGTCAGGGTCCTAGAACCCATGTACTCTAGAACCTGAAGAGTTCTGGATTGTGGAACCCATTAGCTGTGTTCCAGGGTTCTGAACCTTGGGGCCCATAAACTATTATCCACAGTCTTCTGCATCTTAGAACCCATGCGTTTTTCCTAGATCCAAGAGAGTTCTGGATCAATGAACCCATGTGAGATGGTCTGGAATGTATAGGGTTCTATACTGTGGAACCCAGGAGATTATTACCTCAAGAGCATTCTGCATCTTAGCACTCAAGAACCTGCTGCTATCTGGACCATGGAACCCAGAAATAAATCTCCAACCAGCAGAATTCTAGATCATGGAGCCCATGAGCTATGCTCTAGAATGTACAGGGTTCTGTACCTTGAACCCATGAGATTATTGTCCAGTCGACATCTGCATCCCAACAGCCTTCTGCACCTAAATGCAACAGTCTGTGTTCTGAATTATGGAATCCATGCATTATGGACCGTTCTGGCATGATAAATCCGAGAATGAACTATTATCTAGAATCCACAGACTTCTGCACCTTAGAACTTAGATGTTGCACTAGAAAACCCAGAAAGTTCTATATCATGGAACCCATGAAACATAGCCCATAATTTACAGGGGACTGTAACCTAGAACCCCTGAGATTATTACCTCAACCTGACAGCTTCATGAATCTAAGCCTCCATGATCCAGAACCTGCAATGGCAGTCTAGAACTGATAACGTTCTGGATTTCAGAGCCCATGGTTGGCTTCAGCATTTCAGGATTAGCCAAGTTCTCAGTCCTTTGAGCCACTAAAACCTCAGAGGTCTTTTGCATTACAGAACAGTGAGAGTTCTGGATCGTGAAAGACATGAGCAATGGTCGAGAACATAATGCATTCTGGAACGCAGGACACTTGACAGCCAGATGGGTTCCCCAGTCTAGAACCCAGAGAGATCTGGATGG
Organism: Caretta caretta; assembly: GCF_965140235.1. Taxonomy (NCBI): domain Eukaryota; kingdom Metazoa; phylum Chordata; order Testudines; family Cheloniidae; genus Caretta; species Caretta caretta. Next base: position 2,450,261 of record NC_134211.1, on the reverse strand, counting down.
TGATGCTTCTGAAGATACTTACAGCTGCATGTGTTCTGCCATCTAGAACCCATAGCATTCCAACACTCTGGGGCCAGGAAAAGTGCTAGAGAGAGTCTCCAGATGGTGGATGCGCTATCTTACACCCTACCGTAAGGTGACGGTCCACTCTAGAACTCTTCTAGAACATCAGTGGATCGAGGGTGCACGTTCTTGGTTCCAGAATGTACAGCGTTACAAGTTCTGAAACAGACTCACCAATCTTTCAAAGGTTCTGGCACCCGGGAAGCACTAAATGGGGCTGCTTTGTAGAGTCCAGCAGGGGCTGCAAAGGTGTCCCATGGTGTGCGTTTTTAAGCTCACAACAAGATTTCCAATTCAGCCGTTGGCTTCTCTCCAAAGGGCTGCCAGCCAAGGCCCCATTGTGATGTTGTGACGGGGAACTCTTCTCCCACGAGAATCTGGACTGAGGCTCATGAAACTCATTGCACACAAGACTCAGAAAAGCTTTCAGATAAAATTCACTGCTGACTTACAGCACCTTCCTAGAGGGGAAAGGCCCAGTGTCCCATTCCCTGCCCCCTTGAGCAAGCCAATCCCATTTTGGAGCCAATGCCCACTGCAGGGCAAAGAGGCCGGGTCCCATTTCCTGAGATGGTCAGTCTTTCTGTGCTGGTTTACCCCTCACCTGGGCTCTCTGTTTCAGGGGGAGATGATTGACCGCATTGAATATAACGTGGAGCACTCTGTTGACTACGTGGAAAGAGCTGTGTCCGACACCAAGAAAGCTGTAAAATACCAGAGCAAGGCTCGGAGGGTGAGTGCGGGGATGGGGCTGGGGGGGGTGGACCCAACCTGCTCTGCAATTAACCCCCTTCAGCTGGGGAGAGAGGCTGAGATCCCACAGAAACCCATACACATATCTTGTCCGTCACCACCCAAGGCAGGTCATCCCCGAGAGCCTCCTCCCACAGCAGAGAGGGAGACGCCCCACCGGAGCCCCCCTCTAGTCAGTCTCCTCCCTTCTCCTGTCTCCCTCTCTCCATCACTCCATCCCCAAGACCTCTCCACACCACACACTTTGTTAATTTTGTGTTTGGCAGTCTCTGTCTATCCACTCCCTTCTGTCTTGGCCCCCACTTCCCCCGGCTGTCGAAACACTGCTATCCCATCCCTGGCCTCCCCCACACCCACAGCTCTGCCGGTGCCCCTCACTCCTGACCCACAGCCCTCTCCTGTCCCAGCCCCTTGGCAGGGCAATGAGGGATCTCTGTCAGACTGCCACCTGGCAATGTGAATAAACAGATGTGATGAGTCCAAGAGCGGGAGAGGAATGACGCTCCGGGTGAACATGAGGGTCAGGGACACCCTTTGTTTCCATCAGGAGATGGAGAGATCTAAGGAACTGAGGACCCCTGGGTTCTAGTCCTGGTTCTAAGAGGGGAGTAGAGTCTAACAGGATGGAGCCAGGGGAAATAGGAGCCCAGACTCCTGAGTTCTGTTCCTTATTGTATAGATGGATGGTGATTTAATAAATCACCTTTTTGTGCAATGGAAATAAATAAGAACAGCTGGTGTCACTCGGCCCTCGCTCCATTGGGTTCAGTGGGGCCAGATCCCCAGCTGGGGTCACTCGGCCGTCGCTCCATTGGGGTCAATGGGGCCAGATCCCCAGCTGGGGTCACTCGGCCGTCGCTCCGTTGGGGTCAATGGGGCCAGATCCCCAGCTGGTGGGAATCCATGTAGCTCCTGTGATTTCCGCCAGCTGAAGATTTCACTCACCTGCTCGTTGTCTTGCTGATGCCCAGTCCAGCCATGAAAGTATTAAAATAGCCATTAACATCTCTCCTTCCTTCTCTCTCTCTCTCGCTCGCTTCCTGGATCCCTGGGGTAATGTAGAAGAAAATTATGATTATAATTTGTTGCGTGGTCCTTGGTGTAGTTCTTGCTTCCTCAATTGGGGGGACTCTGGGGTTGTAAATTAAAGCAAAAAAATATATAATAATAATAATAATAATATAATAATAATTTAAAGAAAAATTGTACATGCAATGGATATAACAGCACATGTTCCAGCTACCTATACATACATTCCTTGGGGGTCAGCAAATCTAAGTTTCTTGTTCTCTGCCATCTTTCCATCCATCTCTCCATCCCCCAGAGGCCTGGGTTCTCCCCAGATCTTCTGACATCCTTGACCACTGGTAGGAGGGCGTCGATTTGTCTCATAACCAGCCTTTGGGTTCACAGTGACCCAAAGCTCCGGTTCCTCTTCACATCAGGGCTTAGCCTGGAGGGACGGTGTGGTGATCTGTCCTTTGTTAACGCTATCTTGTTTTGGGTTCTGCTGGGGATGGTGTGGCCAATAGTAGAGGGGAAAAATACCAGTAAAATACATGGGAAACTAGCATAACAGGATATTATACTGTCAATACTAGACTGTTAAGGAATGCCAGAGTGGTTACCAATCAGTTGTTATGAAAAAAAATACCAGTTTATTCTAGGAAATACGACAGTACCTGACTCTTACACTGTCAATATTAGCCCACTGAGGAAAAGAGGGGTCGTTACCCATCAGTCATTTGGAAAAAATACCAGAGAATTATATGAAACATTAGAGCAGCAAACTATTACAATATCAGTACTAAAATATTAAGGAATATCAGAATGATTACCAGTCACTGGCTGGGGTGGGGCGGGGTGGGGATGACAGACTGTTACATAAAATACTAGAGTAACAGGAAACAGTGTTCATACTAGAGCATTGAGGAATTCAAGAGCATCCAGTTATACCTGAGGATGAATGAAGCACGATCCCAAAATACTAATAGTAACATACTAGTCCTGCATTAACATATTAACATATAGAGGAATGCTACAGCAGACTCCAATGCTACAGTATCAATGCTACGGTATCAAAACCGCTAGAGTACAAATACTGTCGTTCCAAAGAATACTGTCATACCTCAGAATACTTCAATATAGATTCATAGATATCCAGGTCAGAAGGGACCACTACGATCACCCAGTCCGACCCCTCTGCACAACGCAGGCCACAGAACCTCACCCACCACTCCTACAAAAAAAACCCTCAGATATCAGTGTTACTGCAGCCAGGTGTATGAGAGCAGTGTTGCTAAAGTGCCCAAGAACCCAAACTGCTTCTACTGCAGTACCCAGGAATAGTGGAGTATTTATGCTACGCGAGCAAGAATGCAGTAGTCATGAAGACTGGAGTAGCAATACAACAGTATGTAAGAGTGTTCAAACTGTCCAGATGAGGTCATCCCTCATCAGAAGATATGAGAATACTACAAAATACTCCAGTTTCTAAAGATACTCCAGTATGCTTGACTTGGGGAAGCACATGGCTATTCCAGCTCACGCCTATTTCCAATTACACATGCCAGGAATGGTTGCCACTATGTCAGGTGTTATTGAAAAAGAAATGAGCATTACTACAGAAATGCTACAAAATCAAATAATACTCCAGTATTCTAGATGGGGAGATCCTAATGTTCAGCCCCTCCTTTGCATGAGAGCAGCTGTGAACAAAAAATATTATTAAGTTATTAATGATCAGGAAATGTATTACACTATGCCAGAGTAACAATCCTGGGCCATTGTAAAATATACTAGAATAATGTACCCTGACAAGGCAAATGACACAGTACTTGAAGGTAATAACAGTAATACATGATCGCAAATACAACAGCCTTAGGAAGGATATTACTGTGGTGTCCTCGTGCAATGTTGGCTCCTACAACCTAAGCCCTCACAAAATACTGGAGTATAAGTACCAAACACTACACCCTTATAAAACACTAGAATAATATTCTAAAGTAATAACAGGTCCCAAATACTAAACTCTTGTAAAATACTAGAGTAATAATGGCACCCCAAAATGCTAACGCCATATAAGATACTAGAAAAATAAGGGCTCCCAAATACTACAACCTTATTATAATTCTGCAGCACTATAGAGTAATAATGGCTACCCAAATATTACACTCTTATAATACATTCAGGTAATATATAAATACTGGACATACAGGTTTCTGGGGAGGAAAATCCCACCATATTTTAGACTAATAGTGGTGCCCAAATACTACACCTTTATAAAATTGCTTGGATACTATACGTAATGACTGGTAATTATTAGTAATAAATGCTAAATTGTATGTCTATGGAAAAATATCACGGTATTCTAGAGTAATGGGCTACACATTTATTTAAAAATACCAGAGTTATATAGAGTAATATGGAATATGTAACATTATGCCTAAGAAAAGAAAAAAGACAGTATTCTGGAGTGAGAGTAAGTGGCCAAGTAAATACGTCCTTGAGAAATATATTAAAGGAATATGGAGTAAAAATGGATATCCAAATAGCATCTCTTTGAGAAAAATACTACGGTAGTCTTCAGTAACAATGGCTTGCCAAGATTTACACCACTGTAAACATCTCAAATATTATACCCTCATTTTAAAAGAATCATAGAATAGGGCAATGGGGGTCCGGGCCCTGTGGGGGACCATGAGCAGGTTTCAGGGGGGCCGCCAAGCAGACTTGCTGGGGCCCAGGGCAGAAAGCCGAATTCCCACTGCATGGGGCTGAAGCAGAAGCCTGAGCAACTTAGCTTCAGAGTGCCCCCTGTGGCATGGGGCCCTGGGCAACTGCCCTGCTTGCTACCCCCTAATGCCGGTCCTGGCTTTTATATGCAGAAAACCAGTTATTGTGGAACAGGTGAGACATGGAGTTTTTATAGCATGTTTGTGGGGCCTCAGAAAGAAAAAGGTTGACAACCCCTGGAATAGAATATAGTAACAATGAAACCCAAATACTACATTCATATAAAAATATTGCACCAGGGTATATTAGTAATAGCTCTGCGGGTAATACAATTATAGTACAGAATAATAAGGGCTGTTCAAATATGCCCCTGAAACAATATTGCAGAAACCTAAAGTAATATTGGATAGCCAAGCAATACAGAGCTAAAAAATACTACAGTATTCCAGAGTAATGGTAGCTCTCCTAATACAACATTCTTATAAAAATGCTAAATCGCTATAAATTAATAATGGATGCCTAAATACTTTACCTTTCTATGCTATATTCAGAAAAATTACTACAGTATACTACGGTAATACCGACCCTCCAAATATTACACCCTTATAAAAGATACTGCGGTACTCTAGAATGTTACTGTTTTCCAAAGAATGCTCCCTTAAGGAAAATACCGAGGCAATATAGAGTCACAGTGAATGCTGAAATATTGTTTCTCTGGAGAAAATAATACAATATTATAAAGCAATCATGGCTCCCCAAATACTATACCTTTTATAAAAATGCTAGAGTAATAAGAGATGTCCAAATACTGCACAGTTCTAGAAATGTAAAACTAATCTCGAGTAATGCTGGTTATATTTGATTGCTGCAGTAATCTAAAGCAATACTGGTCCCCAAATACTATAGCTCTGCAAAATACTGTGGTAGTCTTGAGTAATAATGATTATCCAAATATGGCACTCTTATAAAGACCCTGGAGTATATAGTGTAATAGTGGCACTTAAATATAGCCTTGTAAAAAGTACGATAGTAATCTAGAGTAATAATGGTTCTCAAACGCACTCTTGTAAGAATACTAGAGTAATTTTGAGTCATAATGGCTCCCTGAAAAAAACACTTATAAAAATATTTCAATGATATAAAGTACTCATGACTCCAAAACACACTTTTGTAAGAATACTAGAATAATCTAGAGTAACCATGGCTTGCAAATACAGTTTGGAAACAATTCTCACTCTAGATTATGGGAGCATTTGTGTACACTAAACTTCTATAAATAGTGATCTAATTAACAGTGGCTCCTGAATACACTTCTAGACTAATTTAGAGTAATAATATCTTCCAAACACACTTTGGAAACAAATATTACTCTAGATTATTCTTGTTTTCTTTACAAAAATACTTCTCTAAGAATAGTAACCGAGAACAATAATGGCTCCCAAATACATGTTTATAATAATACTATAGTAAGTTAAAGTAATAGTGTCTCCCTATCAGACCCTCAGAAAATCATGGAGTAATGTGGAGTAATAACCGGTCCCAAATACACCCTTGTAAAATACTAAAGAAATTGGAGTATTTATGGCTCCCAAGTATGCCATGATAAAAATACTGGAATAATAATGTATCTCCAACGGCTAGTCCTCCCAAATTACACTGCAGCATTCTGGAGTAATAGCCCCAAACGCTGCCATGTCACTATGGTATTGGAGCTCATTACTCTAGTACAGTGGAGTATTCCTACAAGTATCTGGGGCAATTATTCTGGGATGCTGTAAGGAGAGTGGGTTTTTTTGTGGTGGGTAAGGTTATCCCAGAGCAATATCAGCCACACCTGGGTATTAACAGTCTTCAAGGCACCCTACGGCGGAACTGTCTTGTGGCCAAACGCCACTGAGAGCTTTGGCCTCAGGAGGGAATAGGCATAGAGGAAGGGACTAGATTGCTACAAACCACGTGGTGGGACTGTGGCTGGTCCCTCATCCCAGATGGAGGGGTGATCACCCGTCAGGCTATGAGGAGACACCCCATCAGGACCCATCTAGCCCGCACCCAACTGGGGCACAATCATCCCTGACCATCTGCTGCCCCGGAATCCTGCTTTCCAATGTCCCAGCAATGGGGCAACATAATTCTGTCCCTGTACCTCGTCCTTACCCACTAGGTCGTCTTCCTGACTACTGTGTCACACTGTTGCATTTTATAACATACGTGGGTGCACGCACACACACACACACACACACATATATAGTGTGTGTGTGTGTATTTCTATTTCCATACATATGTGTGTGTATTCACACACATGCTATACACAACACATTTCTGCATGCTGCATATTGTATACATTAACGTACGTGTATCTACCTATATGTATATGCGTAGGTGTGTATTTACTTATTTGTGATTTTGTGTGTGTGTGTGTGTATCTGTGATTGTGTGTGTATGTGTGCATGTGTGTATGTATATTTGTGATTGTGTGTGTGTGTGTATATACACTTATACATTATATATATATATATATATATATATAATTCTAGTTATGCTATATAAAACTATACCCTGTGACTAGGTAGATAGATTGAGATACACACGGTGTATACTACATATCTGTGTTTGAGTCTCCAGCTCAGTGGCTATAGTCACAGCGGTCGGTGCAGCTGTAGCTAAATGCTGGTCACGGAGAGTCAATCTGCTGTATTTGAGGTGGGTCCCACCGGCCCGCTCTCTGACTGGGAGTGGGGGCATCCTGTCTAGACCAGGGAGAAGAGTGAGGAACATTGTTGTGTGCAGAGCAGACATAAACACACCAAATATACTAATCAAGCAGGGTGGGCCCGGAATGGGGCCAGGTCCCAGCTGGTGTCATTCAGCTTTGCTTCACTGAAGGCAAAGAAGGTGGTACTTTTATACCAGCTGGGGATCTGGCCCAGTGGGTGTGAGAATATATTGGAGGCAATGTGTATGTATATGTACCGGGATAGGTAGGTAGATAGATAGATATGCATATGTGTATATTTGTATCTTAAATATCCTACAGATGTGTGTGTATATATATATATATATGTGTGTGTGTGTGTATATAAACAAATATTAAATATACTATAGATGTCTGTATATGTGTATGTATTAGATATATTATAGATGTGTGTATATAAACACGAATATTAAATATGGTATATTGAATTAAACCTCTATAATATATTTAATATTTCTAGTGTGTGTGTGTGTGTGTGTATATAAAGATACACACATATACAGCATATTTACTGCTTATGCATGTATGAGTATAGATAGACAGACACATCTATAGTATATTTCCTATATATCTGTATGCCTGAGTCAATATATTTATATTTAAGATAAATACACACATCTATCGGGTATTTAATATTTATGTGTATATTCATATATATAAAGATACATAAAGACACATCTACGGCATATTTATTATGTGTGTGTGGATAGTATATTTCTTATGTATCTGTATGAGTGCAGATATATTTCTATATAAATATAAGTACACATATATAATACATGTACAATATGTATATTTACCATACATATATCTATATCGCATATATATATAATATATATTTCATATATAGATATATGTGTAAATATTTAGATTTATATACACACACACATACATATGTATAGGAAATATACCATACGCGTCTATATCTATCTTTATATAAAAATATATGCATAATATCTTTACTATGTGTATAATATTTATATATATATATGTTGTATATAAATACACACATACATATATAGTACATTTACTATAGATGTTTATCTACCTTTATATATGCACACACACACATATATAAATATATAAAATATCCTCTGTGTGTATCTTTATGTATAAGTATATAGCTACATTCCCATATACATAGTAGCTATACTATATATGTGTGTAACTATGGATACACACATATATCACAAATATACTATATACCTATGTATTCATACACACACAGTGTGTCAAAATATACTAGACACACACACACACGCGTACACACACACACTCACATACAGAGCCAGAATCCCAGCTGGTACAAACGATGATAGTTCCATGGATTTAGCACCACTAACCATTTCTATCAGCTGCGGCTTGGCCCCAGGATCTAGCCGTTATATGTAGTATGTGATCTGTGTGTGCGCTCACAATCCCTGTACCCACCTACACAATCTCCATTCCTCCGTGTCTGCATTCCCAGCCCACCTTCCAGAAAAAAAAAAAAAAAGGAACAAACCAAACTTAGATTTTTTGATCTTTTTTAAACAAAACACAAAAGCGAACAAAAAAAAAAAGCCGTTAAAAAAAGACTAAAAAAACAAAACAAATGCGGGAGAAAAATTCCTACCGAGTTGTCGATGTCCCTCGACTTCCCTTTTTTGGGTATTGAGCTGTGTATTGTTTCAATGTGGGCTGTTTTCCTGTAATCTGTGGTGTGTTTGCTAAGAAACAAACAAACAAATAACATCTTCATTTTTTCTTACCTTCCTCCCTTTCCTGTTTCCACTTCCGTTCTCTTCCTCTGGCCCTCTTCGGTCTGTGTGGCAGTAAAACATTTTTAAAAAGACAAATGAACTGGAAAAAAAAACAAAAAACACTCACATTTTCCCCCCTTTTGCTGCTTGGAAACATGTAAAAGAACAGCCAAAATAAATTAGTTTTCCAATCACCGCATGATCTGGGATCCTGTCTGGATTTATCGCTCCTCTATTTCCCCCACCCCCCCCACCCCCATTATTTGCTCCGCTTTGGATCGAGAGAGTTTTCCCCTCCCTCTCACTGAACCTGAGAGGAACCAATGTTTTGTTCCAGATGGGAGCTGTGAGATGGTTTTGGCCAGATAAATAGCAACACATCACACGCCTACACACGCACAAAGTGAACTGAGGAGGTACAATAGTGAGTGGTGATGCAAATGCACCCGCCCACCCACAGAGTGAACCGATTTGGGGGGGGGCGTGCAAAACACAAGTGCATTCTCGCACACACAAGGCCTGATTTCCTTCAGCAGGAGGCAGCATTTCACACATACACACAGAGACACATAGACCCACCCCTTCATGGCCAGTTTGATGCAAACCCCAACAAATAAAATCACCTCCCACGGCTGAGAAGGTGGGGAGCTGCTACCATTCCTCATAGACAGGGTATCTCCGGGGCAGATATAATTCCACCTACTGAGTGAAGAACATATCACCCCTCTTCTCTACCCCCCAGCTCAGGCAGGCACCCTGGGAGCGCCCCAAAAACTAGCATCCTTCCCTCTGAGGGTGCAGGGTGGAGGATTCCACTCCACAAAGCCCCATAACTTTCCCCCGTAGGTCAGGTTTTCCAAACCTTTTCTCGTTTTTGTTGCTCTCCTCTGGACTCTCTGCAATTTGTCCACGTCTGGCCTAAAGTCACAGGACTCCAGCTGAGGCCTGAGCAGAGCGGGACAATCACCGTCCGTGTCTTACCTACGACACGCCAGTTCATACACCCCAGAATGACATTCGTCATTAGCCTTTTTTCAGAACTACATCACATGGCTGATTCAGCTCCAATTTGTGACCCACTGTCACCCCCAGAGCCCTGCCAGCCATCTGACCCCCTACCCACTTAGTCCCCATTTGGTAGCTGTGCGTTCAATTTTTTCCTTCCTAAGTGAAGTACGTTGAACGTGTCTGTATTGAACGTCCTGGTGTTGGCTTCAGACCAATTCTCCAACCCGTCAAGGGCGTTTTGAGTTCGAATCCTGTCCTCCAAAGGGCTTGCCACCCCGCCCAGCTCAGGTCATCTGCAATTTGAATAGCGCACTCTCCTCTCCATTAGCCAAGTCATTCGCGAAAATGTCAGATGGGCTAATACCGGACCCAGGACTGACCCCTGCAGGAGACGCCCGCCTGACCCTGTCACCTCATCCGTGTGAGGCACGCCCATGAACGCCACCAGATCAATGTGCGGCCCTGGATTTAACAAAGCAGCCAGCGCAGGGTGACTGTGGTGGCCCTGTTAGGCCCTGATCATCAACGCAATGTAGGCTCCTAACTTCCTTGAAGTCCGTGGAAATGAGCTGAATGAAATACAGTCGAGGATCCGGATTTTATAAACGCACAACAGGCTTTGCTTTTGTGCCTGCAGGTGCCGATTCAGCCAAGCAGCTGGTCAGAGCACGAACGGGATGGATTTGCTGGCATCGCCTCTCCGGTCCTATGCGCCCAAATCCATCCCTGCTCACTGCGGCACGTAAACCTGCCTTTGAGATGCCGATCTGCCGACAAGTGGGAAGAGTCGATGGGCTTTTGAGTGTCTTGTCCGATCCCTGCCCGGAGCCTAAAACCCTGTGGCTAGCTCACGTGTCTTCCAGCAAGGCGGCCAATCGAGAGCTGATGTTTCGGGCCAATCCACCGCTTCCTTTCAGAGCGTCTCTGCCTTTGGATCAGACTCAATGTGCCCTTGGCTGCTTCGTGGAAATCTGGGCCACCCGTCGATCCCATTGGGGTTCATGGGATGGCTTGCTTAGGCGAAGGACGTAACAAGAACAATAAGTGGCTTCAGATTTAAGCACGCGCATAAAGTTAAAGGCGTTCACGGCCCCCGTCAGTTTCAGCCGGCGCGTCAGTTTCGGCAGGATCCCAGGCCCCATCCTGTTAACAGGGTCACCTCCCCCCCCACTCCTCTCCTTCCTTTCCTCTGGGTCTATTTTGCCATTCGTTCCTTCCATCCCTTCTGCTGTGTGTAAATATTAACTGAGGAGCACGACGGGTCATTTCCTTTTGCCTGCTGAGTTGCTTTTTCCCCTCTGAATGCGCTTTTCCCCCCACCCCCAGCCTGGTCGCGGAGCATTCGAGTGTCACTTCTGGGCATTTGCTTCTGAGTTTTTAATCTATTTGTTTTAAGTCTTTCTTTCTTTTCTTTTCTTTTTTTCATTGGAAAGCAAATGAATTGTCCGATTCTTCCGGTTTTCAATGTCTGTCCTAATGTGCATCATTAAAGCCAGCGGCTAATTCCTCAACCTTGTCCCACTCAAGCAGGTGATCTAGTCTGTCCCTTGCATAGCACAAGCCAGAGAATTTCATCTGGCAACCCCTGAACTTCACCCAGTGATTTACATTTGTCTGAAGCACATTGTCTAGAAAGTAAATGATTTAAGACAACCCAGATCTTTTAACTCCAGGCTTTGCTTTGCTAACATAGACTCACCAGCCAGGCTTTTCAGAGAGTTTGATTATGTATATGCAGAATGCAGACATTTCATTTCATTAGACATTAAAGGCCCGAAGAGATCATCCAGTCTGACACAACCCAGAGAATTTTCCCCCACCCCACTCTGCCCGTGATTCCTGCATTACCTTGAGTTTGAGCAAGAGGGTAGCCCGTGGAGACACAGCCAATGTCAAGCTACACGGTGCCAAGCTATGGAGAATCTGTTGCATCTTTCATGTTGTTGACGCTGAATCTTGAAAGCCCATGAGATCAGCTTTAAAATATACCAAATGTTAGGTTATCGGCCTTCCATTTTGTTAACACTGCATTTTGGAGCTTTTCTCTACAACCCTATCGACTAAAAACTTGGTTTTTAAAAAACAGTTTGACAGCTGAGATTCCCCCGTCATCACAGGACACTGGGGCTTTAGAGTGAGTGCCAGCTGTCGAGAGAGTTGCAACGAAAATCTCCAGAGTTGGCCACGCTGCCGTGAAAAAATTTGTCCCTTGTTTCTGGCCTGAATTTGTCTGGTTTCACCTCTCAGCCACTGGGGCTCCTTCTGGAGATAATGCACAATCAAATCTAGCACAATTTGTGGCTTAAAAATATCAAGTTGAACTTCCCTGTCCCCTATAAAAAGATGAAGATTCACCGGCAAGGGTTAGACTTCAGAATTTACCAAATCAGGAGAAGATCACAGCTATCCCTCCTTAAAATTAATGGTCAGATTCATCCCAATACAACTCTTCCACCAGCACAATAGATTAGGATTTAGTCCCATAGGACCAAACAATTTGTCTCAGTAAGAATAAATATTTTGGGGCTAAAATATTGGGGTGAAATTACACTAAAGCGAAAAAATAGTCAGTCTTCATCTCATTCATTGTGCCCATCAGCAAAGTGATCAAAGATTAGAATTTGATAGGAGCACACAGTTTGTCTCAGCAAGCATGAATATTTATCAGGTGAAATCCATGCTCAGAAAAAACCCAGGAAAGAGCCACAAGATATTTTCATCTCCTGCGGAAGGTTTAGGACTTAATCCCTGGCTTGACTGGAATTGTAATATTTTTTCTCTGCAAAACTTTTGTCTCACGGGTTTGAAAAAAGATGCTTGCATGTTTTAATGAAAAAAAAAACCTAAAACATAAAAAAAAGAACAAACCCCCCCCACCACCAAACCTGGTTTGAGATTGTGGCGTGTACCCTTTATTCTTCTGCCTTGCGCTCTGCTCTCCTCTGGAACGAGAGAAAAAAACAAAGCAAAAACAACGAATGAATGAAAAAATTTAAAGTCTGTGTGGGTTCAAAAAAACCAAAAAAAAGGACTCAAAAAGCACCTGTCGTCTGTTGTCTGTTTTCCTTTGGTTCTCATGGTTTCTGGTGGTGCCTTTCGGTTGTGTCAGCTCTCCACAACTTTCTCTCTCGCCTGCTGCGCCTTTCTGTCTGACACACTGCAATCTCTGAGCAATCTCCTTATGGGCGCTCGCCAACTTTCTAGCTGGTGCTCGTCGGTTCTTGGCAACTGTCCGGCTCTCTCCAATTCTCCAGTGCCTCTTCCTGTCCTCAGCTCGCTCCTGTCCCCTCTTCCTCTCCAGCTGTCCCTTCCAGGCCCTCATCCCTGTCTTGGCCCACCCTGTGCCTCCATTCGGGCCGAGCGTGCGGACCCCCCGTCGGCCCGATTTCACGCCTGCCTTGGCCGGGCATCACGAGATGGAATCAGGGCCGGTCTTTCGCCACCGTTCCCTTTATAGGTTTTCATAGAGGTGGGGGTATTGACTGGGGAGGGGGGGGTCACACACAGGACTCATGGGGTGGGGGGGGAGTCAGACCCCCTGATCCCAGCTAAAGCCAAGAAAAGGGTTCTTGAGCTGAAAAGTATTGACAACCCCCCCCCCATATAGCAACCATCAACAGTGTAACAAATGGTCCCCCACCCGAAAGAGAAGAGTGAGGGGGGATTTGAGAGCTGCTTTCAACTACCTGAAAGGGGGTTCCCAAGAGGATGGAGCTTGGCTGTTCTCAGTGGTAGCAGATGACAGAACAAGGAGCAATGGTCTCAAGTTGCCGTGGGGGAGGTTTAGGTTGGATATTAGGAAAAACTTTTTCACTAGCAGGGTGGGGAAGCACTGGAATGGGTTCCCTAGGGAGGTGGTGGAATCTCCTTCCTTAGAAGTTTTTAAGGTCAGGCTTGACAAAGCCCTGGCTGGGATGATTTAATTGGGGATTCGTCCTGCTTTGAGCAGGGGGTTGGACTAGATGCCCTCCTGAGGTCCCTTCCAACCCTGAGATTCTCTGATTCTCTGATTCTCTGATTCTCATCTAGTCCTGTGCGTCTCTGTTTCTGTATGAACAGCTTTCCTCTCTTCAGTTCATCCTTGTTTTTCTCTGAGACTGGACAGGCTTAGTGAGTTAAAATGGGATGGCTGGTGGATCAGGACACCTGGGTATTCCAAGAGGGGAGTGGGGTGGGACAGAGGGGGGCTGGGAGTCCGGACTCCTAGGATCTCTCCCCAGTTCTGGGAGATGTAATACTTTTGAGTGTGTCTGGTGCTTTGAGATCCTCGAATGACAGAGGGGGGCCCCCCTCCATCGATCTATCCCCCTATGTGTGCTGTTGCTTTGCTGTCAGGCATTCACACGCCACCCCCACCCCGGGGGGAGGACCTTCCTTCTGAGCCGCCTGTCTGTCTAGCTAACACCAGGGACCAGGGCAAATCTCTGGGCAGCAGCCACCGCCCCACTCCATCGCGGGCAGGAAAGAGGGCCCCGGGAATAAACAGGGCAGTGGGTCTCAAGGTGGAGATAGCCACAAACACGCAAGGCCCCGATCCCCTCCAGCAGGGGGCGCTCTCTCCCCTGGCTAACAGGCCTGGCCCCAGGGCTTGGGGGTGCTGTGCCGCAGGGAGCAGGGCAGGGGGCTCAGCGGGGGGCGCTCTCCCCTGGCCGTCAGGGCTGGTCTCGGGGCTAGGGGGCGCTGTGCCGCAGGGGGCAGGGCAGGGGGCTCAGCGGGGGGCGCTCTCCCCTGGCCGACAGGGCTGGTCTCGGGGCTAGGGGGCGCTGTGCCGCAGGGGGCAGGGCAGGGGGCTCAGCGGGGGGCGCTCTCCCCTGGCCGTCAGGGCTGGTCTCGGGGCTAGGGGGCGCTCTGCCGCAGGGGGCAGGGCAGGGGGCTCAGCGGGGGGCGCTCTCCCCTGGACGTCAGGGCTGGTCTCGGGGCTAGGGGGCGCTGTGCCGCAGGGGGCAGGGCAGGGGGCTCAGCGGGGGGCGCTCTCCCCTGGCCGTCAGGGCTGGTCTCGGGGCTAGGGGGCGCTGTGCCGCAGGGGGCAGGGCAGGGGGCTCAGCGGGGGGCGCTCTCCCCTGGCCGTCAGGGCTGGTCTCGGGGCTAGGGGGCTCTGCGCCGGAGGAGGCTTCACAGTTTGCATCCAGCGGATGGACAGGGCCCACACAACTGACACTGTTCGCAACCAAGCAGCCGAGTGGCCTGTCTCTAAGCCGATTGGCGGCTAATCGCACAGGGCTGGGTAAGCCCCGCTCGTTACAGGCCAATCTCGTTAGAACAATCCCCTTGGGGTCAGAGTGACATATGCTGAGCCGGGGAGCACATCTGGCAGGGGCTGCGTTAGCCTGTTTCTGCCTGGGAAATCCTGTTGTCTCCCAGAGCAGCCTGGTCCCCCCCTCCCCGAGCACCCCCCTCCCCGCTCCATGCCACAGCCTGAGCCCCTAACATTCATCCCCGCCTTGCTCCCCTGCCGGCAGCACTTGCCCATTGTGCAGACACAGCTGCCTCTGGGGTGGAGTAACCAGAACGGCCCAGACTGCTGGAGAGAGCGCCCCCTACCGATCTCTGCCCGCTCCCTGCAGCACAGCGCCCCCTAGTGCCGCACTGGGGCGTCGGGGCCGGCCCTGGCTGCCCGGGGAGAGCGCCCCCTGCTGAGCCCCCGCTCCCTGCAGCACAGCGCCCCCTAGTGCCGCACTGGGGCATTGGGGCCGGCCCTGGCTGCCTGGGGAGAGCGCCCCCTGCTGACCCCCCGCTCCCTGCAGCACAGCGCCCCCTACTGCCGCACTGGGGCGTGGGGGCCGGCCCTGGCTGCCTGGGGAGAGCGCCCCCTGCTGACCCCCCGCTCCCAGCAGCACAGCGCCCCCTAGTGCCGCACTGGGGCGTGGGGGCCGGCCCTGGCTGCCTGGGGAGAGCGCCCCCTGCTGATCCCCCGCTCCCTGCAGCACAGCGCCCCCTACTGCCGCACTGGGGCGTGGGGGCTGGCCCTGGCTGCCTGGGGAGAGCGCCCCCTGCTGACCCCCCGCTCCCTGCAGCACAGCGCCCCCTAGCTCCGCACTGGGGCGTCGGGGCCGGCCCTGGCTGCCCGGGGAGAGCGCCCCCTGCTGATCCCCTGCTCCCTGCAGCACAGCGCCCCCTAGCTCCGCACTGGGGCATTGGGGCCGGCCCTGACTGCCCGGGGAGAGCGCCCCCTGCTGATCCCCTGCTCCCTGCAGCACAGCGCCCCCTAGCTCCGCACTGGGGCATCGGGGCCGGCCCTGGCTGCCCGGGGAGAGCGCCCCCTGCTGAGCCCCCGCTCCCTGCAGCACAGCGCCCCCTAGCTCCGCACTGGGGCATCGGGGCCGGCCCTGACTGCCTGGGGAGAGCGCCCCCTGCTGACCCCCCACTCCCAGCAGCACAGCGCCCCCTAGCGCCGCACTGGGGCATCGGGGCCGGCCCTGACTGCCCGGGGAGAGCGCCCCCTGCTGACCCCCCGCTCCCAGCAGCACAGCGCCCCCTAGCGCCGCACTGGGGCATCGGGGTCGGCCCTGGCTGCCCGGGGAGAGCGCCCCCTGCTGATCCCCCGCTCCCTGCAGCACAGCGCCCCCTAGTGCCGCACTGGGGCGTGGGGGCTGGCCCTGGCTGCCCGGGGAGAGCGCCCCCTGCTGATCCCCCGCTCCCAGCAGCACAGCGCCCCCTAGCGCCGCACTGGGGCGTGGGGGCTGGCCCTGGCTGCCCGGGGAGAGCGCCCCCTGCTGAGCCCCGGCCCCGCTCGCTGCAGCACAGCCCAAAGCCCCGGTCTCTACCCCCAAAGCTCTACTGGTGCCCCGACTCGCAGCCCCCTGCTCTCCCGGCCCTGGGCTCCCCCCCATCTCTTCCACAGCTCAGCCCAGCGAGCCCCTCCCAGCCGGGGCAGGAAACGGGGGACCAGCTGTTCCTAGCTCGTGTGTACCCAGCCCAAGCAGCGATGCCCCCCCTGCCCCCCCACCCTGTCCCTCAGGGGTCAAGTGATGCCGCAATTTCATTCTTCCCTCCATGAGCTAGATCCGCTCGGCCAAAGTGGCCAGCTCCTCCCGTCCGGGCCCACCCCACTGGCTGCAGCGTCCCCCAGAGAGACACAGCTTCGGAGGCTGGGAAGGCCCCCCGCCCACCTCGCCCCTGGCTGAGCATCCGGTCGGTGAGCCGGTTTGCCCAAAGAGAGGTCATCCCCCCCCACCCAATCCACCAGCCCGAAGCAGTGCTCGCCATCCGGCCAGGCCTAACGCGGGCGGGGAATGAACGCACAGCCCGCCCCCCGCAGCCACGGCGTCTGGGCTGCGACTTGCCCGGGGCCATCGTCCCTTGTCAGTGGGGAAACTGAGGCACGAGCACACCCAAGGCCCTTCTGCGCCTAACGCTCTTCAAAGCCAAGGGGCGTTAGACACCTGCCGTAGAGGGTCTAACCCTAAGGGATCCAGGGCATCAACCCCCGGTCTTCGCACCACCCTGCCATCCGTCTCCTCTGCACTGATGGACGCCTGCCCCCCCTACCCCCGAATACAGGATGGAGAAGTGCATCGTGGGAGTTTTCCTCCCCGACCAGCCCTCTACCTCGGTGGACTGGGAGCTCCCACAGCGACCGCGGCATTCACAGGAAACCCTGCTGTGTGGGATCAGATGCTGGGGCATCGGGGCCAGCCCAGACCACCAGGGGAGAGCGCCCCCGGCTGAGCCCCCGCCCCGCTCCCTGCAGCACAGAGCCCCCTAGTGCCGCAGTGGGGCCAGCCCTGAGCTGGGGAGGTGCCCGGAGGGCAGGGCGAGGAGCGCCCCGTACCTCTCTGAGCTAAGCAGCACTGCGTGAATACAGGCATAGCCCTGCACCCCCCCCCGCCCCCGCCCCCCCCAGGCATCAGCCAGTTCCACCCCACCCCCCGACACTGCCTCCCGACCGGTCACGCCCAAGCCCTTGGAAAGCGGGGCCTGCAGATGGGTGAACGTCTGCCATGGGGCCCTGGCCACCACTAGAGGGTGGAGGGGCACCACCGCCGAGCTGGGCCGGTGGAGACCCGGCAGATGCTCGCTTGCGCCCCCCCCCCCCGCCCCCTCTCCCGCATCCCTTGGTTGACTGGTGTGAAGGCCAGAGGGGGGCCAAGAGGCGTCCAGGTGGGCTCCGAGCTCCTCTGTTCGACCCGCCGGTCGGGTCCCACGGGAGACAGATGGGGCGTGCGAGCCGGAGGGACTGAGGGGGGCCCCCCCGGGCCCTGCGAGGGCAGGGGGGGTGCTGCGCGGGTGGGACGATCTGCGCCCCTTACCACGGAGGAAGGCAAAAGGAAACAGCCCCCGGGGACCCCGGGAGACATATTCCCTCCTGCCCCGAATCTGGCAGCCAGGCCCACCCGCCCGGCCACGGGTTCGCTGCCCCTCCCCAGAGCCTTCGAGCCGGCGGCCGTGGCGGTGACTCTCCTCCCCCCGACGGTCGGCGCGGGCGTTCAGGTCCCAAACGGCCCGGCCTGGGCGAGACGCCGCTGGGGGGGACAGAGACCCCCGGAGCCGCGGGCAGCTGCTGAGAAGCCCCAGTAGGTTCAGCCAGCTCTGGAAGCGGCTGTGGAGCAAAGACCCGGTTGAGGGCAGAAATTCACCCCGCCTCGCGTCAGGCCGGTCCCCTGCTCGGCGCTGACCCCCGGGGGGGGGGGGTGCCCAATGGCGCGGGAGCCGCGGGCCCCTTGTAACGCCGATCCGCTTCCGCCTGGGGACCCCGGATCCGGGCAGGGAAACTTCAGGGCCCACCCAGCCTGTCCCTAGCCAGCACAGGATTACACCCGATGGGCCCACGATGGGCTACAGCTTGAGAGCCAGGACTCCTGGGTTCAGTCCCCAGCTCTGGGAGGGGACCGGGGTCTAGCAGTTAGAGCCAGGGGGTTGCAAACCAGGACTCCTGGGTTCAGTCCCCAGTTCTGGGAGGGGAGTGGGGTCTAGCGGTTAGAGCAGTGGGGGCTGGGAGCCAGGACTCCTGGGTTCAGTCCCCAGCTCTGGGAGGGGAGTGGGGTGAGGCAGGGTAGAACTCAGGGGCACAAGAGGGTGCCTGATCTCGCTCATAAGCCCTCTTGGGCAGGGACAAGCTCTCACTGCTTGTCATTGTTGGGGATGGGGATGGGATGGGGGGCCCCACGCTGGCTTCCCCTCCTGCCACCCAGGGTGGTGCCCCAATCCAGATGTTCCTGCCAGGAGGCTGGCAGATGTTCTCCCTCCCCATTCCCATCTCAGCTCTGTCCAGGAATGTGGTTAATCCCCTTCTTTCAATATTTAAACCACCCCCGGCCGAGGAGATTATCTCACTGCGGGGACACAGCGGGCCCTGTACAGAGCCCGGGTGAGCCCCACAAATCCCTGCACCAGGAAATGAGCCCAGCCCACCCCCTAGACCCCACTCCCCTCCCAGAGCTGGGGATAGAACCCAGGAGTCCTGGCTCCCAGCCCCCCCGCCCCCAACCCCCACTCCCCTTCCAGAGCAGGGGAGAGAACCCAAGAGTCCTGGCTCCCAGCCCCCCCTGCTCTAACCCACTAGATCCCAGCCCCTCCCAGAGCTGGGGAGAGAACCCAGGAGTCCTGGCTGCCCCCACCCCGTGGTGTGTATTTACACGTGGCACCTAAGGTTACTGTGACCTTTACTGCACCGGGGACACTCAGGTCTCTGCCTATGGAAGGCGGCTGTGGGATTTCCACAGCCCCAGCCTTCGCCTCCGCCCAGGGATGCAGTGGTATGTAGGTCCTGACCTCCCCATTACTCACATAGCTGCACATCGCAGCAGGGTGGAATGAGAGACGAAACAGAAACACGCAGGGAATCAGAGCCCCAGGCAGCTCCT
Source organism: Caretta caretta (assembly GCF_965140235.1). NCBI lineage: Eukaryota > Metazoa > Chordata > Testudines > Cheloniidae > Caretta > Caretta caretta. The sequence goes on along the minus strand of NC_134211.1, from coordinate 2,430,402 downwards.
CAGGTCCAGCAGCAATGCCAGGCAGATCGGGCACAGAACCCAGGAGTCCTGGCTCCCACCCCACCCCCTGCCGCTCTGACCTCCCGGACCCCACTCCCCTCCCAGGGCCAGGACAGAACCCAGGAGTCCTGGCTCCCACCCCCTGCCGCTCTGACCTCCCGGACCCCACTCCCCTCCCAGGGCCAGGATAGAACCCAGGAGTCCTGGCTCCCACCCCCTGCCGCTCTGACCTCCTCGACCCCACTCCCCTCCCAGGGCCAGGATAGAACCCAGGAGTCCTGGCTCCCTGCCCACCAGGCTCTCTCAGCACAGGGGGATTATGGGTGGAAGAACAGAGGCAGTTCTCAGGGAGGCCGGCGCCTGTTTAATCTCTGAGTTATAGCTCAGGCTGCCAACGTCAAGTGCTCGCTTAATTCACTGCTCTGGACAGCAGTGGGGATACAGGGCAAAACTGAGGGTCAGCAATAGAGGGGGCGGGAGCCCAGGGCTGGGCTGGCAGGGGGCTGCGGGTCGGGAGCGAGGGGCCCCGGCAGAGCTGGCAGGGAGCCCAGGGCTGGGCTAGCAGGGGGGAGCAGAAGCCGGAAGAAATATGGACTAAAGTCAAAGATTTGCAAACAAACCCGGCGACCTTCGGCCGTGCCCACACTGTGCCGGTCGGTCGGGGGAGGCAGGTTTCACGTTGCAGAGGGCCAGGGGTGAGCAAGCGCGGGGGCTGGCAGCCGGAGTGCAGCGTGGTGGCTGGGGATAATTAGAGCCAGGCTCGTTTAGCTGCCACAGGGGACGGGGAGGGATTGGCCGTGGCCCGGTCACTGCACCACAGCCAGGACCAGAGCCTGGCTCTCAAGGGGAAAGGCCCCGTGTCCCATTCCCCACCCCCTGAGCCAGCCCGTCCCCTGCCCTGGGGCCAGATGGGAGCCAGCGCCCCCTAGAGGGGAAAGGCCCCGTGTCTCCTTCCCCACCCCCTGAACCAGCCAGTCCCCTTCCGACCCCACAAAAATAATCTTTTATCCATTATCAAGTGATCCTTTAACAGTTTAATTAACACATAAGTTACCAGACTTTGCTTGGTGCGTCTGCGTGTAATGGGCTGTAGGCTTTAGGCCTCTTATTAGAATTAGTCATAATAAAATATTATTAATTATTATTATTAACTATTGAGGAAATTAATGCTTGGACTAGAGGTATTAATGCGGGGAAGGAAAGCCTGGAGCTGGAGTCCCATGGGGCATGGACTCCAATCCAAGAGGTATAATACCCAGGTTGGTCTCCATGGAGCATGGAGTCCAGTCCGGCCGATAATACATAGGTGGGAAGGAAAGCCCAGAGCTGGATCTCCATGGAGAATGGAGTCCAGGACCCAGATTTCTTGAGTACGATCTGGGTCCAGCTGTTTGACCCTCCTCTGTGATGACATGGGGCTTGGGGGGGGGGGGGGAGACTCCAGGTCCAGAGCCCTTTACAGTAGAGCCGGTTCCTCGCCCAAAGTGCACTGGGGATCTGGACCAAAGCACTAGGATGGTAACAAAATCCAGATTTGGCTCCATTTGCAAACAGAGTGGGCTGGTCTGCAGTCATGCACTAGGGGGGGGAAGCAGAAGCTGGACTCCAGGAGTCGAACACGGATCTGGATCCCAAGTCCCCTGTGTGCTGGGATGAGACAAGACCTGGACTGGCAAATTCCTCGACATGGAGGGGCACAGGCTGGACGCAAAACCCAGATCCGGAATCCATCTCCATGGAGCCAGACTCACTGAAAGGATGTAGGCAGGATCAGAGCAAAACCCGATGCGGATTCCCACGTCCCCTGCTCAGACACCCATGGGCTGAATCAAAAGCCGGATCCGGATTAACACATCCCCTGCCCTGACACCCGCAGAAGTAAAACCCAGATCTGGATTTCCTGCTCCCCTGGCACTGACCCTGGTGGGTTGGAACAACACCTGGATCTGGATCCCTCTCTCCGGAGCTGGATTCATTGCAAAGATACGTGCAGGCTGGAATCAAGACCCGGCTGCCCACTCCACCGCTCCGCTCTGGCTCCCACCCGCCCTACTTCCCCGCCTCTCTCTGGGCGTCGACCTCCTGGATCCAGGCCACAGTGCGGGCTCGGCTCTCCTCCCAGGTGTAGAGGGGCTGGTAGCCGAAGTGGCGCTGGGCCTTGTCCGTCTGCACCGTGAAGGTGGTGCTGGCCACGGCCAGGGTGTACGGGTTGAGCAGGGGGGCGTAGGAGAAGAAGGGCCGGAGAAGCCGCCGGATGAGGTTGTTGGCCAAGGCCAGGCAGCGCAGGAGCCAGAAGGGCACGACGGGCTGGGAGCCCACGAGGCGGAAGCCGCAGGAGGCCAGGATCTCCATGTTAAAGTCCTCGTAGCTCTTGTAGGGGGAGGCGTCGTAGCAGAAGTAGACCTGGCCCCCGATGGCCGCCGGGGCGTCCTGCATCTGCCGCGCCACCAGCACGTGCATCCAGGCCACGTTGCCTGCAGGGGAGACAAGGTGGGGGAGGGTGTCAAATGCCCAGCCCTGATCCGCCCCAGGAGGAGACAGTGGGGCTCTCACATCCCCCCTCCCAAAGATACATCTCCCCGTGGTTGGCCAGGAATTCAATCCTGCCTGTGAGCTGCAGCCACTAGATGGCGACATCGCTCAGACACACACACACACACACACACACGAGCCCAATCCCCTCCAGCAGGGGGCAGTGCTACACACACATAATCCCGCCTCCGGACCACGCCCCATTTGCACAGTCTCCCTGCATCCACATGCACAAACCACACCGGTACCCGCCCCCCACCAAGGAGTATTAGCAGAGCTGGGGGGGGGGGGGGGGAGGGATCTGGGCTAGCCGGGGGCTGCGGGTCAGGCGTGAGGGGCACCGGCAGGGCTGGAGTGGGGGGGCAGGGCTGGGCTAGCAGGGGGCTGCGGGTTGGGAGTGAGGGGCACTGGCAGGGCTGGGCAGGGGGGCAGGGCTGGGCTAGCAGGGGGCTGTGGGTCAGGCGTGAGGGGCACCATGCTGTCACTCACCCACGTAGACCCGGCCGTGCTCGGTGCTGACGGGAATGGCCCGGAGCAGCCTTCGTCCCGTCTGCAGCCCTTTCTCGTAGAATTCCTTCATTAGTGGGTGTTTCTCCCCATAGATCCCCGTGGGGCGCAGGGCGCAGGTCACCAGCCATCGACCACCCCCCAGCTGTGGGTAGACATGGGGGTGAGCACCCGGATGCCTGGGTTCCCAGTCCCTAACCCGGATGCCTGGGTCCCATCCCCTCACTCCCCAGAGGCTGGGTGCTCTGTGTGATGCCCTCCCGGACGCCTGGGTCCCATTCCCCATCCCAATCTCTACTCCCCCTACCCCCCAATGGCTGCAGAGTCCTTAGTGGGCTAGTCCTGGATGTCTGGGTTCCATTTCTTTTCCCGGACACCTGAGTCCCATTTACTCCCTCCCTGGTGCTGGGGGGCTCCCTAGAGGTGCTGACCGTTCCTTGACTCGGACACCTGGGTCCCATTTCCTTCCTCCTGTGGGGTTACGGGACAGAGGATGCAGAGGTCCATGGCGAGGGGGGTCTAACGGATGCGTAGGTCTCATTCCCCATCCCAGGGGCTGTGCCAGGGGGTTGGGGGCTACTTACAGGCATCCCATTGGCCTCAATGACCATGCGCTCGGCCCGCGCCTTGCTCAGAGGGTACGGCTGCTCATGCAGGGCATCATAGGCCGAGTCCTCATTCCCCCTGCAACGGGCAAGACACAGACACTCAGGGGCAGTGCCGCTTCCTTCCTGCCCGTCCCCTTTCCAGGATCCCACAGCCCCCACCATCCCTCTGCTCTGAGTTCTGGCAGTCCCCGCACCCCTCCTCTTAAGCCCTTCCCCCTCTGCTGGGATCCCACTACCCCCACCATCACCTTGCTCTGAGCTCTGGCAGTCCCCGCACCCCTCCCCTTAAGCCCTTCCCAGTCTGCTATGATCCCACCACCCGTCTTGCTCTGGACCATGGTGTGATGAAGTGGGACTGTTCTTAATGTTTCCTCTGAATACTGTAGGGGTGCCTCAGTTTCCCCTAGGCATTTCTTAAGTCTCTAGGTGGTGGGATAAGAGGTTGTAATTGTTGCAGAGCAAAGGGCCACTGTACATAAATGGCCGACACTCTGTCTCCTGGCAACTGATGGCCTGGCCCTTCCCCCCGCAAGGTGAGAGCTAAAGGGTTGGAGAACAAAGGAATCAGGTGACGTCCTGGCCCGGGAAAGGGACAAAGCCCAGAGGAGGAGGGGCTGGAGGGTGAGTTAGTTGGGGGCTGGCTGGGGACGTGGAGTGAGGTGCAGACATGGTTGTCTGGCTCACTGCCCCCCAAAATGGACCCGGCTGAGGGGTCCTGTTCTCTTCACCTACAAGCTCTGTGTTAGACCATGTTCCTGTTGTCTAATAAACCTTCTGTTTTCCTGGCTGGCTGAGAGTCCCGTCTGACTGCGGAGTTGGGGGGCAGGACCCTCTGGCTTCCCCAGGACCCCGCCGGGGCGGACTGGCTGTGGGAAGCGCCCGGAGGGGCAGAGGAGGCTGAATGCTCCAAGGTCAGACCCAGGAAGGTGGAGCCGGGGGAGCTGTGTGTCCTGCAGACAGGCTGCTCCCCGAGAGGAGACTCCCCCCGAGTCCTGCCTGGCTGCGTAGGGGGCAGCTCCAGAGCATCGCCCGGGGACCCCGTGACACATGGCCACCTGCCCAGCCTCTCCCCCTCTGCTATTCCCCACCACCCCACCCTGGAACCTCCCCAGCCGGCTCCAAGCAATGGCGGGACATTGAAACAACCCCCAGCCAGCGCTGGGTGGAAGCTGCTGTCCCCAGCCACCCACAGCTGGAGGGGCCACGCTGGAACCGTGTGCAGCAAAAAACAGACAGAGCACAGCTGCTTGCCTCCTGAAAAGCTTCAGGATATGAGAACAGGACCCAGGCATCCGGGATGGCAGACAGGCGTAGCCCGGGCCGGGGCGGGGAGAGACAAAGATGGGGATCGGGACCCAGGCACCCGGGAAGGGCGTCACGGCTCAACGTGCCCAGTGCCTGCAGTGTGTTTGTTTCATGTGGCGGTTGCCATGGGGCTGGGGCGGGACCCCTGAGGGAAGCCCTGGGTGGGGCTGGAAACAGCTGAGCCGGGGTGGGAGCCAGAGACCGCAGGCAGGGAGGGGCGGGGAGTCATGGAACCACAGAGTCACAGACCCGGAGGGGACCTCGAGAGATCCCATCCCCTGCACTCACGGCAGGATGAAGTATGATCTAGACCCGTGGTTCCCAAACTGGGGGGGTCATGAACCCTTGGAGGGTTTGTGAAATGCATCTCAGAAAAAATTCGGGAATGAGGGACAGAGCCATCCCTAGGGACCCCGGGCGTGGGGGCTGGCAGCCCATGACCACGACTTCCTGGCAAAACAACTTGAAGCTTTGCTATAGCCGGGTGTTTGTATTCCTGGACTGCTCAGGACCCGAAGGCTTGGGGGAGGAACTCTTTAATTGCATTGGCTTCTTAAATACCTTCCTGCTATTTCAGGTCGGATACTCCCTGATAAAACACGGAGGAGGCTTAATCGAAGAGATAGAAGCTACAGCCGTGAAGTCTTGGAAGAGCATTGCCGTTTTCATAATGTAATACAATTAATAATGTAACGATACGTAATAATGTAATACTAAATGGTGTGCAGTGAGGGTACCAAATTATTTCGAAGAACTCCACATCTGTAATTTATGCTCAGGCAAGGGAGAAAATCCCTGGAAATGTTCATTTTTCAGAGGGGGTTCGCGAGAGCTGATATTTTCGTGAAAGGGATTCGTGGGTTGTTTAAATTTGGGAACCACTGATCTAGACCATCCCTGACAGGGGTTTGTCCAACCGGCTCTTAAAAATCCCTAATGATGGAGACTCCACCACCTCCCTGGGCAAGTTATTCCAGGCCTTAGCCACCCTGACAGTTACAAAGTTTTTCCTAATGTCCAACCTAAACCGCCCTTGCTGCAATTAAGCCCATTGCGTCTTGTCCTATCCTCAGAGGTTAAGAAGAACAATTTTTCTCCCTCCTCCTTGTAACAACCTTTTACAGACTTGAAAACTGTTCTCATGTCCCCTCTCCGTCTTCTCTTCTCCAGACTAAACAAACCCAGTTCTTTCAATCTTCCCTCACAGCTCATGGCTTCTAGACCTTGAATCGTTTTTGTTGCTCTTCTCTGGACTCTCTCCCATTTGTCCACATCTTTCCTGAAATGTGGCGCCCAGAACCAGACCCGATACTCCAGCTAAGACCGTATCCGCGCGGAGTAGAGCGGAAGAATTACTGCTCGTGTCTTGCTGACAACACTCCTGCTGATACAGCCCAGAAGGATATTTGCTTTTTTTGCTACAGTGTGACACTTTGAACTCATATTTAGCTTGTGATCCGCTCTGACCCCCAGATCCCTGTCCGCAGTCCTCCTTCCTAGGCCGTCATTTCCCATTTTGTGTGTGTGCAACTGGTTGTTCCTTGCTAAGGATGAGGGCCTTTAACCCCTAGGACGCCTGGGTTCTGTCTCTGGCTCTAGGAGGGGACTAGGGTCTTGTGGTTAGAGCGGGGAGGCTGGGAGCCAGGAGCCTAGGTACCTGAAGAAGGGATCCCCCTTGGTGTTGGGGCCCACAACCTCCATGCTGCTGGTGTAGATCAGATACTGGGTCCCATGCTCAATGCAGGCGTCAATCACATTCTTGGTCCCTGGAGGTGGGGGTTGGGGGAAAGGAAAACATGAGGTTAATCAGGTATCTGAGCACCCCTAACTCTGCCTGGCATGAGAGCCTTCTCCTCCACAACCCAGCCCCTGCACCAGGTCCCGGAGCAGCCAGAGGGGTGGGAGCTGGGAGCCAGGACTCCACGGTACCTCAGTTTCCCTTCTGCACCTAAATTCTCCAGCTCGGGAATCATTCTCTGTTCCTCAGAAGAGGTGGATCAGGCTGCTGGGGCCGGGACCTTGGGCAGGGCTCGTGCGGGGGCTAGTGGGCCCCCCCGGATTCACTGGCCCACCCAGTAACGCTATTTGTGTTTGGTAAAGAGCTCGCAGAGGCGTCACCTGCAGCCTCTTCCCTCTTTAGTCACTGGGCTGCATGGGAGGGATTTTCCAAAGCTCAGGGTTTTCCGTGGAAACCTGGAGGCGAGACAGACGGCCCGAGCCAAGAGCAGCGGAGATCGCTCCGAGGAGCGGGAAAGGAGAGGAGACGTTCAGGATTGCAGTCCCAGGCTCAGCCTCAAGGAGGTGCTGGCTGTTCGGGGTGCGGGGGGGTGTTCCCGGCTACACCAGAGCCAGCAGGGGGCGCTATCGAGCGCGAGGCAAGAAGGCTGGCTGCCAGGGGAGAGCACCCCGCCGCGCTCCCTGCAGCAAAGCGCCCCCCCACCCCCAGCGACGTGAGCTGCCCCAGCCCCTTCCCATACCGTGAACGTTCACCTCTGTGATCTTCTCGGGCGGGACCCTGCCCCACACGTCCACCAAGCTGGCTGCGTGGATCACCACGTCCGCCCCCTTCACGGCAGCCCCAACGTCCGTGGGGCTACTGATGTCCCCCCGGATCAGGTTCACCTTCACCTTCTCTGAAACAGAGAGACAGAGCCCCGGTGAGATGGCTTGAAATGGGGCAGGGGGCTGGGAGCCCGGACTCCTGGGTTCTCTCCCTAGCTCTGGGAGGGGAGTGGGGTCTGGTGGTTAGAGCAGGGGAGCTGGGAGCCCGGACTCCTGGGTTCTCTCCCCAGCTCTGGGAGGGGAGTGGGGTCTGGTGGTTAGAGCAGGGGGGCTGGGAGCCCGGACTCCTGGGTTCTCTCCCTCGCTCTGGGAACAGAGTGGGGTCACTTCTTTTACTGGTGTCTTGACAGTCCTCTTTCCTGCCAGCTGGGCCGGGTGTCATCCAGGATTCCTGGCTCCCATCCAGTGCCAGCCCCCCTCCGCATTCCTGTCCGGCCACCACCTGACCCCTTCGTGTCTCTCCATCCCTGCCTTCCAGCTGTTTCCTCGGCCTTCGGGGGAAGGAGACGTTCCTCCGGCCTTGAAACACATTTTCCGATATGAGCCACCAGAGAGAAACAGACAATGGGACATCCTCCCGCAGAGAGAGGATCACGCAAGCACGGGAGATTTGGGAAATGGGAAACAGGACAGGGCGCCTTTCGCCTCTAGGAGGCGCCGGCCCTGATCCAGCCCCAGGGTGGGGACTGCTGGCTCCGGGGGGTGTGGGGTGGGATTTGAGGCCCAGATGAAAGGTGATTTCTCAACTCAATTTTCTCAGAAAAAACTTGATTCCCTGTTTAATTGGCTCCAGTCAGGAATCCAGTGGAAACTCTCCAGGCATTTAGAAACGGAGCAGTGATTAATTTATCTTATGGAGCAAAGCAAGTTTGAAAGCCAGTTTCTTCCAATGGAAGTTTCCTAACACATAGCTCTGCCGGTGCCCCTCGCTCCCGACCCACAGCCCCCTGCCAGCCCAGCCCTGGGCTCCCCCCCGAGCCCTGCCGGTGCCCCTCGCTCCCGACCCGCAGCCCCCTGCCAGGCCAGCCCTGCCCCCCAGCCCTGCCGGTGCCCCTCACTCCCGACCCACAGCCCCCTGCCAGCCCAGCCCTGCCCCCACCCCTCACTCCCAACCCGCAGCCCCCTGCCAGCCCAGCCCTGGGCTCCCCCCCCCCAGCCCTGCCAGTGCCCCTCGCTCCCGACCCGCAGCCCCCTGCCAGCCCAGCCCTGCCCCCCCAGCTCTGCCGGTGCCCCTCACACCCGACCCGCACCCTCCTGCCAGCCCAGCCCTGATCTGCACCCCTCTTTTTGCTGGCTCTCCCATTTCACCTCTCTCTCTTTGGGCAGGGGCTGGCGGGAGCAGGATTCCGGTTAAAGGCCTGCCTGGGTTATGCTGGGGTGTTGCCAAGGTGAACGAGTCCAGAGCCTGGCCCAAGACCATAAATATCAGGGCCCAGCCAGCTCAGGATCGAATCAATTCTGTTCCTGCCTCCAGCTCACTGACAGCTTCTGGTCCTGCCTGGGAGCAGCTCTCCGCTGCCCCCAAGGGGTCAGGCACGAGGCAAACGCTGACCACACAGCGTGGGTGCTGCTGGAAACCAAATAGACGCTCCATCCGCCTGCTCTAACCCCCAGACCCCACTCCCCTCCTACAGCTGGGAGAGAACCCAGGAGTCCTGGCTCCAGCCACCACCCCCCACTCTAACCACTAGCCCACACTCCCCTCCCAGAGCTGGGATAGAACCCAGGAGTCCTGGCTCCCAGCCCCTCCCTGTTCTAACCACCAGACCCCACTCCCCTTCCAGGGCCAGGTACAGAACCCAGGCATCCTAGGGACTAGTGATGAGCACTCTGGAGCTGGGAGTCCCTCCACCCCCACCCAACACGCACACACACTACGTGACTTAGCACACACAAAACACAGACACAAATGCTATTGTTCTGGGTTGACCCACAGAGGCAACAGCTGGAGATACAGCCCTCCCCCACGCAGCTGTCTGATCCCCCCCACACACACACACACACACTCACTCTGAGATCACCACCTGCATGCCGAGCCCTCAGATAGGAACCTCGGATAGGAACCAGCAAAACATGTTACTTCCTTCAGTGTCCGTGTGTGTCTGTGTGTACTTCCCCCAGCTGGAGGAAATCGGGGCCAGGTGGGTTGGAGACAAAGTGGGAATGGTCTATACTATTTTTAGGACCTCCCCCATGTGTGCCTCAGTTTCCCTCTGTACTTTGCTTGGCTGCCTGGGGTGGGGGAACAAAAGGGTTAACGCTGGTCGTGGAACAGCATAGGAGACGGGGTGGGGAGGGGTCGGACACCGGGCTGACTCGGACACAGTAAGGGACGGGTTGAAAATGACCCAGATCAATAGGGATCCGCAGAGACAAGCTCAGCACCCAGGATGCTCAACCGCGGGAAGCGGGGATGAACTCAGCCTGGCCCTGCCTGGAGAATGAGGCCCGAGCTGGGACCAGCAGAGGATAAAGCAGGGGGGTGCTCCTGGAGGAAGCTGGGCACTCACTCCCGGCTCTGGGCGAAGCTAAGGGGGGCCAGGGCCGGAGGCCAAGTGAGCAACAAACCTGGCGCTGCTTGGAAAAGGTGGCTGGATGTCCCTGCCAATGCTAGCTGGGTGCCGTGGGTCCTGCAGCGTGGACATGCCTGTACACCCAGGGGTCTGGACTCGCCAGGCAAGGCTAGAGGAGCAAAGCAGGGGGGGGCTGGAGCCCAGACACTCCGTCTCAGAGGCAGGGAGGCTGCAGGGCCGCCCCTGAAGGAAGAGAGGGACCCCTCGGGGGTCCATCCCAGGTACGGGGGTCCCTCCAAGAGACTGTTTAAAACCTGGGGCGTAGCACCGGTCCTGTGGCTCCAGGACAGGTGGTGGCAGAGGTGGGATCCACAATCCACCAGGAGCATTTGCCGAGAAGTGACTTGTGGGCAGTAAAAACAAAGTCAAAGGAAACAGCAGGAGAATGGTGCCTAAGCCCCGCTCTCGCTCGGACAGGGAGAGAGGGGTGAGCACCGGCAGATCCTGGATCTGGAGAAGGGGAGGGGCAAGAGGACCCACAGAGGGGTAACTGGGGAAAGGCCCTGGGGTGCCCATTCCGCAGGGAGCCAAGATACCAAATTGTTGCCTCAATTTACAGGGGTTGTGGGGGGGTATGGATGCCGACCTCATGGCCGGCGAGAAGTCCTGCACTTTGAACCTGGTCAGCCCCGCGGCCCGGCCCCTCCCTCGCACCCCCTCCTCGGTCCCAGAGCGAGAGTGGTGGGTGGCCGGGGAAGTTCCCAAAGGCCCCATTGCTGCTGTCTGAATTCACACCTTATCAGGGTGTTCAGAGGACTCAGGGTGTGACACACACCCCCCCACAGCAGGAGAATATCTCCACAAGTGGGGGCCGGGTGCAGGGCTCACGCCGCTGGAGGATTCATTTAATCCGGCCGGGTTGGAGCGACTCTCGGAGATCCGCCCCCACGAGGGCAGAACGTGGCTGGACAGGAAGCTGGGGGAGCTGCTGAGCGTAGGCCGGCGGGCAGACAAATTTGCAGAGAGTAAGCTGAAGGGGAGTGGGCCAGGTCGGGGGCTCCCACGCGGGCAGACCTCCTGCAAGGGATCTCAGGGGGAGGTGCAACCTTTATAGGAAAAGAGGGCACAGGTGTCCGATGAAATCAGGTTTGCCCGGAACGGAGGTGATCACTCATCCGCCGCCCAGCCAGGGAGGGCAAACTCTGGGATTGATCTCTGGGGGGAAAGCCATCACCCAGCCAGACCCCTTGGGGGCAGGGAGGATCCCACGGCAAGCACCATCTCCTGCTGGAGTCTCCTGGGTCTCAGACTCCTGTGGTCCCCAGTGGGGTCAATGGGGAGACCGCTACTGGGTGGAGAGATTCTCGGATGGAGGGAAACCTGGCAGGATAATGGCATAGCGAGGACACTTATAAGTTTGCGGACGATACCAAGCTGGGAGGGGTTGTGAGTGCTCTGGAGGATAGGATGAAAATTCAAAATGCTCTGGACAAACTGGAGAACTGGTCTGAAGTCAGTAAGATGAAATTCAACAAGGACAAATGCAAAGGACTCCACTTAGGAAGGAACAATCAGATGCACACACAGAATGGGAAATGACGGCCTAGGAAGGAGGACTGCGGACAGGGATCTGGGGGTCAGAGTGGATCACAAGCTAAGTGTGAGTCAACTGTGTCACGCTGTTGCAAAAAAAAAAAAAAAAAAAGGGGGGGGGGGAGGACATCCTTCTGGGCTGTATCAGCAGGAGTGTTGTCAGCAAGACACGAGGAGTAATTCTTCCGCTCTAATTAGGCCTCAAGTGGAGTATCGGGTCCAGTTCTGGGTGCCACATTTCAGGAAGGATGTGGACAAATTGGAGAGAGTCCGGTAAAGAGCAACAAAAATGATTCAAGGTCTAGAACCCATGAGCTGTGAGGGAAGATTGAAAGAACTGGGTTTGTTTAGTCTGGAGAAGAGAAGACTGAGAGGGGACATGAGAACAGTTTTCAAGTCTGTAAAATGTCGTTACAAGGAGGAGGGAGAAAAATTGTTCTTCTTAACCTCTGAGGATAGGACAAGACGCAGTGGGCTTAATTGCAGCAAGGTGGGTTTAGGTTGGACATCAGGAAAAACTTCCTACCTGTCAGGGTGGTTAAGCCCTGGAAGAAATTGCCCAGGGCGGTTGTGGAATCTCCATCATTAGGGATTTTTTAAGAGCCGGTTGGACAAACACCTGTCAGGGACGGTCTAGATTATACTCAGTCCTGCCGTGAGTGCAGGGGACGGGACTGGACGACCTCTCGAGGTCCCTTCCAGTCCTGGGATTCTGTTCCAACCCCCTCCAACGCTGCAGGGCCGTGGGACCCGGGCTAAGGGCCCAGGTGCGGAGCTATTTGGCTCAGATCCCTGGACAGACAGAGGACGGCTCGGGCAGGGGGTGGGAAGTGGGGGCTCCCCAGCTTGGATGCCCTCCTCGGGAAGGACAGCGTCACTTCGAGCCACAAGTCAGGCCCTGGAGCTGTGCCAGCTGAAAGTTCAAACCAGGGCTCAGAGCGGAGACGTCATTGAAAGTGCAAACAGCTGAAATGGCAGGGAGCGGACGGTCCCTCCCCAGGCTTTGCCCCTAACACAGAGGAAAGGCCCTTGAGCCTCAGGACGCCCATCAGCAACCCTGGCCCGTGAGCGGGACCAAGCCCCAGCCGGCTCTGCACGCGAGACATGAGTCACACGGGCGTGCCTGCAGCTCGCGGCCGTGACCCAGGGAGCAAGCTCCCAGCCTGCCCGCCCTGGCCGGGACAGCCGAGCCCGGTGGGATCGGAGCCCATGGCAGGAGACGCGGGCTGGCTCACCCTGGCCGGGTCGCGGGAGAAGCCCCAGGGAAGGGGAAAGCAGCCGAGAGGTGGCGGCCGGCCACAGAGACACCTGCTCAGAGTGTGACACGGCCCCGGGGGGTTCCCTTAACCAACAGAGCCCAAATCGCAGCCTCCCGGGGGGCAGGGGGGGGAAGAGGACCCTGCCCTGGGCAGGAGGGCAACGGGGCCCTTGCATGCACACAGCCCTGGAGGGGACCTGCCAATGTGGGGGAGCACCCTGCACCCCTGGCCAGCAGAGCCCCAGGGATAGGGCTCAGTTAAGACCCAACTTTGCAGGGGGACAAACTTACACTGCCCCTTCCCCCAGATACTCAGGGGGTCCTTCCCTCCCTCCCCCACAGCTTAGGGGGATGGGCACCCCAAGCCAGCTGAGCCATGGGGGAAGGTGAGTCCCCTGCCCCCCTCACCCCCTGGCAGATGAGGGGAGGGGGTCATGGCAGGACCCAGCCCACTTTCACACCCAAAGGTTTCAGGGTGGCAGATGGGTGCTCGGTGGGGAGGGGGCATGAAAACTTCCCCCTCCCCCCATACACCCAGTTAGCATCATCTAACGGAGCAGCCCTACCGGGGGGAGGGGAAAACTGCTCCGCACGGAGCGTCAGCCCCTGAGTTTGGTGGTTAAGAAACCAAGCTGGAAGGATCTGAAAGTGGCTGGCAGATAATGTGGGCGGCTTTGAACTCCCCCCGGGACACGGGTTAACACGCCCCTGCTTGGTTTGGCCTCCAAGGGGGAGGGGAGGGATGAAGTGGGAATTTCCTATAATATTTTCCAGAATCCCACTCTGCCTCAGTTTCCCTCTGTTCTTTTCACAGCTGTCCCGGGAGGGCGGGGGGGATGGTTTGGAGACCTACAGCTCAGCCTAGGAGGTGGGGAGGCCACGGGGCCAACCCTGAAGGAAGGGGGCGGGGTCCCTTGGGGGTCTGGCCTACTGGTGGGGTTCCCCCAAGGGACTGTTTCAACCCTGGGGTACAGCCCCATGCAGCCCTGCCCCCTGCTGGAGGGAATTGGGGGGGAGGGTGCACACCCCGCACCTCACCTGTCCCCAGCTGCCCCAGGGCCGGATCCAGCTGCAGATCGAAGACACGGACCTCGGCCACGTTGGGCGACCGCTCCACCAGCATCCGCACCAGATGGGAGCCCAGAAACCCGCAGCCGCCCGTCACCAGATAGACCTGGCGGGCCCGGTGCCACTCCATCAGGCCCTGCGGGGAGAAGGGAGACAGGACGGGGGTTAGGCAAGGGGGGTGGAGATGGCAGGCCAGAGGGAGCTCAGGCCGGGGGGCAGGCGGGGAGTTCGCATACCAATCCTTTCTCTCTGCCCTGGATGCCTCCTTCCCATCCCCTTCACTCCCTGGGAAATACGGGGCCCCTCGAGATCAACTCTCAGCACTGTGGTCCCGGACTCCTGGGTCCCAGCCTGCCACCATCCCGAGACCCTCCCGTCCCCAAATGGCATGGCTCAGATGTCCCAGACTTAATGACCCCTCTGTGGCAGCTGCCGACTCCCAGGGCTATAATTTACGGCTTTGCTACCCCGGATGCCTGGGTTCCCGCCTCAGGGTTGCGGCTTGTGGGAACCATAAGCAGACTGGAGAGCAATTTCCTCTCTGAAATAGCGAAAGACAAAAGGAAGCCTGTGTGTTTATGAGCCCTTGTCAATAGCCAGGAAGCAAAGCTGCTCTTGAATTTACAACAGCCCAAACCATTTTCCACATCACAACGAACAACAGGGGAGGACAAGCGGCGACTGGGCTGGCTCTGGGGTGGGGAACCAAGGGAACAGCTGTACAGGGACGCCGAGATGCAGCCACTTCTGGGGCGGGGCAGCTGGGGAACAACCGCACATAAATCGGTGGGAGAGATAGCTTAGTGGTTTGAGCATTGGCCTGCTAAACCCAGGGTTGTGAGTTCAATCCTTGAGGGGGCCATTTAGGGATCTGGGGCAAAAAAAATTTGGGGATTGGGCCTGCTTTGAGCAGGGGGTTGGACCAGATGATCTTTTGAGGTTCCTTCCAACTCTGATAGTCTATGAGTCCAAACACCGCACGGGGGACGGCTCACCTGGCCCTGAGATGCAGCCACCTCGGGGTGGGGGCAGCTGAGGAATGGCCGCCCAACCCCTTTCCCAGCCTCCTCTGCGTCTCAGAGGGAACATTACTTGCCGTAAGCAGCTGGGCTATTTTAAAGAGCGGTCTGGAGGTGACCTTAGCATGTCCTGTCGCTTTTCAAAGAACTTCCTTTTCTGGCTCTTTCTGGTTCACTGCGGTTGGAAGCCGTGTGCTGTAAGGACTGGGGGGGCTCGGTAGGGGGCGCTCTCCCCTGGCAGCCAGGGCCGGCCCCGATGCCCCAGTGTGACACTAGGGGCCGCTGTGCTGCGGGGATCAGGGCAAAGGCTCAGTAGGGGGGCGCTCTCCCCTGGCAGCTAGGGCTGGCCCCGCTGTGGTGTCTCTCAGCTGCATGCATTACAGTTGAGTTTTTCTATTGCATTAGCACCTTCACCCTACAAAACGTTGGGGCCCCGTAGTGCCGGGTGCTGCCCAGACCCACAGCGGGAGCCAGCCCCTGCCCCGCAGGGCTCACAGCCTAACCGGACAAAGGCAAGAACACTCTGCCCCTTTTACAGCTGGGGAAGCTGAGGCTCAGAGAGACCCAGGACTTGCGCAAGGTCCCACAGGGAG
Organism: Caretta caretta; assembly: GCF_965140235.1. Taxonomy (NCBI): domain Eukaryota; kingdom Metazoa; phylum Chordata; order Testudines; family Cheloniidae; genus Caretta; species Caretta caretta. The sequence goes on along the minus strand of NC_134211.1, from coordinate 2,414,844 downwards.
TCTAAGGCAGAGCCAGAGATAGAACCCAGGCGTCCTGGCTCTCAGCCCTGCTCCTGCTGTAACCACTAAACCCCGCTCCCCTCCCAGAGGCAGGGATAGAACCCAGGAATCTGGATCACCCAGCCCAGCACCCTAAGCACGGCTCAGTTCCGGTCTCGATTTCCCAGCAACAGGAAGGCCAGTAAATGCGGGAAACCTGCTTAGGAGAGGGAAATGACAGGGATCACTTGGTGCTTCCCTGACGCAGGACAAATTATCCACCCCCAACCCCCCAGCAGCCCAGCCAGCCAGGGTCTGCACTCAGGCAGTGACTAGATGCTGCATGCCAGCCAACCCCATCCCCCCTCCGAGGGCAGAACCCAGGAGTGCTGGCTCCCAGCCTGCCTGCTCTAACCACTAGATCCCACTCCCCTCCCAGAGCCAGGAGAGAACCCAGGAGTCCTAGCTCCCAGGCCCCCCTGCTCTAACCACTTGACCCCACTCCCCTCCCAGAGCCAGGAGAGAACCCAGGAGTCCTGGCTCCCAGCCCCCCCGCTCTAACCCACTAGACCCCACTCCTCTCCCAGAGCCAGGAGAGAACCCAGGAGTCCTAGCTCCCAGCCCCCCGTTGCTCTAACCCAACATGATGGGAAGGGAGCGCACCCGTGCTCTGCCCCTTGGCAGCAGGGCACGCAGCTAGCTGAGTTGTTGGGAGCCAGCCATTTAATCCAGCGTCTGTAAATAATTGCCAGGGGATGTCCCCAGATCACCGCACACCAGCTCAGACTTCAAGCGGTTGACAGGGAAGAGATCCCCCCCCCCCCTCCCCCAGCACTGCAAAAGTCATTGCAAGCCCCCGGCTTATGTGGGGAGAAGGGGGCCGGCCCTGGCACAGCTGGGGGAAGGGGGGGCCACACAGGTCAGGAGGGAGGGGCACTGGCAGAGCTGAGAGCGGACGGGGGTGGAATCTGTCTCAGATCGGCCCAGGCCGGTGCGTCTCGTCTTCTGGAGACAGAAGAGGTTAGATCCATCTCGTTTATCAACCGTCTCATGGGCCCGGCCTGGCCGGACCATCCCCACGGCACACCTGCAGAAAGCCGGGGCTGCACCGCACCGGGTCGTGCCGATGCCCCACAGACAAGGGGGGAGGGATAGCTCAATGGTTTGAGCATGGGCCTGCTAAACCCAGGGTTGGGAGTTCAGTCCTTGAGGGGGCCATTTAGGGATCTGGGGCAAAAATTGGGGACTGGTCCTGCTTTGAGCAGGGGGTTGGACTAGATGACCTCCTGAGGTCCCTTCCAACCCTGAGATTCTATGGCGGGCCAGGTGTTCACGGTTACCCGGCTGCCTTCCGGCAGGGAGCGAGACACTTTCCCGCCCGCTTCAGAAGCCTTGGCTCATTACCCAGGGCAGGGCGGCTGGACGCGGGGACATGAAGAACAGACGGAGCCCGTCCTGAGAGCCCTCCGGTCTTGGGAAAATCACAGGTGAACAGCACCTGAGCTCAGCACCCTGCAGGACAGCAACCCCTAGCGTCGCCCTGGGGCATTGGGGCCAGCCCTGACCACCAGGGGAGAGCGCCCCCTACTGAGCCCTCTGCCGTGCCCCCTAGCATCGCCCTGGGGCATTGGGGCCAGCCCTGACCACCAGGGGAGAGCGCCCCCTACTGAGCCCTCTGCCGTGCCCCCTAGCATCGCCCTGGGGCATTGGGGCCAGCCCTGGGCTCTCATCCTGGTTCATTCCCAGCCCACAGTAGCTGTGTTCCCATGTTGGCGCCTCCCGGCGCCCCCCTCCCCGCTTCCAGAGGCGAGTAGCCAAGGTGAAGCAGAGATAAGATGCGTGGGCGAGCATGGCCATGAGATTAGACCCAGCTCTGCCCTTGACCGGCCGCCATCACGTAAAGCCGTCACCCCGGCCCTCCCAGAGCTGGGGATGGAACCCAGGAGTCCTGGCTCCCAGCCCCCCCTGCTCTAACCCTCCAGCCCCCACTCCCCTCCCAGAGCTGGGGATGGAACCCAGGAGTCCTGGCTCCCAGCCCCCGCTGTTCTAACCCACCAGAACCCACTCCCCTCCCAGAGCTGGGGATGGAACCCAGGAGTCCTGGCTCCCAGCCCCCGCTGTTCTAACCCACCAGCCCCCACTCCCCTCCCAGAGCTGGGGATGGAACCCAGGAGTCCTGGCTCCCAGCCCCCGCTGTTCTAACCCAACAGCCCCCACTCCCCTCCCAGAGCTGGGGATGGAACCCAGGAGTCCTGGCTCCCAGCCCCCGCTGTTCTAACCCACCAGAACCCACCCCCCTCCCAGAGCTGGGGACAGAACCAGGAGTCCTGGCTCCCAGCCCCCCCATACAGAACTCTGGGCCCATCTGGCCACTCCCAGAAGGTGCCCTGCACCGATTAGGGCCATGCGGAGCTGCCTGACCCCGGCTGAGAGATGCCCCGACGCATGGGTGTGACCCGGTCTCATGTAAACGAGACCAGCCGGACAAGCAGGTGCTATTACTTCAGAGCATAAGAGTCCAGCCAGGGTGGAAACGCAGCCCTAGTTCTTAGAGCAGATCGCAGCCCCCAGCCAGGAGAGGCGTTAACCCCAGGCCCAGAACAGGGGCCAGAGACCGGGCTAGATGGGCCCCTGGCTGGCAGGGCGGGGGCAGGATGCCAGGCTGGGCTCCGACAGGGAAGCACCTGTTCTCATGCAAGCAGGAAGGGCCGCGAAGGGGTTAACCGAGCAGAGATGGAAATGGAAAATTTCTCAGACGCTGAATTTGCTCCAGCTTCTACATATCAGAGCAACTGGTGTGTCTCCCCCCCCCCCCCCCCTCCGCACAGGGAGTCCTAGATCCCTTCCCCCGCCAACTTCAACCCACCAGACCCCACTCCCCTCCCAGAGCTGGGGAGAGAACCCAGGAGTCCTGGCTCCCAGACCCCACTCTCCTCCCAGAGTTGTGGAGAGAACCCAGGAGTCCTAACTCCCAGACCCCACTCTCCTCCCAGAGCTGGGGAAAGAACCCAGGAGTCCTGGCTCCCAGACCCCCCTGCTCTAACCCACCAGACCCCACTCCCCTCCCAGAGCCGGGGAGAGAAGCCAGGAGTCCTGGTTCCCAGCCCCTCCCCCCGCTCTAACCCAGCAGACCCCACTCCCCTCCCAGAGCTGGGGAGAGAACCCAGGAGTCCTGACTCCCAGACCCCACTCCCCTCCCAGAGCTGGGGAGAGAACCCAGGAGTCCTGGCTCCCAGACCCCACTCTCCTCCCGGAGCTGGGGAGAGAACCCAGGAGTCCTGGCTCCCAGACCCCACTCTCCTCCCGGAGCTGGGGAGAGAACCCAGGAGTCCTGGCTCCCAGCCCCTCCCCCCGCTCTAACCCAGCAGACCCCACTCCCCTCCCAGAGCTGGGGAGAGAACCCAGGAGTCCTGGCTCCCAGACCTCCCCACCCAGAACCCAACATAGAACCCAGGAGTCCTGGAAGCGCCCAGCCAGGTGCGCAGCTCCCAGCCCAGCACCCCCAGGGCCACGCAGCCCGGCAGTGGTGCGGGAGGGGGCGGATCGGGCCCGGCGGGGGGCGCGGTACCTGCTCGGCCCTGGGCTCCCAGGACTCCGGGGTTCCCGGCTGCCCTCCGCTGTGTCCTCCCTGCAGTGCCATCCTCCGGCTCTGAGCCCTCCATGGTGCTGCCTTTGTACGCACTGACAGCTGCCGCCCCGCCCTCCGCCTGCGGGTCCTAGTGCCCGCCAGCGGCCTCCGGACTCCTGGGTCCTCTCCCCAGCGGTGGGAAGGGAGTGGGGGCTAGTGGGTTAGACCAGGGGGTGGGGCTGGGAGCCAGGACTCCTGGGTTCTCTCCCCAGCTCCGGGAAGGGAGTGGGGTCTAATGGGTAGAGCGAGGGGGCTGGAGGGAGCCAGGACTCCTGGGTTCTCTCCCCAGCTCCGGGAAGGGAGTGGGGGCTAGTGGGTTAGACCGGGGGTGGGGCTGGGAGCCAGGACTCCTGGGTTCTCTCCCCAGCTCCGGGAAGGGAGTGGGGGCTAGTGGGTTAGACCAGGGGGTGGGGCTGGGAGCCAGGACTCCTGGGTTCTCTCCCCAGCTGCGGGAAGGGAGTGGGGTCTAATGGGTAGAGCGAGGGGGCTGGAGGGAGCCAGGACTCCTGGGTTCTCTCCCCAGCTGCGGGAAGGGAGTGGGGTCTAATGGGTAGAGCGAGGCAGCGTGAGGGAGCCAGGACTCCTGGGTTCTATCCCCACCTAGGGGAGGCAGGTGGGGTGGGGGCAAGGAGTCAGGACTCCTGGGTTCTATTCCCCTTTCTCCCTGGAGTCTGTAGGTGCTGGCGGGGCGGCCCCAGGGCTCGAAGCGATTTCAGTCGGGGGGGTGGGGGGGCAGCAAGAACCTAGAACCTACTCCCCCCTCGTCACCGCGTTGGGCTGGATCCGAGCCGACACCCCCGAGTGGGGCAGGGCCCCCGTGTCCCCCCCTGCCCCATCTTTCTATTCTCTGGCCCCCATCCTTGGCCTGTGGGACCCCAGTGGCGGGGGGAGCGTGGCCGGAGGGGGGGGGGAATACCACGTGCAGGGGCAACTGGATCCATTCAAGTTCCAGGCTGGGATCCCCTGTCTCACCCCCCCCCCCCAAACCACTACCTGTTTCGGCCCCGTGACTGACAGGCCCTTTTTCCGCTACAACAGAACCACTTCCCTATTCCCAGCACCTCACCGGATCTGGGGCGGGGAGGGAGCCCCCCCTTCTTCCCCCACCTGGCCGGGGCGGGGGGGGGGGTGCTCTGGGAAATGCACCGAGCGCCCCTTGTGGCCAATGGGCAGCAGCCCAGTTGCGGCACTTGCTGGATTTAAAATAAAATCGCAGCAGGGGTGGGAGCAGCGTGGGGTTAAGAGTAGGGAGGGGAGGAAGAACCCAGGAGTCCTGGCTCCCAGCCCCCCGCTCTCACCCACTAGACGCCACTCCCCTGCCAGACCTGGGGAATAGGACCCAGGAGTCCTGGCTCCCAGCCCCCCAGCTCTAACCCGCTAGACCCCACTCCCCTGCCAGACCTGGGGAATAGGACCCAGGAGTCCTGGCTCCCAGCCCCCCGCTCTCACCCACTAGACGCCACTCCCCTGCCAGACCTGGGGAATAGGACCCAGGAGTCCTGGCTCCCAGCCCCCCAGCTCTCACCCGCTAGACCCCACTCCCCTGCCAGACCTGGGGAATAGGACCCAGGAGTCCTGGCTCCCAGCCCCACCCCACCCCGCTCCAACCACTACACCCCACTCCCCTCCCAGTCCAGGGAAAAGGCAGCTATCCATTGGTGGCTGCAGCCACTCCAGCAGGAATTCACCCCCTCCCCCCCCAGCTCCAGCCACATGGGGGGGCACAGGGCAGATCCAGGTGGATTCTTACCTTGCCGGCCTGCGCCGCTCGCCAGGAGGAGGTGACGCAAGGAGACCGTAACCGGACCCCGGGGTTCCTCTTTCACCCAGCGAGACACTTTCGCTTCTAAACAGCTGGGCTCGCCAGCCAGCCCCGGCGTGTCTGCCACCAGCAGGGCGGGGATCTGTGATGAGCTCTTGTGCCGGATCAGAGCCCGCGACCCCCGCCTCGAGGGGGGGGGGGTCTATTCCGCACCCTCCCCCCCAGCCAGCCAGTCCCCCACCCTTGGGCCAACACCTCCTAGAGGGGAAAAGCCCCATGTCCCATTCCCGCCCCCCTGAGCAAGCTACTCTCCTGGCCAGGGGTTGGAGCAGGGCCGGGCCCCCCCAGAGCAGGAGTGGCCAACCTGGGGCTCCGGAGCGCCGTGCGGCTCTTCAGAAGTTAACATGCGGCTCCTTGTCTAGGCACCGACTCCCGGGCTGGAGCGACAAGCACCAGCTTTTCAGTGCGCCGGGGGGTGCTCACTGCTCAAGCCCTGGCTCTGCCCCCACTCCACCCCTTCCCGCCCTCTCCCCTGAGCCTGCAGTGCCCTCGCTCCTCCCCCCAGCCGCCCAGAGCCTCCTGCACACCACAAAACAGCTGATCGGGGGGGGGGGGGGAAGAGGAGACAGCGCTGATCAGCAGGGCAGCGGGGGGGGGGCAGGAGGCGCGGGGGGCAGGAGCTGATGGGGGGGCTGCTGGCGTATTACTGGGGCTCTTTGGCACTGTACATGGGTAAATTCTGGCCCCGGCTCAGGCTGGCCACCTCTGCCCTAGAGGGTAAAGGCCCCATGTCCTATTCCCCACCCCTGGGCCAGCCAGTCCTGGGTCGAGATTGGAAAACCAGCCAATCACACACACACTCTCTCTCTCACAGATGAGCGGGGAGAAGGGGGAGAGAGAGAGACACACACACACACACACGAAAACGTAAGACGCACAACCAGGATCAGAAAAAATATAAATAAGCCCCGATTGGGTGCCTGTATTTTTTTTTTTTTTTAAACAATAAAAGTTTAATGACATTTATAAAAATGTGCTCTCGGGCACCAAGTATTGAATCCACAACTTATTAACATATGTACAGTAGGGAACCGAGGAGAGCAAATTAAAGAGAGAGCGCACGGAGTGAAATCGCTCACATTGTGGTGAAGAAGGGGCAGGGGAACGTGTCTGTGTTTTCTTCACTCTCTGAGCCGAACACGGTCGTTCAGCTCCCCCCGCTGGAGAGATCTTTGACAACACACACAGAGAAGGGGGGGGGAACTTTTGGGGGGGTGTTTTTTGACCTACCCTAGAGCTCTGGGAGTCGGTTCTGAGTGGGTTTTGTCTAATACAGATGTATGGGGTGATCTTTTCTCCCATCTGAGTTTCTGATCTCGGCTCAGAAGCTAATGCTGGACAGAGATCATTGGAAACTGCTTTGCATCCATGTCTAGTTCTGGATATTCTCTATGTCGGGAAGATTCCTTCTTTGGGGGTTATTTCCAAGAAAGCGACGATTCAGCTGGGACGGGAGAAGAGAGATCCCAAAGCACCCCATACCCAAAAGATCCAAACCCTCAAAGGCAGAAGGGAGGAAATCTCAAGACGACAGATGCCTGTTTCAGAGACCTACTTAATGTGATTGCTGAACGCAAGGTTGGCTGAGTTCCAGTAGAAACGGACGAGGACTTTGACAGGTTGGGATGCAGACAAGACACAGGTCTGGTTGACTCTTAAATCGAAGTCCGTCAGATGGTCTGGCATCGCTTTCCATTCATGGGGAATGTCTGGGGAGTTAAGAGGGGAAGAGTTCGTGGCTTTGGAGTTAAATCAAGAGGAGGTGTTGACAAAAAAAGAAAAACGAAATACATCAGCTGCTGGGGTCAGATGGCAGGGCGATTCATGCTGGTTCGGGGCAGCTATCAGGACAGATATTCCCCACAGTAGATGGGGTTTGAAATTGATTTTCTCCCTCCAGGATGAGCAAAAGGTGAAGCTGTGATTTTTCAAAAGCCTATCCTCGTCGGCGGGTCTGCGCCTTTCCAACCAGGGCGATTTAGAAACCCGACTCCCATTTATCATTGAAGCTCAGTCTCGTCTTTGGAAAGACGCAGGGCTCGCTGAGATCCAACGAGACACAGGAGCTGTGGCCCATACACACTGAAGGCAACAGAGTTAGACGTCTATATACCGTCGAGAATCTGGACCTGTCTCTAAATCCTGTGGGTCTCTAAGTGACCAAGGTAGCTTTGAAAAGTTTCAGAGACTAGCCTAAAAGCCTTGACGAATATACATATTCCAGAGCAAGGGCCTGAAATCTTGCTTTCTGAGCTGACAGGAGGTCCCCATTTTCCCCACACACGTGTGGAGCCAGATTGGCAAAAACATTTACTCCGACACCAAAAGCTAGAAGTGAGCCCAGAGATTAAAATCAGTGTTGAGAAAATGAGGCAAGTTACAAACCATTGCAGACAGAAACGGTTAAAAAAAATCAAACAAGGAGCTGGTGGGTTTAAATATTGGTAAACCAGCTTCAAATTGGGGGAGTTCTGAGTTGTTAGGCACATGTTAAATGCCGCGTATCACGGCCCTACAGAGATTGCTTTCTGGCTTAGAGCCCGCTCGGAAGAGGGGACACATGAGTGTAAGGTTTTAAAAACAGGCCTTATCTTGTCTTCTCCTCCGCGCCCAAGAGGGAAAATTGATGTCCAAGATGATCTCATTGGGAGGAAAAGTTAGGCACTGTATTAAAGTTGAATTAAAAAATACACAGAGGAAACTGCCAGTTTCAGTGGGTTTAGAGGTTCGAGTCTATAGCCCATGGCTGATGTATTTCTACCTAGCGAGTTGCAGGGGGAACGGCAGGTTTAGACGTCTTCATTGTGCACAGGGTGGAGTTTGGACAAGACACACGCTCAGTTACGATTCAGCGAGAAATAAATTTGTCACAAATGTCACTCTACAGGAAGGGGCAGATTCTGCTCCAGGAGTAAATCCAGAGTGAATCTGCTGATGCCAAGTGTGAATCTGCAATCAATTCCACTGATTCCAACAAAAGTTTTTACACCAGAGGAAATCTGGAGTAACTTTAATGGAGACTCTCCAGGTTCAGACTGGTGTGACTGGGATCAGAATTTGGCCATAGCCCTGCAGAACTCAGTGGAGTCACTCTGGATTTACCTCAAGATTCTCCCACTGCCCATCTCAGATGAACCGTTACCCAGTTCAATTTCATTTGCTAAAAACTCTCCAAGGGACAGGGACAGCAGCTGCCAGAAAGACCAGTGTGTTTTCCCAGCATAGCGATGTGATGGTAGAAACAAAGCAGTTTCCAATCAAAGCCAGGAAGGTTTCCAACAGCCAAGGTTCAGCGGTTCGATCTCATGAGATGTTGAGGCCTTCGGACTGCCATCAGGAGAAAGATTTGCGCTCAAGACAAAAAGCTTTCGAAGCAGACTTGAGGAAAGAACAGCCTTGATTCTTCAGACACTGCCATTTCAGGGGTGCCCACACTGACACCTGAAAGGGGCCTGACTTTCAGGAAATGCTGACTATCTTCCCCCTGGAAGCCAGATATTTGTGTGGGATCTCGAGCTAGCCAACCCAAAAATCACTAGCCAGTTTGGAAAAGTGGACACTTGGCTGGCAAAGGAGAACAGTGCTAAGGGTTACAATTTGGCTGTCGATCTCAGCTCTGGCTTTACACCTTGGAGTCCCGTATAGGAAGGGCAAATGTATTGGCGTCTAGATCGGCCCTGTGGATGAGAGAAGAGAATTTGCGGATGGATACATGGATAATCTGAACCTTGGAAAGGTGAATGCAAAACTTAACGAGAAGAGAATCTGGGGAAGGAACTGTAGGTATGGATAATCCAAACCTCGAAAAGGCAGATGCAACAACAAACAAGATTTGGTGATTTACGCTTTAGGACAGAACAGCTCAAAGCTCAGAAACAGGGACAGGAATTTAACTGCTTTCCCAAACCAAATCCCATCAAAACACAGAGTGGAAGGCAAATCAACATCTCATAGATTGGACCCTGGACAGTCCAGCCACCTTGACAAATCTACTGGGGGGAAGCATTCATCTTTTGAAAACAGAGCCATAATCCCAACCAGCGTCGGGTTGAGACGCGCGAACGACACCACAAAAGTTGGGGCAAGATTGGCTTGTGGATATGGAGCCAGATTTCCTGTTTTCCCGTCTTTCAGAACCGACTCCCATAAAAAAAGCAACTCAAACTATATTTTCTCCAGTGCCCATCCATAAAGGGCTTTCTGCTTTCACCCCAGGGATAATAAAGCAAACTTTCCCTCGAAGGAAATTAAATTGGGGCGAGGGGAAAAAGAGAGCTGTTATTTACAACCATTTTCTTTCTTTTTTAGTAGGAAGAGGGAAAAAAAATAATAAAAAGAATATTTACATACCAATAACTTTTGTGTGTTTCTACAAGAAACAGCCAGTCCATCTGGAATATATACACAACTTTCTTCTCCTAAAGAAAAATTAACAGGGGGTCTTGATTCTGGTCTCGGCTTACGCTGGAGATACGCTCTGCCCGAGCGACACTGGGGTGAGCGAGAGGAGAATCCAGCCCCTTTATTATTATCTATTTGTGTTTTTATTTTTTTTAATATGTCGGGGGGGAGGGGCACACACTGATTGGCAGCAGGATACGGAGATGAAGTGATTTGATTGGTTCTGTTATATTTGAGAGGGGACTGGGTATTGTTTTGTTTTGTCCAGAGGAAAGATTTCTCCCCCTTTAGAGGGGAAAGAAATATCAGGACATTAATGCTAAAGGGGCGCGGGACTTTGCGAGGCACTGCAATCAAAGGGTGAAGGCTGTGATCATTGTGAAGTGAATCAGGAGTGGCACCTGTTATAAAATTGATGAGAGGGGGAACAGAACAGTAAAAACCCGACCATGCTAAACAGATCCTCCCCCTCTGTAGAGGGCGCTCGGGAGCTACCTGGTGCGGGTGGGGGACTGGGTGGGAAGAGAAGCAGGGACAAACAGATGGGGGGACAGGAAGAGTCTGCTTCAGGCTCTAATGCTTTGGACTCCGACCCCTTGGATGATTAGATACACAGCTGGCGCTTTCAGCTGCTTGCGTACTGACCATGGCAAGACCACGGCATTTCCCACCATGCTCGGCTCCCTTCCCCTGACAACTGGGTGGCGACAGGTGTCCATCAAGCAGGAGGACAGGGGAGAAGGGAGGGGTCCTGCAGGCAAGGACCCGAATTCCTCTTCAGAGGCAGGGAATATAAATGCAACGCAAAACTCCCAACTGCGTTGGAAAGAGGGCAGCTCCGCTCCCAGCACACACTCTGCTCTGCTGCCCCCAAAGCATCCTGGGGATTTGGGTCAAGCGCCCCTGGTCCTAAGCAGATCTGCATGCTGGGAGTCATGGGCGGGGAAGGAACGAGTCTTGCCTGGGAAAAGCTGCTTCCAACTCAGCTCCTGCCAAAATGCTGTCAACATTGGCTCTGGAGCCAATCTGCAGGGTGGTCGGGGATCACTAAAGGCAACCTGAATCCGGACCTGGCTTCCCCAGGGGGAGGGTGGATCCCGGCAGAGAACCGACTGGCCGCGGGCCCCATTACCAAGCCACGTGGAGCTCATAAGGCGCCGGAGGACGGGGCAGGGAACACAATAAATACGGCTCTCAGTTCAGGGTGCCGCGGCAGTTCTCGGTGCCGCACAGGCAGGGAATCTTGTTCTCCTCGATGGGGAACTTGTAGTCGTAGGTGATCTCCTCGTTGACGCTGATGGGCTGCTTGGAATAGATGACGATCTTCTTCTGAGCCTCTATGGTGATCACTTTGGCGTAGCAGTTGGGCTGAGGGATACAGGGAGTGGGGTGAGCTACAGCCACGTTATCCACACCCGCCCCAGCTGGGAGGGCCCTCCCGAGGGGATATGGAGAGCCCACCCCAGCGCCCTTGAGCCCTGCTCTCATCGGTACACAGGCTACGGAGAGCAGGGACCCAGGAGATTGGGGATCAATCCTGCTCTGCCACTAACTCCCTGTGTGAACGCAGAGTCGCTGCATCTCTCCGGGCCTTGGCTTCCCCAGCTGTAAAGCGGCACCATATAAGCAGGGTGGCCCAGACTGACAGACCAAGCTTGGAGACAAGCGAGGGGACGGAGGGGCGGACAGAGAACTGGGAGGGAGGGACGGGTGGAAGCAGACAGAGCCTGGATGGGTGGATGATCAAATCCAGGAACAGAGGGAGCCCGGCCCAGCGGCTCCGACCCCTACCCAGGGCTCTGTGTACAGACTCTCATGAAGCCACCAGATCCGGGCCTGGGTGGAGAGGGAGGGGATGAGGAACAACCTGGAGCACAGATGCCCTCACACCGACTCGACAGCCACTGAGGCCCCTCCCTGAGCCCACAGGCACCCCCGCAGGGTGAGAAGCCAGCAGCCTGGTCCCCCCTCCCTGAGTCCACGTGTGCCCCCACTCAGGGCAAGAAGCCCAGCAGCTCTGTCCCCCCTCTTGAACCCACAGGCGCCCGCCTCAGGGAATGAAGCCTGCAGCTCTGTCCCCTTTCCTTGAGCCCACAGATGCTCCCCCAGCATGAGAAGCCAGCAGCCCTGTCCCCACTCCCTGAGCCCACGGGTGCCCCCCGGCCCGGGTGAGAAGCCAGCAGCCCTGTCCCCTCACCGTGCAGCAGTGGTTGATGAAGCGGGCCAGGTTGCCGCACTTGGTGGCATCGATGATGGTGTCGTGGTCGACGCGGAACAGGTAGCTGCTGCCGATGCCCTCCTGCACGTAGCGCTTCTCCCGCATGTCGGCCACCACCTGCAGGCAGGGGGATAGCGGTGAAGACACCGAGAGCCTGGGCCATGCACTGCCCACAGCCTGCCACTGAGCCCTGCGGGAACAGCTGCACACCGACGGCTCGCCTGGCACCGCATTGCAGCCAGCTCTGGGGAGGGGCAGCTGGAGAAGAGCTGCACTGCACACGGATGGCTCACCCGGTGCCGAGATGCAGCCACCTCTGGGTAGGGCAACTGGGGGACAGACCCTTGTCAATTTCACCCCCCCACACACACACAGAGCCTGGCACCGATAGGACTCCCACCCCCGGACTCACCTGCCGGATGTTCTGCCCCACATACTCAATCACCATCTCATCGGCAGCGATCGGCTCCATGGCGAACAGGCCCCACTCATGGATACGGCTCCGGCCAAACCGCAGCTTCTTCTTACGGAACTGGAGCAAGGGGGGACAGGAGGGTTACGGTACTGGTGTGACTGGGACACACTGGTCTTAGGGGCAGTCATGTCCCTGCACCGAACTGCTGCCCCACACCCTGCTGCACAGCACCCCTAGAGCCGCAGTGGGCAAGGGGGCCAGGACTGACCGCCAGGGGAGAGCGTCCCCTGCTGAGCCCTCCACCCCCCTCCCTGCAGCACAGGGCCCCCTAGTGCATTGGGGTCAGTGCCTCCCAAGACATCCTCTGCCCTTCTGTAGCCAGGGAAGCCGGTCCTGCCCCACATGCCCCACCGAGGATCCGCAGCGCTGAGCACGTACCTTGAGCTGATTGAGCTTCAGCAAGTCGCTGTCCAGGATGGCGGAGGAGCCGATGGCGCTGAGCAAGCGCCGCTGCTCCGACCTCCGCTCCGACAGGATGCGGTTGGTGCCCTGGGAGACGGCGGGAGAGGGGGTTAGAGCATCTGTCCCCGCAAAAGGGATCACACCACCGACGCCCCCACCCACTCTCCAAGTCTGCAAGGGGAACAGGCGATCGGGGATGATTCAGCCCTGGGTGGGGACAAGCGAGATGGGCCCGACTGGGGCGTCTCCATTTCTGCCAGGGGAACAGGCAGTCAGGGACAATCCTGCCCCAAGTGGAGATGGGCCCCCCAGGGCGTCTCCATCTCTGCCAGGGGCTCAGGCTGCCGGGGACGCTCCTGATACCTGCGTGTCCATCACCTCCAGCTCCTGTGCCGTCACAGGACACACGTCGAGATATTTGTCCTTCTCCTTTTTGCTGATGGGGTAGTAGCCTTCGCTGCGGGCACAGCCAGTCTGGTGCTCCCGCAGGTCCGACGACTTCCGCTTCCGCTTGGGGTTGGCAATGTTGGTGAGTGGGGGCAGAGGTTAAGGAAAAGGCCGGCTGGGAGAGACCAACATGCCCAGATTCCTCATCCCCTCCACGGGACAGGATCCATGGGGCTGTTCAGCCTCTCTCGGGCTGGCAGCATCAGGCTGTGCCAACAGGGGCAGACAGGGATGCCAACCGCTCAGGCCACAGGGTACAGATCCCGCAATCTCATGTTCTCTAGGACACCAGGCATTCAGCTGACTGCTAAACCTCTGGGGCCTTATGGGAGCCAGCGCCCCCAGAGGGGAACCCCCCCCCGCTCCCCGTCACCTTCCCCACCTCCAGCCCCGTGCTGAACGGGATGGGAGCCAGCACCCCCTAGAGGGGAAAGGTCCCGTGTCCCATTGCCAGCCCCCCTCCACCCCACCTGGGATGGGATGGGAGCCAGCGCCCCCCCAGAGGCTCCACAGTAAGGATATTGGTGTGGTGCACCCAGTGGGTGTCGTTGAGCCAGTCGGTGCTGTTGTCCTCCTGCAGCAGGCGCTCGTAGGTGAGTTTCAGGTAGTGCATGTCCTCCACGTCCAGTCCCGAGTTCCAGATGTCGTAGAGGATGGTCATCTGCTCGAACTCGCTGCGGGTCTCGAAGGAGGGAAGGGGCTGAGGCCAGGGCTTGTGCGAGTGGGAGCGCAGCGTCCGTCGGCGTGTCTCGCCAGCGTCAGCGTCCTCGCTCTCCTCCTCCTCTTCTTCGCTCTCCGAGGGGCAGGGCTCCGAGGCCGGGGAGTCCGGTGCCTCCTCTTTGTCTCGGTGTCGCTTCCTCCTGGCCCGCTCCTCCCCAGCCAGTGCCAGGAGGGCGCCCACCTCGGGCTCAGCCTTGGCCTCGCTGGCCTCCGCCACCACCTCCTCCGGCGCCTCCAGCACCTCCCCGACGTGCCCTCCGAAGAGATCCACCCGCAGCAGCTCAGCTGGGCCCGGGGCCTCCTCCTCGGCCTTGGCTGCTCTCCGGGGAGCTGGCGGTGCTGCTCTCACAGCCATGGCGTAGTTGTGCTCCAGGAGGATGCTGTTGTCTCGGGGTGCAGGCAGGGCGCGGGGGGGCGACTGCTCCTCCGCCTCATCGGACGTCTCCGTGCCCTCCGAATCCTCAGCCTCCTCTTTGGCGCAGCCAATGGGCATCTTCAGGGCGATGTCTGCCAGCACGGCCAGGTCCACGCCGCCCGCCTCGGGCTGGTTGGCCAGCTCCAGGAGGGACGAGGCGCCCAGCTGCTCCCGAAGCCGCAGCCGCTCAGCCTCCCCGCTGGCCAGGGGCCGGGGGGGCTCTGAGGAGCGGGAACGGGAGCGACGGCGGCTGCCGGCAGGTGGCTCCTCGGCCCAGCACTTCACCAGCGAGGCGTGGTCGGCCGGCAGGTTGCTGATGGTTCTTGGGCTGGCTTTGGGGGGCTCCCGCTTACGCCCCCCACTGAAGGGAGGCTTGGGGGCAGGGGGCGGCGTGGCAGGGCGGGGGGTGTCCTGCGCTAAGGGCACTTGGGGCATTGGCGAGGCGGGTTCCACAGGCACTACCGGGGGGGACGCTAGCTCCTCGGCAGGGGGCGGGGGCGGGGGAGGAAGGGGAAGCGGGGGCGGGGCTGCTTCGGCCACCTTCTCTGCCCCTGCCTTGGCCACCTCCTCCTCGCCAGGGGCTGAGAAGGAGACTGTTTTCCGGCGCTTCTTGGGGGGTGGCAGGAGGGGGATGGGCGAGGAGGGGCGGGGAGTCAGCTCAGCCTCACGCTCCTCCGGGGGGGCGGCTTTCTGCTCCGCTGCGGGCTCTGTGAGGAGGGAGATCACGGGGGTTAGAGACCCCCCCAACCACACACCGAGATGGAACCCAGGGCCCCTCACTGCCTCCTGGCCTGGCCCGTCCTGCAGCCCACTTCAGTGCCTCCCACCACAGGCCTCAGCCGGAAGAGCCTTTGTCAGCTCAACCCTTTCCCGACAGGGCCCCCATCCTGCCGTCCGTGGGCCCCGACACATGGTATGATATCCCTGATCTCCAACAACGTACTCTCACCCTCCGCTCCTGCCAGACGGGGCATCTCCATCTCTGCCAGGGAGCAGACGGCTGGGGACGACCCTGCCCCAGGTGGGCATGGGCGAGATGGGCCCAAATGGGGCGTCTCCATCTCTACCAAGGTCGGGGAAAACCCTGCCCTGGGTGGAGGCAGGTGAGATGGGCCCAGATGGGGTCTCTCCATCTCTGCCGGGAAGCAGACGGTTGGGAACGATGCTGCCCTTCCTGAGGGGATGGATGTAATTGGTTATGTACCTAGCGTGGCCTCTTTGACCTTCTCCAGTTCCGTGCCTGCCAAGGACGCAGCTTTGCTCTCCTTCCCTGCTGGCTCCACGGGGCAGCTGTCCATGGTGGACTCGTCCATGGTGTTCTCCGCTTCGTCCGAGGAGGAGGAGGAGGAGGAGGAGGACGAGCTGCTCTCAGAGTCCGAAGCGCTGTCGCTGTCTTCGTCTGATTCCTCGTAGAGGGAGTATATAGAGGAGTCCTCGCTCTCTGCTGCTTCTAGGCAAAGCAAAGGGCAGCTCAGTCTCCACTGTATAGCGATCTATTGCCGCGATGCAGCCACCTCTGGGGCAGGGCAGCTGGGAACAGCCGCACAGTGACTGCACAGGGATGGCTCTCCCCGTGCTGAGATGCAGCCACCTCTGGGGAGGAGCAGCTGGGAACAGCCGCACAGTAACTCTGCACAGGGATGCGCGGCAGCTGAGGAACAGTGCTACCACATGGGGGTGGCTCGCCCAGTGCTGGAGGGCAGCTGGGTAACAGCCCCACACAAACATTCAATCTTTCGGGGGGAAGCGATGGAGAGTTCTGCGTTGGGCTGGATGCACAGGGGGGATGGAGGGAGCCAGAGCGCAGCAAGCGGATCTGGCCAGCACACCGGGGTTCGTGCTCCGACCCTTGCTGAAGAGGATCCAGGACTTTTGATCACCATCGAACGTCAGAGGCCTGGTCTCTGCCTCACCTGAAAGACGGATCTTTATGTGCTGTTAACACTGGGCACCGGGGCCAGCACTGACTGTCAGGGCTGAGCGCCCCCTGCTGAGCCCTGCCTCGCCCCCTGCAGCGCAGCGCCCCCTAGTGCCAACAATGGGAAAGATCCCAGTTCTTTTACCTTCTGATTCCTCTTCCTTGTCGCTGTGTGCTGCATCCTCCTCTTCCTCCTCCTGCCGCTGCTCTTCCTCCTCCTCCTCTTCATCCGGCTCGTCATCTTCCTCCTCCTTGAAAGGATAAAGTAGGGCACATGGAGAGAGCTCTTGGGGTTCTGGAAAGGCTGGGAGAATTTTTTACCTTTGGGGGCTCTCTGACCCCCAGGCAAACCACCCTCAACTTATCTGGGAGATGGAGTCTTCAAATGGGGAGGGGAAACTGAGGCCGACAGACGGGGAAGGGATTACACGCAGAGAAGATGGGCCCGGACAGGGGGTCTCCACCTGTGCCGGGGAACAGACTGCTGGAGATGGGCTAGAAGTGGTGGCTACTCTCACCTTCTCCGAGGATGACTCCTCAGAGGTCTCTTCCCCTTCGCTGTCCAGGCAGAAGAGCTTCCGGCGCTTGCCCGGCCCCTTGATCCACTCTTCATCCCGCTTGGATCCCTTTGGTCCTTGAGCAGCCTCCTTGTCTGTGAGGGGCAAGGGCAGGGAACATTTACAGGGAGATGGACCCAGGAGTCCTGCTGGCTGCCAGCCAGCCAGCCCGCCCCCCACCACCCCTCCGGCCCCCTTCTCCAATCCACTAGAGCCCACTGCCCTCCCAGAGCTGGGGAAAGATCCCAGGAGTCCTGGCTCCAAGCCAACTACTCTAACCCACCAGACCCACTCTCCTCCCAGGGCCAGGGACAGAATCCAGGAGTCCTGGCTCCCAGCCCCCACTATTTTAACCCACTAGAACCAGCTCCCCTCCCAGTGCTGGGGATAGAACCCAGCTGTTCTGGCTCAAAGCCCCTCCACTCTAACCCACAAGACCCCACTGCCGTCCCAAAGGTAGGGAGAGAATCGAGGCTCCCCACTCTCACCCACTAAACTGCCACCCCCCTCCCAGGGCCGGGGATAGAACTCCCAGTCCCACTGACACCGCTCATAAGAGACTTCTCACCATCCTCCTCCTCCTCCTCTGCGGGAGTGGAAGGCCGGGGTCGCGTCTCTTCACTGCTCTCCGAGATCTCAGAAGGCTCTTTCCTTTTCACCTACAAAGAGCACACTGGCTGCCAGGGACAGGAGCAGCTTGCGGAGTTGACAGGCTAAGAGCAGGCGCCCCCTTGAGGGGAAAGGCCCCATGTCCATCCCACCCCCGTCACCCCATCAGCCAGCCAGTCCCACGCCCTGGGACCAGATGAGAGCCAGCGTCCCCCAAAGGGGAAAGGCCCCATGTCCATTCCCCACCCCCCCATCAGCCAGCCAGTCCCACGCCCTGGGACCAGATGAGAGCCAGCGTCCCCCAAAGGGGAAAGGCCCCATGTCCATTCCCAGGCAGCTGAGGTACATTTACCTTGAAGGATGGGAGCCTGAGTGCCCCACGGAGGCCGGTTCCGAAGCTGAAGCCCTCGAGGCTGACGGTGCCGCCGCTCTTGGCCCAGTCGACCAAGGACAGCAGGGCCGGATCTTTGAGTTTGGTTTTCTCCTTCTCCTCCTCCTTGGCCTGTTGCTTGGCTGCGTTTTGGAAGGGCTGAAGCCAGGACACCCTATTATAACTCTGCCAAGAGCCACGTGACAAGGCCCCATGCCGGGGGGGCTGAGTTCTGCCTTGGGAACGGCACGGGGTGCAGAAATGCACATTGAACCCAGCTCCCCTGCTCTAACCCACTAGACCCCACTCCCCTCCCAGAGCTGGGAATTGAACCCAGGAGTCCTCACTCCCAGGCCCAGCCCCCATTCAAACCCACCAGACCCTCTGCCCTCCCAAGGGTGGAATAGAATCCAGGCACATCCTGACTTCCAGCCCCCACTCTGAAAATGGAACCCACCCCCCTTTCCGACAAGGCCTGAGTCAGGAACAGTGCCAACCAGTGGCTTGACACAGTGAGGGGTGGGGGCACGCCCTCAGCGTCTGGAAATGGGGAAGCGGGAGGGAGATAAAAGGGCTGGAGGGGCTCATGGCTGCGGGGATGGAGAGGCACACTCCTGCACCACCCAGTAGGCTGGCGGTAGGGTGCGGGGGAGCGGTCAGTGCTCTGATTTCCAGGGGGTTGGTGGAGAGATACCAGGGCTGGAGGTTGGGGGTGCCCACTGCTCCAACTCACAACGGGCTGGAGGCTGGGGAGGCCCCACAGCTCCAGTAGTGGGGGGCTCCTGGCTCTCACCTTGGCTTTCTGCTCCTTGCGCTCCCACCACTTGTCGAAGGTGCTGAAGGCCACATTCTCCACCATCTTGCGATTGAGGTCACGCTGCATGATGCTCTTCATCTCCTGCGTTAGGGTGGCCAGGACGCTGTCCACAGTGGAGGCATGTGGGTCGCAGGGCGCCTCCTCCTGGTAGCCCCACGTCGCTGCCCGGTAGTCCAGCAGTCGCTGCGGTTGTGACGGGGGCGGCGGAGGCGGGGGCTGCTCCGAGCCGGGCGGTGGCTCCTCGGCGCTGGCCGGCTGCTGCAGGAAAAGCTGGTCTCTCGGGAAGTGGCGGCTGTCCTGCTCCAGCAGGTAGTGCCCATAGAGTGGGTGGCTGGCGAACGCTGCCTCCTGATGGTAGGGGAAGGGCTCTTCGAACTGCCCCTTGCCCTGTCGCAGCTGGTGCAGCCGGCTCAGCATCTGGGTCTGCATCTGGAAGGACATGGGCATCCCGCCCCACTGGTTGCCCAGCCGGTTCATCAGCTCCAGGGAGTTAACGAAGTCATAGATGTGGGGGGGAGCAGCCGCCCCGGGTCCTGTGCCCGCCGTGCCTGCCTGCGCCCCGTAGTCCGGGAGGCCCGGCGCCTGCAGGTGGTGGGGCGGTGGGGCCTGGGGGTAGTCGGCCTCGCCCGTCAGGTGGGGCAGGGAGACTGACATGAGGGGCTGCAGTGGGTAGGTAGGGGGCGGCTCCGGCGGGTGGGCGAAGGCCGAGACACCCAGCGGGAGGTGGCCGAGGCCCGCAGGCAGCACCGGGAAGTGTGGATCGGCCGGCGCCGACCCCGTGGGCTCCTCCTCCGCCTCCTCCTCCGAGATCTCCATGTCCTCGCCCGATGACTGCTGGGAGGCCTGGGGAAGGAGGCGGGGTTATGACACGCCCCCCCTGTTCCAGCAACAGGCCCTGTCCTACCCAGACACCCGCCGCCCCCTCCCGCAGCACTCCCACCCCCACCCCACCCTCCAATCCCACCCCTCTCCTCCCTCTCCAAACCCACATCATCCCCACAAGCCCTGCATCCCAGCCCCACTGCTCTAACCCACTAGATCCCACTCCCCTCCCACAATTGCTGATAGAACCCAGGAGTCCTGACTCCCAGCGCCCCCCTTCCCCCGCCCTCTAATGCGCTAGACCCCACCCCCTCCCAGACCCCAGAAGCAGCATCTCACCCTGTCCTGCCCGTTGGCCTTAGGCGACTCTACCCCGGCGTCCGGAGCTGGTACCACATCCTCAAAGCTGACAGGCAGGGGTGGGGGCGGGGTGCAGGGCCCATGCGGTTCTGCCCCCTTTGCCCCCGCCTTGCCCCCTTCCTCCTCGTCTTCCTCAGTGTCTGAATTGAGGAAGGAGAACTTGGACCTCTGCTCCTTCAGCAGCATCTCAATGCGTGAATCCAGGCTGCTGTGGTGGGCAAATGGGACGCTCTCATTGGTGGTCTCTGGTGCCGGGGAGCCCAAACGGGCCGGCGAGGCCTGGGGGGCCGGCGACTGGGCCTGATCTTCAGCGCTGGCAGCCGCAGGGCTGGGCTCTTCCTTGCTTTCCTGAGCCAGAAATTCCGTGGGGGGCAGGGAGTTGGCAGCAAAGGTCTCAGCCGTGGGCAGCAGCCGGTAATCCTGATCACAGGGGTGTGGCTCCGGGGGTAGCGGGAAGGGCTCCAGGGGGGCCGGGTAGGGAGGGTAGATGGCACTAGGGGTTGCGAAGGACTCCCCTTGCTGGCCGAAGCTGTGGCTGTTCTGGAAGAGGGTCCCATCCGGCGTGGCTGGAGCCACGGGGTAAGAAGCTGCCGTGGTGGAAGCGGAGGAGGAGGAGGAAGAGGAAGAAGAAGAGGAGGAGGAGGAGGAGGAAGAGGAAGAGGAAGAAGAGGAGGAGGAGGAGGAAGAGGAAGAAGCAGCAGGGGTGGGATCGTCCCGCTGGGGGCGCTCCCGGTGCCGGGACTGATAAGTGGAGTCCTCTCTTTGGTGGGAGCGGTGGGCGGAGGAAGAGGAGGAGTGGTGGGAGGAGGAGCGTCCCTCGGAGGAGTGACGGCGCTGGTAGCGACCGCCTGCCCCCTCGTACTGCTGGTTGTAGGGCGAGTAGTGGGGGTCATTGGGGCGGTAGTGCGAGGAGGAGGCGGTGGCGGCAGCTGTGGAGGAGGAGGAGGAGGAGGCGGCGGCGGAGGCAGAGTAGTGTCGGCGGGAATACGACTCCGGGTAGCTGTTCTCATGCCTGCGGGACTTGTAGGAGGTCGGCTCCGGGTGATAGCTGGAGTAGCTGGGCGTGCCTTGCCTAGGAGATGGGGGAGGAAAGACCCAGGCAGTGAAATCCGGGCACTGCAGGAACAGCTGTTAGACCCACCGCTGCTCACACCGAGCTGCAGCCACTGCTGGGTAGGGGCAGCTGGACCACAGCCACACACAACGCCGGCTCATCCAGCACTGAGATACCGAGGCCAGCCCTGACTGCCAAAGGAGAGCGGCCCCTACTGAGGCCCTGCCCCCTAGCACTGCACTGACCGCCAGGGGAGAGCACACCCTGCTGACTCCCTTCCCTGCAACACAGCGCCCCCTAGTGCCACGCAGGGGCCAGCACTGACTGCCGGGGGGAGCGGCCCCTACTGAGCCCCTGCCCTGCTCCCTGCAGCACAGTGCCCCCTAGTGCCACACTGGGGCATTGGGGCCTGGAACTGACTGCCGGGGAAAGCACCCACCACTGAGCCCCTGCCCCACTCCCTGCAGCACCCTCTCAGTCTCCCATCCAGGCTCAGCTCCAGCCCAGCTGCTTGGAGTGAGCATCAATGGAGCAGGGAAGCTGAGCGGTAGGTCCAGCAGAGAGTGCAGAGCAGGTACCTGCTGGAGTAGGCCGAGTCTTGGGAATACGGCGTTCCTCCTCGGGGGGTGTGCGGGGTCCCCTGGGACGACTGGGGGGTAAACTGACCATAGAACGAGGGGGTGTCCTGGCGAGCACTGGAGTATGGGGTGTCCTGAGAGCAAGGGGTCCCATTGCCGGGCGTCGAACCCACAGTGCTGGCTGAGTAGGAGGAGTCGGTGGACTGGCGCCGTCGGGACTCTGACTACAGGAGGAAGGAAAAGAAGTTTAAAGACATCTGGGGCGGGGCAGCTGGGAACCGCCACACAGCGACACCGCATGGGGATGGCTCGCCCGGCTCTGAGATGCAGCCACCTCTGGGGCGGGGCAGCTGGGGACCGCTACACAGCGACACCGCATGGGGATGGCTCGCCCAGCTCTGAGATGCAGCCACCTCTGGGGCGGGGCAGCTGGGAACCGCCACACAGCGACACCGCATGGGGGTGGCTCGCCCGGCTCTGAGATGCAGCCACCTCTGGGGCGGGGCAGCTGGGAACCGCCACACAGCGACACCGCATGGGGATGGCTCGCCTGGCTCTGAGATGCAGCCACCTCTGGGGCAGGGCAGCTGGGGAACAGCCACACACAGCACTGCACAGGGGTGGCTCGCCAGGCACTCAGATGCAGGCACCCCTGGACAGGAGCACCTGAAGGACAGCTGCACAGCAGCGCCACATGGGGATGGCTCACCTGGCAGTGAGATGCAGCCAGCTCTGGGGCGATGCAGCAGGATAATGGCTACACACAACGCTGCACAGGGATGGCTTGCCTGGAGCTGAGATGCAGCCACCTCTTGGGCAGCTGGAGAACAGTTTGTAGCTCTGACAAGTCAGGCTACTTATTCCCAATCCTAAACATGGCCATCGGTGCCTGAATTTGAGACGTGGAGTAAGAGCCTGGCTCCCAGCCCACCCCGCCAGCCTCCTGTACCGTCTCAGCCTGGGTCACAGGCGCTGGGAATTTCTCGCTCAGAGATTTGCCCCCGGTGGGAACAGTCTGAGGGGTGTAGGAGCCGTTGACGATCAGCTCATAGTACTTCATCCGCTGCTGTCCTGTAGGGGCAGGGAGAGAGCACATTTGAGAGAAAAGGTCAGGCTTGGTAATTCTAGTCGGTGATTCACGATGCAGCCGCTCCTGGGGCAGAGCACAACAGCGACATCGAATACCACTAAATGGCACCCACCCCATTTTTCCAGTTTGCTGATAGAACGGCTCAGCTAAGCGGCGATCGCAGCATATCCGGGAGGTGGAAAAACAGAGTGGGACTCTTAGGGGAACAGGAAGCCAGCCCGATACAGAGTCCTGGCACATCTGGGGTCCTTTATGGAATGGGGATGGCACAAGGATGAGTGAAAGGCGGCAGCAACCGGCCATTCTTCGTCCCAGCAGCTTCCCCCAGAAGGAAGCTGGGGCTTAAGCTGGGTCACCCTGCTGGCCGTCTGTTCTCGGCTGCCCCTACGGCTGCCCCCTTGATCAATCCCTGGGGCACAGTTTAGTTTCCTGAAGACTGAGCTGCTTCAGTCTAAAGTCTCTGGGCTCCGTATAGGGGTGTACGGGCACAAACCACCAGCCTGGGTCATACAGGAGGCCAGATTAGATGATCCGTTGGTCCCTTCTGGCCTGAAACGATGACACGCAACGGATGCAAGGGTCCGATTTGGGATTTCCCTCTGTTATCACACAAAGAGGAGCCAGCTACCACAGGATCCCAGCAGAGAAAACCAGTCCCAATGGGGAGATGCCAGGGGTCGGAGACGAGAAGCACTCTCTGACCCCAATGGGGAGGTATTTAAAATACAAGACACCTCCTGCGGAGGACGCTTCCCAGGTGACTGGAGGGTGACAAGATCTGCTCTAGCTGACAGGAGCTGTGGGCCTGGGTTATCCAGGAGGTCAGACCAGATGCAGGCTCTGAATGCCTGCAGGAACCAGATGCACTCCTGCATTCCGAACGGAGCCTAAGGGTCCCCTACCCCTCACCCCTTCTGCGAGCGCAGCCACCCCTGCCACGTGGCAGGTCTTTGACCGGAGAGGTTTCAGCCACTTTCCTTAGAAAGTTGTCGGCATCCTGTTGCCAGTTAAGGGCCTAGATCCCCAGCTGGGGGACTGAGGGAAGAGCACCCCCTACTGAGCCCCCAACACTGCTACATTGTCTTCATTCCCATTGGCTTTTAAGGAGCGACAGTGATTTGCACCAGCTGGGGAACTGACCCACAGGGAAAGGAATGAACCACAATGGGGAGCATGGGGCCCAAGGAGAGGGGAGGGAAGGGCTCCAAGGTGAGGTTGGTACCTTTGATGTCCAGCTGGGCGTGGATGATGTTGCCCATGACCGAGGTGTTATGCAGGTTCTTGACAGTCTCCTTGGCTCCACGGGTGCTGGTGAAAAGCACCTTGGCCAGGCCCAGATGCTTGCGGTTCTTGGGGTTGTAGAGAATCTCGATCTCCTCGATCTCCCCATACTTCTTGCACATCTCGGCCAGGAAGGGCTCCTTGATGTTGTCATTCAGCCGGGCGAAGGTCACCTCCTTCAGCGGGATCTGCCCAATGTAGAACTCATCCAGCTGCCACCAGGGAGAGGGGAAAGATCAGCACCCACACACTGACCCCCATCGGCCTCCAGGCAGGGGGAATGGGCCCCTTCCCACCTAGGGGGCACCAGCTGTGATCCAGCACCAGGGCAGAGGGACTGACTGGCTGGCTCAAGTGGTGGGGAATGAGACACAGGGCCTTTTCCCCTCTAGGAGACGCTGGTTCCCATCCGGCTCCAGTGTTGGGGACTGGCTGGCTCAGGGGTAGGGAATGGGACACAGGGCCTTTCCCCTCTAGGGGGCACTGGCTCCAACGCAGGCCCATGTGGGGAGAATCCCACCTACCCCTCTTCACTACACAGCAGCCCCCAGTGGCCAAAAGGCTCTGGAAGTTGGCTAGATCCCAGCACACATCCAGATGGGAATGGCCTAGCTGAAGGATTAGCAGCTCACTGAGAGCCGCTGCAGTAGGGTCCCTGGGGCTGGCTCAGGGAGCGGCAGAGGGGAGTTTGCTGTCATGCTAGGGAGCTGGGACGCTCCAGGGAGAGCTGAGACCAGGCAAACCCCGCCCTGCTTACCTTGAACTTGGGAACAGGGAGCGACAGGTCTCTGTGCTTGGACCATATCCTGCGTGGCCGGGGGTCTCGTACGTCACCCACAGGAGTATATCCTGAATCCTGGGGCGGGAGGAAGAAAGGTTAGCTGAAGGTTACCTTGCAAAGGACCTCAGTGGGTACCTGGTCCAGAAAGACATGGGTATTAGGACTCCCAGATTTTATCCCTGGCTCTGGGAGCAGAGTGGGGGCTAGTGGTTAGAACAGGGGGCTGGCAGTCAGGACTCCTGAGTTCAGTTCCCGTTCTCTGGATTGTCTAGGACACAAGACAGCATTCATGTTTGAACAAGAGCATACAATAATCACTCCTAGCTCTTAAATCACACACTCTCATAAATCTCAGAACACTTTACAAAGGAAGTCAGGCTCACTAACTCCATTTTACAGAAGGGGAAACTGAATCACAGTGGAAGACAGTGACTTGCCCAGGGTTACCCAACAAGCCAGTGGCAGTAACTCAGGTCTCCAGAATCCCAGCCCAATGCTGTACTCACTAGGCCATGCTACCATAACATTCAATCTTCGTTTTAAAATGCCAGGGATGGAGAATCTACCAATTTACCAACTGGTAAATTTTTCCAACAGTGAATTCCCCTCACTTACACCTGATTTCCAGTCTGACTGTGTCTGGCTTCCACATCCAGCCACTGGATTGTGTTAGACCTTCGTTTGCTGGATTGCAGGGCCCATTATCAAATGTTTGTTCCCAAAGGAGATACTTACAGCAAGGTTCGCGGCGATTAGATTTTTATCTGTAAACGTTGTTTTCGCTGTACGCACACAAACTGACAAAAAATATTTCCTTCAATAATAATTGAAATTTACATCTAGGCAAAGTAAGAAAAATGCTGCTTGAGAGTTTTTTTTTGACATGGGATGCTGACAATGTGTGTTTGAATGGTTATAAACCTTGAACTTTTTGAATGTCAGTGTCTGCGGTCATTAAATAATTATTGTTCCATCCCCCCATAACTTTACCTGCAACTGTGAAAATCTAAATTGATAAAAATCGAAAGAGCTGCTTTAAAAGAAACATGGATATTATCCATCATAATTATACAAGAAGAAAAACTGAATTCTGCTAAGCCTACTTACAGATTGTTACCCCTTCCCTTTCCCTATGTGGTGGATTTCTCTGCATTTGTTTTAACATGGTTTTATTTTCATATAGCACTCTTCTCACACTATAGAAGGACAGCTGTGTTCTCGATTGGCATCCTGCGATCTCTAGGGGCTAATATTTGTTTCACAGAGACAAAATCAGAGCCCTAATCTAGAGAAGTCAAGTTCTCAGCTCCAGCACGCAGGGCTCATTCTCTTATGAAGGGCTCTGGGGAAGGTGATAGGTCAGCTTAATCAAGGGTTTTTATCTGAGGTTAGCTATGGTTATTGTTATTCCTACTGGCTGCCATGAGCAACTTGAACTCGTCAATTTCAGAAGTGGTTTCACAGAGGAACTGGAATCAGATTGCTAGGTTATGTGATTTCCAACTGTGCTATGTATATTCATAGATTCCAGAAGAGATCATTGTGATCATCTAGTCTGACCTCCTTTGTAACACAGGCCATAGAACTTCTCCCAAACAATTCCTAGAGCAGATCTTTTAGAAAAGCTATCCAACCTTGATTTTAAAATGGTCATTGATGGGGAATCCACCACGACCCCTGCTGAATTGTTCCAATGGTTAATTACTCTCACTATTAAAAATCTACACTTTATAAACAAGTTTCTCTCCCCTCCCTGCTGCTCTGGGAAAGACCCCAACAAAACAACAGCAGGGGAAAGGGACTGTCAAGGAAGGGAGTGAAACTGACCAGACATAAAGCAATCAAAAGAAGGCTGGGAAGGGGTAGGAGTGCTCTCTCTAAACATATATAATCTATAGGGGAGATACTGTTCTTTACATATGGGATCTCAGCAGTCAGATACCACATGTATATAATCTATCCTCTACTCCAATATGTTATATTATATAAATACACACAGTCCGGGGATAGATTATATCTAAATATAGGCTCTGATTGCTCAGATTATATATTGTACAATCTATTCCCATCCCACGATTATATGTATTATCATATACCCTGTACATAATATATATGTGGGGGGGATTTGACTGAGGGAGCTTTTAGATATACAGTGTTTCTTTAGGCAGAGATTTTGATGCAATGCACAGTTAGCCTGTGGAATTCACTGCTTTGGGGCCAAGAGCTAAGCAAAATTCTAAGGAGGCCAGGACTTTTCTGAGGATAATGAGAAGATCCATGGTTGTAGCGGTAAATATCAAAGAGACAGGAGTTTTGCATGGGATATAAACCCTCGTGCAAGAGGGTGCAAGCTCTGATGGGGGCTAGAAAGAAATTTGCCCAAAGGGGCAGGTTATTCCAGAATTGTCCCCTTCCTCTGAAGCAGTTGGTGCTGGCTACTGTCGGAGAAGGAATAGAAACCTAGATGGACTGTCCGTCTGATCTGAGGTGGCAGGACACCAGGCTAAATGGGCACATAGGTCTGATCTGAGTAAGTGGGATACCAACCTATATGGGCCCACAGGTTTGATCTGGGGCAGCAGGGATGGGGGCAGGTGATCCAGGGCAAGAGGGATACTAAGTTAGACTGGCCCATAGGTTTGATCCAGGGTGGAAGGGAGAAGGTGTGATATCAGACTAGATGGGCCCATGAGCCTAATCCAGGGCGGCATGGCAAGGGCAGGATACCAAGCTAAATGGGCCCAGAGGTCTGATCTGGGCGGGGCAGGGATGGGGAGCAAAATATCAGGCTAGATGGACCCATGGGTCCAATCTGTGGTGGCAATTATGTTTCTAATTACGCATTTTGTTTGAAACCTGTAGCAAAGTCTTATCTCTTTGGACATTGGTAACCACCTAGGGATAAAGGGTTGCCATGGGGGGGAAAGAAAATCTTAAGAATAAACTGCACAAGACCGCTGAGTTTCAGCTGTGGGGGGACAGGCATATTGGAACAGACAGACTCGATCAGATCCATGGGCCCATCTAGCCTGGTTTCCTGCCCTTTCTGTGTCACCATGGGTCAGACCCATGGGCCCATCTAGATCAGCATCCTGCCCACTCCCTGTCTCTCTGGATCACATCTAGCCTGGGATCCTGTCTCTCACAAGCTTTAGAGAAAAGGATCTGGGAGACTGGCAGTGGGTTCTGCTCAATTCTGCTGCTGCACAGAGATCTGTGCGATGAGTTTTTAAGTCATGCCACTTGCCATTTATATAAATCTAAATAAAAAAACCCTGTGAGATAGAATTATGGGGTAACCTGCTGATAGGTCTATATTGTGGTAGGACCTAAAAGCCAGAATCATGGCCCAGGACCCCACTGTACTAGGTGCTGAAAAAAAAACACAGAACAAAAAGATGCTCCCTGCCCCAGAGAGCTTATGATCTAAGTATAAGACAAGAGACAACAGGTGAAGACAGAAAGACAAGCAGATGGGGGAGTACACTGAGCCAGGGTGGTGAGCCCAGCACACCTTTTTGTCAGCATCACGACAACGGAGAATTTTGAGGAGGGATTTTAAGGACAATGGGGTAGCTTTGCAGCTGTTCGTGCGCAGCTCCTCACAGACAGCAGGGGTAGCCCGGGAGAAAGCACAAAAGTGCCTGTTTAAAAACATCACAAGTGAGCAGCGGCGGCCATAGGCAGACATCTCAAAAGCAAATGAGACAGGACAGATTGGGTGGGGACCAGCCGTGGAAGGGAAGACAAGCAGCTTAACTGTGATGCAATGGAGAAGGGGGAGCTAGTGTAGGGATGCAAAGTGAGGGGTGACACAGGTAAAGCGATGGGCTTGAAGAACTATCTTTGCAGCAGCATTCTGAATGCATACGAGCAAGGCAAGACCGCATTTGTCAAGGCCAGAGAAGAGGACACTGCAACGATCCAGACGAGATGATGAGAGCCTAGGGATTGTGTTTCTTCCTCACCTGAGGCAAGCAGAAATTGGCATCTGCCTGATATATCAGGGTTTATATAGCCTAAGAAAATGTGTCAGAGATCCACACGGTCTGGTCTATGTCCCAGCCTGTGACTAATCCCTTGGGAGTGACCCTTTTACAGGGCCAAACCCCACAGGTTCACAAAGTTCCATGGTGGCAGGCCCATGTTCTCCATGAGTGGGCCTTTGGCATCAACAATCCCACGCTCTCTTCATGGCTCCCTGCAGCAAATCCAGCCTGTGGGAGGCTGGTACTGGGCCCTCAGGGTGGATAAAAATCAATGTTTTTTTTAAAAAATAAAATAAAAAAAAATCAAATTTATTTGATCTAAATCGGATTGTTTTGCTAAAATGCTTTTTGAGGAAAAAAACCTATCTAAAGATAGTTTTAATTAAGATGCATTATAGATCAAAGAGATCTCATCACGGAATAGGGATTAAAAATTCTAATTCTATAGTATGAGACAATATATTCATGTAATGTTTAAGAAAAGTTTTGCAAATGAGTTCCAATAGTTCATGGATTAGGGAACCAATCTTATGGGGTTCCAGGTGCTTCTGTATAGATTATTTAGGTTAATCTTTCTATCGATCCAATGGGACTCAGTGCTCAGTCTATAAGATACCATCAGAGATGCTTAGTTTTGCAGTTCTCAAACTGAGGATTTGTGTCTCCAGAGATAACATGCTTGTTAACAGCAAAAAATATTTTAAAAATATATTTATTTATTTAGAGGTGAGAAATAACAGACCTCAATCTTATTGTCCCTCTGCAAATTTGTGTACAGAGTCAATCCCTTACCTCTCTCTAAAAGTGCAAACTTTCAAAAAGTTCAATGAATAGAAGATTTCTGGGGGGCAGAATAGATCTGGACAAGGAGAAGAAGTCTGGAGATAAATGTGAGAAAGGAGGGACAGGCAGCAGAAACAAAAGTGAAACTCTTTGAGCAGCATATTCCAGAAGTCTTGAGGTCTTTCTGAGTGTAGCCTTCATTGATTTGAGATCTACCATATCATTCTCTCACTAGAAGGAAAAACCTATAATGGCAGCAGGCCGTAAGAGAGACCCAAGTTTGGGAATATTTTAATGAAGTTTCTCTACCTGTGGGTAAGACAGGCATGCATACAAAATGCAAACAGTGCAACAAAGGCATAGTTGCCCGAATGAAACAACATCATGAGAAGTGTTCCTTCTCAGGAGGAAGCTGCGTTGAAGATGATAAAAAGAACATGCAGCATCTTGAGGTTGGTAACAACCAACAAGAATGCACTTTTATGTAGAAATCCATGATTAAATCGAGTCTTCCTGACTAGTGATTTAAATCATGATTTAAATCAAATCCACCCTGGGGTCCCTCCAGGGTGCAAGGCTCCCAGTCAGTATTTGCAGCAACACAGACAGCCTTTTCAAAACCAAGTAATTTACTAGTCACCTGGCTACAGCATCTGATAGTCCTGAGGTTAGCAAACAGAGGCAGAAGTTAAGCCCTAGTCCATTCTAGCCAAGTCAGTGCCACAAGCCAGCCCAGCAGTGACAGATTCTCACTGTCACTTTGTCCATGCAGATGATAGCAGCTGGGGCTAGGAACACAGGGGCTAGCAGGGGCTAGGAACTGCAGAAAGGCAGGCCTGCCAAGAGGACTGCTTCGTTTGGATGCCAATGATGGACTTAGGGCGGCATGAGCCCAGACAGGGCAGAGCACTGACTTCCTTGGTACTCTACAGAGCCCAGGTGTGATGGAAGAGTTAATTTGGGACTTTGGGTAACCCTGATCTTGCCAGAGGACTACCCCACCACAATGTGGAAGGCATCGGAGGCTAAGCGGATCAGCTGGAGACTAGGAGGGAAACTGAGGAAGAGCCACTGCCATGCCAAGCCAGAAGGGGGCACCAGCCATGGAAAAATGTTAGATTTTACTTTTTAAAATCTTTCAATTAAACATCCTTTTCTGTGTAACATTGGATAGTCACACACAAATCTGAGGCAGGTTTGAATGCAAAGCGAGTGAGAGGATGGTACAGCACCTAGTGCCAGGTGCATGATGCTGATCCAGGAGTGGGGCTATGTAGTGCTAATGCCAAACAAAACGTTTATTGGCTCAACGTTTTCCTAATCTGCCAGGTCTCTGTCTAGAGTCACCTGTTGTCACCTGTCTTGTACTTAGTTTGGCAGCTCTATGAGGCAGGGACTGTTATGTCTGCCCAATGCCTAGCATGATGGGGTCTTGGGCCAGGACTGGGCTCCTAGGCACTACCATAATATACCTAATAAATAACAGACAGCCCCTGGCACAACGGCCACCTGGTCCATGACTGGGCTCCTAAAGGTTACAGTGACATAAACAACAGGAGTGTCACCCACTTCGTAGCTTCTGTCAGCCAAGCACAATGCCCACTTTAGGGGCTCCTGGCATCCCTAGATCCCGGCCCCTACCGAGATCCCTGGATATTTCCCTTTCATCCCCCATATTTCAGGGACTCCCTGCAACCCCCCACCACCAGGGCTGTGTTCTCTCCCCCGCCCCCATCTTCCCATGCCAGGGGCCAGGTATGTCCCCAGTACCCAAGAGGCTCTTTGTATCCCATGTCCCCACATTCCTCTGATGTCAGGGGTTCTGTGTCCCACATTCCTCTCTTCCCCTTACCACGGCTGTCTCTCCCCCATCCCCACCAATAGCAGGGGCTCTGTGCCCGCCCCCCATGCCTCCTGTGCCATATACCAGGGGTTGTGCATGGCCCTCCATGTCCCAAAGGGCCAGGTGACAAAGACCAGGCCCACAGGGAAAACCACCATGGCCTGCAGCTCAATAAGAGGGTGCGAAACCGAGTGTGACGCTAGGGAGAGGACAGCTGGGAGACACACTCTCTAAATAGGGCTGGGAGCATAGAAAGAGGTCCTGGGAAACGGGACAGTATGGATTGGCAAGAAGATAGCCCAGTTATTTAGGGCCCCCAGGGACAGCGTGGGTGCCACTTCACATGAGGGTGCAGCAATCATTGCTAATGGGGGAGGCTGAAGGGAGTGAGCAGAGGCCTGGGAGCCGACTGACTGGCAAATGAAAACAGAGCCTCCGAGAGGAAGGGCAAGGCTGGGTTTGAGAGTGTTTGAATCGCTGATTTATACCCCAAAAGGAGGTGGACTTTGGGGAGCGCTGGGAGCCGGAAAATGACAAACGGAAGGGGAAACTGAGGCACAGTAGGGCAACACCATGTGGAATTTAACAGACATTATGGGAGCACTTCTCCTCCCGAGATCTGCAAAAGGTTTTTACAACTCATCACCCACCCTTGGTGTTTTATTGGCTTCAACGGGCGTCCCTGGTGCAGGGCAGCAAGGTACATCAGAAACACACGCGCGTTCAGGATGAGGAAATGGAGGAACAGGACTTGATATGCATAGCACCACCTACCACCCCGTGGTTTACAACTTAGCCACAATATGACATGACAGCAGGTGAGAACACTTTGTGGTTCAGCAGCCCTTTTCACAAGTAGACCCACTGTGCTTTATCCAGAGCAATTAGTGACCCTCACAAACCCACCCACCAAGCTTTCACCCTATTTTACACATGAAGAAACTGAGGCACAGAGCACAGGGAGGGACGTGCCCTAAGTTACACAATGAGACAGAAGCAGGGAAATAGAGCCCAGGAGTCCTGACCCCTAGCCTTAACTTGCTCTAACTCATTAGACCCCACTCCCCTCCCAGAGCTGGGGATAGAACCCACGAGTCCTGGCTCCCAGCCTCCACTGCTCTGATGTATAAGCCCACAGTAAGAGGTGAGCAAGTGTTGTCCACGGTGGGCCTATGCAGTGGGCTAGCACCAGATACTGCCCCAGGCAGAAGGGGAGAGAAGAAGGCTACCTTTTCTTTGTTGGCAAGCCCCCAGCCCCCCAAATCACGCAGTGAATCCCCACTGCCACCCATGCCTGGACTCACGGGAGCACTGAAGTGGACTCCATCGTAGCGGTAGACTTTCTGCGGGGCCCGCCGCAGCGCCGGGTCAATGACGAGCTTGTAGCTTCTCCACTGGAAGTTGGGGGCTTTCTGGATGTCACCCCCACTTTCCTGATCCATTATGACTCATTTAAACTGAGAGGGAGATAGAGAGGAGAAAAACCACTATCAGCCATGTAGTACAGACACACACACACAGTACCCCCTGCTGGCCACCTCTGGGATTGCTCTGCCACGCTGCTCGCATCTCCCGCAATCCCAGAAGCCTCCAGGTCCAGAGAGGAAAGCGCCTCTCTATCCACTCCACCAGACACACCCCCACAAACACACAACCAGGAGGGCCCCTCGATCCCAGCAAGCTGGAGACCAACTAGGCTATCGAGACAAGGTTTGCCAGGGTTACTGGGGAAGCCTGGAAGAATTTCAGAGAGTTCCAGGCCAAAAAGTCCCATTAGATCATCTAGTCTGACCTCTTGAATAGCATGGATCAGTCAGTTTCACCCAGGTCCCCCTGTGCTGAGCCCACTGACTTGGGTTAGACCAAGTCCTCGGGAGGCTAAACTATAGCCCTTCTACCCAACTACAAGTGCTGGGTCCAGATCAGGTGGGAAAACAACTGGCCCCTCTCGGGTTCAGGTCGGACCAGCTCTCCTCCTGTCCACAGGGTTGGCGCGAAGGAGACTGCATGCCCTGTTCCTGCTGGCTGCCCGCCACCTCGCTGCACTGTGCACACTGCAGAGTGCGTGTGCTGAGGAACCCCAAGCTAGCAGAAGCAGGGCACGCAGGTTCAGCGGGAAGGGCTGGCATAGGCGGGAAAACAACTCAATCCTCATGGGCTTGGATCCGGTTTGAGTCAGGCTTAAACTTTAGGTCTGTGCAGATTCTAGACTCAGCCATTGTGAAAACAGGAAAGGCTGAGGGGGTAATAATGCTGGGCTAAATGGGCCCTTGAGTCTGATCTGGGGTGGTCAGAAAGGGGAAGGATACCAGGCTAGATGGGCCCCTGCGTCTGATTTAGGGTGGCAGGGATGGGGGTGGGACACTGAGTCCTCTAAAACGGCAGGGAATTGATTAGGTGAGTCATGCACAGATGATCTCATCAGGTGATCCATACCCTGTGCTGCAGATGGAGGCAACCCCCCCAGCCCCACTCCAAGGTCCCTGCAGGTCTGACCCGGGGGAAATTCCTTCCAGACCATGAATCTGGTGAGCCAGACCCACCAGCCATGCAGTTAACCACGGCGAGCTGAGTTAAGCAGCAGGTTCATAATTACTGTCAATCGGTGTTTGAACAGCATCAAAGCCAAGCGTGGGGGGAAATTCTTTAGGGTGGGAAAAGAGAACTAGAAGCAACAAGGAAATTCAGGAAAATTTAGGTCAAGCCTTAGGAAATATTTCCCATGAGAGAGGAGTCTAATAAGTGATGTTCTCATCTCTCTCACGGGAAAGGACAGGAGCCTCCTCACTTTGGAGACCAGAAATTAAGAGCCCTGGATAATAATCTGTGGGGGACGATTCCACCCCGGGTGAGGAGGGCCTGGATGGGGTAACTCCATCTCTGCTGGGGGAACAGCCAGTGGGGGACGAGCAAGATGGACCAGTTCTCATCAGTCTAGGCTTTTCCTAGTCTCTGGCTTCAAGGCTAGCACGGGATAGCAAACAGTCTCTAACTTCCCCTCCCTGGCCCAGGTGACATCAGCTCGCTTGCAGGAGCCCGGGGAATCTGGTCCCTTTCCTCTACCTGTAAACTGGGGCTCTTGTGGATAGATGCAATTACAGCAACTGCCTGCCTTGGAACTGGTGGGTGGGTTACAAACATGCCTATTAGTCCCTTAAATTTCACCACAAAGAGTTTGCCTATACAGACATCGCCTGGCACTGAGATGCAGTTGCCTCTGTGGACAGGTAGCTAGGTAACAGCTGCACAGTGATGCCTCACCTACTGTTGAGACGCAGCCACCTCTGGGTCAGGGCAGCTGGGGAACACAGAGATCTCTAGCCCAGCATTGAGAAACTCAGCTACCCCAGCCCAGAGGTGGCTGTCGCTGCCGTACAGCAATGTCCCACAAGGATGGTTCGCTTGGCACAGAGATGCAGCCACCTCTGGGGTGGAGCAACTGGATAACAGCTGCACAGTGGCGCTGTATTGGGATGGCTTGCCTGGCGCTCAGATGGAGGCATCTCTGGGGCGGGGCAATTGGATAACAGCCACACCACATAGAAATCACTTGTCTGGCACTGCATTTCAGCCATCTCTGGGATAGGGCAGCAGGGTAACAGTGCATAATTTAGGACAGAAAGTGTAGAAAAATCCCATGTCCTCATGAAATTGCAAGAGGACTGTCAGGAGGGCAAAATGTAATTGGACACGTTGGAATGTGCCCAGGAAAGTTGTGACACACAGAGCTACACCTTCACACGTACCCACAAACACTGCACGCTTTGAAGCCAAACTGGCAGTGGGGCAGACGATACCAAGTGGGATGGGGAGGACAGAGTCCTTTCAGATCTACGTGTTCATCTCAACACACTGGACACCAAGACAGAGTTAATGAGTTATACACGTGCTGAGGGGAGCGGTAGAAGTTCAAAGGAACTAGATCACCCTGCTTTTTCCATCCACAATCAGCCCTGCCCTTATAGCAGCTGTAAAGAGTCAGATACAAATGTATACGTCAGATCTGGAGACTGAGTGCGCACTGTGGGTATAATCTGGGCACTGGCAAGGTAAACCAACCCAATCCCCACAGAGCTTAATGGGGATCTGTTTAGAGATCTGGGTTGTTACCAGCACTCCAAGGCTAGCGTGGGGACCATAGAAAGAGCAGAGCTTCCGTTTCAATGCGTGTAGCTAGTGGTGCGCCCTGATTTTCATCCTGAACCCCTCAACTCCCTGTTCCACAACCCCCCTAAAGATCAGAATTTTCTGTCCATTTCCTGCCTCTTAGGAATTGTGCAGGAAAACAGCTCAGCTGTTCTTCATGATACTCCCCCACCCATGTTTGTATATTAAATATGCCTGGCACTATAATGTCACATCTGTGACAGCAACCAACTGAGGATTTCCTGGAAGGCTGGGGGTGGGGCAGGACCCCCTTGGGGAATTTTCCAGAGTTCCCGTGGAGCCATCAATACCACCAGGAAAGCCCATATTAGTTTTACCAAGCGATGCAACCCAGCGTAGCAGATCTGAGCTTCACTTACAGAAACTTTATCATGTATATTGAGATAGCATGTGGATTGGAGGGTCTCTGCCACTGGGCTGGGTGCTGCACAGACCCCACCCCTCAATGAAGATCATGGACTCCCATCGCATAGGTGCCATGCAGACATACAGGGAGAGACAGCTCACAGCCTAAACAGAGAAGGCCAGAACAGAGAGGGGAGGCTATTGTTGTGCTGGGTGCCTCACAGACCCCCACCTTGATCAAGGTCTGGGTTCCCCCAGCGTTCTGGAAGCCGCACAGATGCCCCCACCCCGATCCCATGGGGCACCGCTACATGAATGCAGATGTGCAAACCAGTCCAGCACTGCAAGATGCCTTCGTAAACAGTGCCTTGTTTGAATACCATCCTACACAGGATATGCTAGGCGTGATCAGACAGGGCAACACCCACTCCTGCCCCTTGGGAAGGAAGGTGTCTGTGCATCCCCAGGGCAGCGGGAGGGAGAGCACAGGTACAGAACCCTGATTCCTGCCAGCAGGGGGCAACATTACCCATACATACACGCACAAACCCTCAATTCTCTCCAGCAGGAGACAGAGCCACACACCCACAGAGCTTCAATTCCTCCAGCAGGGGGCAGTATCACCCACCCACCCTGATTCCCTCAAGCCGGGAGCACTAGAATTCCCCTGACCCCACCAGTGTGCCTCAACCCAGCCCTGAAAATCGAATCCAGATCGGTAGGAGATAGGTATGAAATCGTACCTGTTATGGATGATTTGTTTTGTGCTCTTGATAGCAAGGAAAGAAGACGTGTGTCTGTAAATGCGGCAGGCTTCTTTCCAATGCAATGGGGCAGATGTTTAGTCCATAACGCAGAGTGGGGCCTCGAAGAACTGAGAGGGAAGCAAAAGAAATGGGGGTTAAGCCTCAGAGGAATAAAGAGGAAAGGGGGTAAGGGGGGGCTTATGCTGTGTATTACAGAGGTTGCATCCAGAACATACAAACGGTGGTGCCCTATCGTGTGAGAGGGCAACTGTACTGGAGTCAGGACTCCTGGGTTCTATCCCCACATCTGGAAGGGGAGTGAGATCCAGTGGGTTAGACAGGGAGGGCTGGAAGGCAGGACTCCTGGGTTCAATTCCAAGCTCCTGTATGATATTAGAGTTTCCAATCAACTTGTCTACCAGCAAAAAAAAATTTTTTAAATTAAGAGATTCAAAAGACAAAAATGAAACCCAGGTTAAAAGTTATTTCACGATCTGGCATCTGAGACCTGATCTAACTCTCTCAAGCCAGATGCTGAGAAGGGCAGGCTGATAAATAAGATAAGATAGCACTACAGTGATGGGCTGCAGCATGAAACTCCAAATCAGGCCTCTGGTATTAGAGAGCGCGCCAGAGTCCAGCTCTGAATTTTGTAAAGCAGCCGTTTCCGAAGAGAAGGGAGTTACTATCTAAGCCTGGAAGCTGTAATGCAGGACCAAAGGGTGGTTACAACAGGGTCCCCTTTGATAACAACAGCTCGCTCTTCTACAGCCCCTTTCATCCAAAAATCTAACCTAGCCAGCCCCATTGTCATCCCCACTTTAGGTGTGAGAAAACTGAGGCACAAAGTGGCAAAGAGGCAAAGCTATGCAGCAGATCAGTGGCAGAGCCAAAAAAGAATCCAGGATTCCTAACTCCCAGCCTCACCCCCTACCATCATTATAGAGCACACCCACTTCCAGAGCCGGAAACAGAACTGAGGAGTCCAGACTGC
The DNA here is from genome assembly GCF_965140235.1 of Caretta caretta. Classification (NCBI taxonomy): domain Eukaryota; kingdom Metazoa; phylum Chordata; order Testudines; family Cheloniidae; genus Caretta; species Caretta caretta. The sequence continues at coordinate 2,377,233 of NC_134211.1, read as the reverse complement.
GAGCCCCCCTGCTCTAACTGACCAGACCCCACTCCCCTCCAAGTACCAGGACAGAACCCAGGAGCTCTGACTCCCAGCCCCCCACCCACCACCACTATAGTGCCTGCAGCCTCTCCCTACAGGACACCAGATCTCAGGTCGGGGCATGCCCTATGGCAGGAGCCAAAGCAGGTGTAACTGTGCCACTAACTCTGCTACCACCACCAAGGGGTTAAGTGAAGTCAGCCTACAGCAGGTACCCAGTAAGAGGGCAGGGGGAGACTGGGACATGCCATCTGAGCCCCCAGGGAGCTGGCGGGCAGCAGGCAGTGCCCAGGGCTCACACCCCAGACTGGCACCAAAGCCAAGAAATGAAGGGGACAGAGTCCACTCCTGCTTTTACCTTGATGCCCCCTGCAAGCTCCAGGGATGCCACCTGGTATAATGCTCCCCTCCAAGCCCCCACCCTCACAGCCCTGCCCGGATCCTTAAACCCAGGGCCCACACATCACCCTTGCCCTGCGCCCCACCCCGTCTGCTCGGCAGCTCCCCCCCACTGGCATAGGCCCTTCCCCAACCCAACACAACCGAGAGCACCCTCACCCCACAGGCTTTTCCTACTTCAGTGTGCCCACCCCCCGTCCAACATCTGCAATAGGCCTTCCCTCAGATCTGCCCCCTTGGGTCCCCATGCCCCCAGGGCCTCTCTCCCCCACAATCCCCGTCCTCCAACCTCCCCCTTGCCAGGGGCTTCCCCCATCTTAGTGCTTCCCTTAGATTCCACTCCCCACCCCTCTGATCCTCTTGCCCCCCAGACCTCTCAGGGGCCACAGCTCCCCATCCCCTTCCAATTGTCTCCTCACCTCCCCCACCCCAAGATCTCTACCACTCAGGACCCCCCGGGGCCTCCCCCCCACTTCATCTCCCCCTTATTCCCCATCCGAACTTACCCCTGCAACACTCCCCAAACCCACCTCTCAACTCCCCCTCAAATCCCCCATTTTCCTCACACTCCCATGCCCCACCCCCGCAACGCAAATCAACTTCCTCCCTCACAGGCCTCCCAGCTCCCCCTCCCCTCAGGTGACCCCTGTATCCCCCCCCTTCAAGACCTCAGCTTCCTCCCCACTTTTAAGCCCCTCCCCTCAGCTTCCCCCTCCCCCCATTCCCCAGGTTCCAACTCAGAGCTCTCCCTCTCCAGAGGGTACAGACCAGACACCCCCCCCCGACCTCAGCTCCCCCCTCCCCCCACTCCGAGAGTGCCTCGTCTCCCAGCCTCCCTCCCCACCCGACAAGCCCCCCAACCTCAGCTCCCCTCCCCCCCACTCCTAGAGCGCCTCTTCTCCCAGCCTCCCTCCCCATCCGACCAGCCCCCCACCTCCGCTCCCCACTCCTAGAGTGCCTCTTCTCCCAGCCTCCCTCCCCATCCGACCAGCCCCCCACCTCAGCTCCCCACTCCTAGAGTGCCTCTTCTCCCAAACTCCCTCCCCACCCGACCAGGCCCCCAACCTCAGCTCCCCTCCCCCCCACTCCTAGAGCGCCTCTTCTCCCAGCCTCCCTCCCCATCCAACCAGCCCCCCCCCGACCTCAGCTCCCCTCCCCCCACTCCTAGAGCGCCTCTTCTCCCAGCCTCCCTCCCCATCCGACCAGCCCCCCCAACCTCAGCTCCCCCTTCCCCCCACTCCTAGAGCGCCTCTTCTCCCAGCCTCCCTCCCCATCCAACCAGCCCCCCCCCGACCTCAGCTCCCCTCCCCCCACTCCTAGAGCGCCTCTTCTCCCAGCCTCCCTCCCCATCCGACCAGCCCCCCCAACCTCAGCTCCCCCTTCCCCCCACTCCTAGAGCGCCTCTTCTCCCAGCCTCCCTCCCATCCGACCAGCCCCCCGACCTCAGCTCCCCCCTCCCCCCACTCCTAGAGCGCCTCTTCTCCCAGCCTCCCTCCCATCCGACCAGCCCCCCGACCTCAGCTGCTCCCTCCCCCCACTCCTAGAGCGCCTCTTCTCCCAGCCTCCCTCCCATCCGACCAGCCCCCCGACCTCAGCTCCCCTCCCCCCCACTCCTAGAGCGCCTCTTCTCCCAGCCTCCCTCCCATCCGACCAGCCCCCCCGACCTCAGCTCCCCTCCCCCCACTCCTAGAGCGCCTCTTCTCCCAGCCTCCCTCCCCATCCGACCAGCCCCCCGACCTCAGCTCCCCTCCCCCCACTCCTAGAGCGCCTCTTCTCCCAGCCTCCCTCCCCATCCGACCAGCCCCCCGACATCAGCTCCCCCCTCCCCCCACTCCTAGAGCGCCTCTTCTCCCAGCCTCCCTCCCCATCCGACCAGCCCCCCAACCTCAGCTCCCCCCTCCCCCCCGACTCCTAGAGCGCCTCTTCTCCCAGCCTCCCTCCCATCCGACCAGCCCCCCTGACATCAGCTCCCCCCTCCCCCCACTCCTAGAGCGCCTCTTCTCCCAGCCTCCCTCCCATCCGACCAGCCCCCCGACCTCAGCTCCCCTCCCCCCACTCCAAGAGCGCCTCTTCTCCCAGCCTCCCTCCCCACCCGACCAGCCCCCCGACCTCAGCTCCCCTCCCCCCACTCCTAGAGCGCCTCTTCTCCCAGCCTCCCTCCCATCCGACCAGCCCCCCCGACCTCAGCTCCCCTCCCCCCACTCCTAGAGCGCCTCTTCTCCAGGCCTCCCTCCCATCCGACCAGCCCCCCCGACCTCAGCTCCCCTCCCCCACTCCTAGAGCGCCTCTTCTCCCAGCCTCCCTCCCCATCCAACCAGCCCCCCGACCTCAGCTCCCCTCCCCCCACTCCTAGAGCGCCTCTTCTCCCAGCCTCCCTCCCATCCGACCAGCCCCCCGACCTCAGCTCCCCTCCCCCCACTCCTAGAGCGCCTCTTCTCCCAGCCTCCCTCCCCACCCGACCAGCCCCCCGACCTCAGCTCCCCTCCCCCACTCCTAGAGCGCCTCTTCTCCCAGCCTCCCTCCCATCCGACCAGCCCCCCCCGACCTCAGCTCCCCTCCCCCCACTCCTAGAGCGCCTCTTCTCCCAGCCTCCCTCCCATCCGACCAGCCCCCCGACCTCAGCTCCCCTCCCCCCACTCCTAGAGCGCCTCTTCTCCCAGCCTCCCTCCCCACCCGACCAGCCCCCCGACCTCAGCTCCCCTCCCCCCACTCCTAGAGCGCCTCTTCTCCCAGCCTCCCTCCCCATCCGACCAGCCCCCCGACCTCAGCTCCCCTCCCCCACTCCTAGAGCGCCTCTTCTCCCAGCCTCCCTCCCCATCCGACCAGCCCCCCGACCTCAGCTCCCCTCCCCCACTCCTAGAGCGCCTCTTCTCCCAGCCTCCCTCCCCACCCGACCAGCCCCCCGACCTCAGCTCCCCTCCCCCACTCCTAGAGCGCCTCTTCTCCCAGCCTCCCTCCCCATCCGACCAGCCCCCCAACCTCAGCTCCCCACCCCCACTCCTAGAGCGCCTCTTCTCCCAGCCTCCCTCCCCATCCGACCAGCCCCCCGACCTCAGCTCCCCTCCCCCACTCCTAGAGCGCCTCTTCTCCCAGCCTCCCTCCCATCCGACCAGCCCCCCGACCTCAGCTCCCCTCCCCCACTCCTAGAGCGCCTCTTCTCCCAGCCTCCCTCCCCATCCGACCAGCCCCCCGACCTCAGCTCCCCTCCCCCCACTCCTAGAGCGCCTCTTCTCCCAGCCTCCCTCCCCACCCGACCAGCCCCCCGACCTCAGCTCCCCTCCCCCCACTCCTAGAGCGCCTCTTCTCCCAGCCTCCCTCCCATCCGACCAGCCCCCCAACCTCAGCTCCCCTCCCCCCACTCCTAGAGCGCCTCTTCTCCCAGCCTCCCTCCCCACCCGACCAGCCCCCCGACCTCAGCTCCCCTCCCCCCACTCCTAGAGCGCCTCTTCTCCCAGCCTCCCTCCCCACCCGACCAGCCCCCCGACCTCAGCTCCCCTCCCCCCACTCCTAGAGCGCCTCTTCTCCCAGCCTCCCTCCCCATCCGACCAGCCCCCCGACCTCAGCTCCCCTCCCCCCACTCCTAGAGCGCCTCTTCTCCCAGCCTCCCTCCCCACCCGACCAGCCCCCCGACCTCAGCTCCCCTCCCCCCACTCCTAGAGCGCCTCTTCTCCCAGCCTCCCTCCCCACCCGACCAGCCCCCCGACCTCAGCTCCCCTCCCCCCACTCCTAGAGCGCCTCTTCTCCCAGCCTCCCTCCCACCCGACCAGCCCCCCGACCTCAGCTCCCCCCTCCCCCCCACTCCTAGAGCGCCTCTTCTCCCAGCCTCCCTCCCCATCCGACCAGCCCCCCGACCTCAGCTCCCCTCCCCCCACTCCTAGAGCGCCTCTTCTCCCAGCCTCCCTCCCCATCCGACCAGCCCCCCGACCTCAGCTCCCCTCCCCCCACTCCTAGAGCGCCTCTTCTCCCAGCCTCCCTCCCCATCCGACCAGCCCCCCGACCTCAGCTCCCCTCCCCCCCACTCCTAGAGCGCCTCTTCTCCCAGCCTCCCTCCCCACCCGACCAGCCCCCCCCACCTCAGCTCCCCTCCCCCACTCCTAGAGCGCCTCTTCTCCCAGCCTCCCTCCCCACCCGACCAGCCCCCCGACCTCAGCTCCCCTCCCCCACTCCTAGAGCGCCTCTTCTCCCAGCCTCCCTCCCCATCCGACCAGCCCCCCAACCTCAGCTCCCCACCCCCACTCCTAGAGCGCCTCTTCTCCCAGCCTCCCTCCCCATCCGACCAGCCCCCCGACCTCAGCTCCCCTCCCCCACTCCTAGAGCGCCTCTTCTCCCAGCCTCCCTCCCATCCGACCAGCCCCCCGACCTCAGCTCCCCTCCCCCACTCCTAGAGCGCCTCTTCTCCCAGCCTCCCTCCCCATCCGACCAGCCCCCCCGACCTCAGCTCCCCTCCCCCCCACTCCTAGAGCGCCTCTTCTCCCAGCCTCCCTCCCATCCGACCAGCCCCCCCGACCTCAGCTCCCCTCCCCCCACTCCTAGAGCGCCTCTTCTCCCAGCCTCCCTCCCCACCCGACCAGCCCCCCGACCTCAGCTCCCCTCCCCCCACTCCTAGAGCGCCTCTTCTCCCAGCCTCCCTCCCATCCGACCAGCCCCCCGACCTCAGCTCCCCTCCCCCCACTCCTAGAGCGCCTCTTCTCCCAGCCTCCCTCCCATCCGACCAGCCCCCCGACCTCAGCTCCCCCCTCCCCCCACTCCTAGAGCGCCTCTTCTCCCAGCCTCCCTCCCCATCCGACCAGCCCCCCGACCTCAGCTCCCCTCCCCCCACTCCTAGAGCGCCTCTTCTCCCAGCCTCCCTCCCCATCCGACCAGCCCCCCGACCTCAGCTCCCCTCCCCCCACTCCTAGAGCGCCTCTTCTCCCAGCCTCCCTCCCCATCCGACCAGCCCCCCGACCTCAGCTCCCCTCCCCCCCACTCCTAGAGCGCCTCTTCTCCCAGCCTCCCTCCCCACCCGACCAGCCCCCCCCACCTCAGCTCCCCTCCCCCACTCCTAGAGCGCCTCTTCTCCCAGCCTCCCTCCCCACCCGACCAGCCCCCCGACCTCAGCTCCCCTCCCCCACTCCTAGAGCGCCTCTTCTCCCAGCCTCCCTCCCCATCCGACCAGCCCCCCAACCTCAGCTCCCCACCCCCACTCCTAGAGCGCCTCTTCTCCCAGCCTCCCTCCCCATCCGACCAGCCCCCCGACCTCAGCTGCTCCCTCCCCCCACTCCTAGAGCGCCTCTTCTCCCAGCCTCCCTCCCCACCCGACCAGCCCCCCCCACCTCAGCTCCCCTCCCCCACTCCTAGAGCGCCTCTTCTCCCAGCCTCCCTCCCCACCCGACCAGCCCCCCGACCTCATCTCCCCTCCCCCACTCCTAGAGCGCCTCTTCTCCCAGCCTCCCTCCCATCCGACCAGCCCCCCGACCTCAGCTCCCCTCCCCCACTCCTAGAGCGCCTCTTCTCCCAGCCTCCCTCCCCATCCGACCAGCCCCCCCGACCTCAGCTCCCCTCCCCCCCACTCCTAGAGCGCCTCTTCTCCCAGCCTCCCTCCCATCCGACCAGCCCCCCCGACCTCAGCTCCCCTCCCCCCACTCCTAGAGCGCCTCTTCTCCCAGCCTCCCTCCCCACCCGACCAGCCCCCCGACCTCAGCTCCCCTCCCCCCACTCCTAGAGCGCCTCTTCTCCCAGCCTCCCTCCCATCCGACCAGCCCCCCGACCTCAGCTCCCCTCCCCCCACTCCTAGAGCGCCTCTTCTCCCAGCCTCCCTCCCATCCGACCAGCCCCCCGACCTCAGCTCCCCCCTCCCCCCACTCCTAGAGCGCCTCTTCTCCCAGCCTCCCTCCCCATCCGACCAGCCCCCCGACCTCAGCTCCCCTCCCCCCACTCCTAGAGCGCCTCTTCTCCCAGCCTCCCTCCCCATCCGACCAGCCCCCCGACCTCAGCTCCCCCCTCCCCCCACTCCTAGAGCGCCTCTTCTCCCAGCCTCCCTCCCCATCCGACCAGCCCCCCGACCTCAGCTCCCCCCTCCCCCCACTCCTAGAGCGCCTCTTCTCCCAGCCTCCCTCCCATCCGACCAGCCCCCCGACCTCAGCTCCCCCCTCCCCCCACTCCTAGAGCGCCTCTTCTCCCAGCCTCCCTCCCCATCCGACCAGCCCCCCGACCTCAGCTCCCCTCCCCCCACTCCTAGAGCGCCTCTTCTCCCAGCCTCCCTCCCCATCCGACCAGCCCCCCGACCTCAGCTCCCCCCTCCCCCCACTCCTAGAGCGCCTCTTCTCCCAGCCTCCCTCCCCATCCGACCAGCCCCCCGACCTCAGCTCCCCCCTCCCCCCACTCCTAGAGCGCCTCTTCTCCCAGCCTCCCTCCCCACCCGACCAGCCCCCCGACCTCAGCTCCCCTCCCCCACTCCTAGAGCGCCTCTTCTCCCAGCCTCCCTCCCATCCGACCAGCCCCCCGACATCAGCTCCCCTCCCCCCACTCCTAGAGCGCCTCTTCTCCCAGCCTCCCTCCCCATCCGACCAGCCCCCCGACCTCAGCTCCCCTCCCCCCCACTCCTAGAGCGCCTCTTCTCCCAGCCTCCCTCCCCATCCGACCAGCCCCCCGACCTCAGCTCCCCTCCCCCCCACTCCTAGAGCGCCTCTTCTCCCAGCCTCCCTCCCCATCCGACCAGCCCCCCAACCTCAGCTCCCCTCCCCCCACTCCTAGAGCGCCTCTTCTCCCAGCCTCCCTCCCCACCCGACCAGCCCCCCGACCTCAGCTCCCCTCCCCCACTCCTAGAGCGCCTCTTCTCCCAGCCTCCCTCCCATCCGACCAGCCCCCCGACCTCAGCTCCCCCCTCCCCCCACTCCTAGAGCGCCTCTTCTCCCAGCCTCCCTCCCCATCCGACCAGCCCCCCGACCTCAGCTCCCCTCCCCCCACTCCTAGAGCGCCTCTTCTCCCAGCCTCCCTCCCCATCCGACCAGCCCCCCGACCTCAGCTCCCCCCTCCCCCCACTCCTAGAGCGCCTCTTCTCCCAGCCTCCCTCCCCATCCGACCAGCCCCCCGACCTCAGCTCCCCCCTCCCCCCACTCCTAGAGCGCCTCTTCTCCCAGCCTCCCTCCCCACCCGACCAGCCCCCCGACCTCAGCTCCCCTCCCCCCACTCCTAGAGCGCCTCTTCTCCCAGCCTCCCTCCCCATCCGACCAGCCCCCCGACCTCAGCTCCCCCCTCCCCCCACTCCTAGAGCGCCTCTTCTCCAGGCCTCCCTCCCATCCGACCAGCCCCCCGACCTCAGCTCCCCTCCCCCCCACTCCTAGAGCGCCTCTTCTCCCAGCCTCCCTCCCCATCCGACCAGCCCCCCGACCTCAGCTCCCCTCCCCCCCACTCCTAGAGCGCCTCTTCTCCCAGCCTCCCTCCCCATCCGACCAGCCCCCCGACCTCAGCTCCCCTCCCCCACTCCTAGAGCGCCTCTTCTCCCAGCCTCCCTCCCCATCCGACCAGCCCCCCAACCTCAGCTCCCCCCTCCCCCCACTCCTAGAGCGCCTCTTCTCCCAGCCTCCCTCCCCACCCGACCAGCCCCCCGACCTCAGCTCCCCTCCCCCACACCAGCCTCCTCCCCCACAGCTGCCCCCCCCCCGCTGTAACCGTCCCCTCGCGCGCCGCTCCTCACCCGCCGCCCGGCCCCGCCCCCTGGCCCCCCCCGGCCTCCCGCGCGCGCGCCCCCCGCCGCCGCTCTCACCTCGCTGCTCCCGGCCCCTCCCCCCCCGCGCGCGCGCGGCCTCCTCGCTCGGCGACCAGGGGGGGCCCGCTACTGCCGCCGCCGCCGCCGCAGACAGGGAGAGGGGGCGGGGCCAACGGCCGACGTCCCGTCGGCTCGCGCGAGAGTTCCCGCTGGCTCGCGCTCCCCCCCCCCCCCTCCTGTCTCCGGCTCTCTGTGTTCGCGTCCGCGCTTTCGACGCAGGAAATTAGAGCGACTCGCCTCCGCTCCGGGTGGGGCCCGGCTGGAAGGCCGTCCTCCTCTCTCTCTGTCGTTGTGCTGGGGGACGATTTTTTTTTTCTTTTTCATCCCCAGCTCGGGAAAGATGACGAATCCGCGGAAGGGAAACAGCAGCTAGCCGCCCAGAAGAGAAGGAGGCGCATTTTCGCCACGGAATGGCATAAATTTAAATATATTTACATAATGAATTGCAACGTAGCGGAGAGGCAAAAGGACGAACGAGAGTGGCCCTGATGCGCCGCGCTATTTTTTGAAGAGGATAATTGGAGATATAGGGATTGAATCAGCTTTGGCGGAATCGCGGCTAGTTCCTAGGGGGAATATAAAACCTCAGAACTTTCGTCACGGGATGGAATAAATTTAAATTATGTTAAATAATCAATTTCTACATTAGTAACGGGTAAAACCATGACCCTTGATGCGGCATGTTATTTTTAAAGGGGGGGAGAGACTTGAATGTTTAGAGAACGAATCCGGTTTGTCGAAATCACAGCTAGGGGAGGAGAGTCTTATTTGCCTCCAGCACTTTCGCCATGGCCATGGATTGTATTTAAATAATCGAAATATTTGATTACACCGGCATAGACAAGACAACAGGAGGTAGATGATCCCTGCCCCACCCCTTCTCGGCTCAAACTACTTTTTAGAGGGGAGAATGGGAGAGGCAGGGATCGAATCTACTTTGGGAACATCATAACTTGTTCCTTGAAAAGGAATGAGGGATTATTCAAACTCTGCACTTTCGCCATCGGAAGGAATACATTTAAATATATTTTAATAATTTAGTGCACAATTGTAGGAAAGCCAATAAGAGGAATGAGACACCCCCCCCGTATATCATATTTTATATTGGGGAAATAGGAGACTGAGAAATACAATTTTGCCAAAGGAGATACCAAGGAAGGGAGGGGAAACCTACTCGTTCATTTGTACACAGCAGTTTCGTCATATGATTGAATACAGTTGATTAATTTTACAATATTGTTTACACTGTAATAACGGAGCCAATAGGACGAAAATGACCCCATCCTCCAAAAACAATCACCAAATTATTTGTGTGGAAAGTAATGGGAGGTTCAAGTATTTAATCTGCTTTGGCAAAATGCCAGCTGGTTCCATAGACGGGAGGGATACAGGTTTCAGAGGTTTCCTGCATGCCTCCAGCTTTCACCCTGACCACACCACACGATCCATCGTCTACAGCCAAGCTCTGCGATACAACCGCATTTGCTCCAACCCCTCAGACAGAGACAAACACCTACAAGATCTCTATCAAGCTTTCTTACAACTACAATACCCACCTGCAGAAGTAAAGAAACAGATTGATAGAGCCAGAAGAGTTCCCGGAAGTTACCTACTACAGGACAGGCCTAACAAAGAAAATAACAGAACGCCACTAGCGGTCACCTTCAGCCCCCAACTAAAACCCCTCCAACGCATTATTAAGGATCTACAACCTATCCTAAAGGATGACCCAACACTCTCACAAGTCTTGGGAGACAGGCCAGTCCTTGCCTACAGACAGCCCCGCAACCTGAAGCAAATACTCACCAACAACCACATACCACACAACAGAACCACTAACCCAGGAACTTATCCTTGCAACAAAGCCCGTTGCCAATTGTGCCCACATATCTATTCAGGGGACACCATCACAGGGCCTAATAACATCAGCCACACTATCAGAGGCTCGTTCACCTGCACATCCACCAATGTGATATATGCCATCATGTGCCAGCAATGCCCCTCTGCCATGTACATTGGTCAAACTGGACAGTCTCTACGTAAAAGAATAAATGGACACAAATCAGATGTCAAGAATTATAACATTCATAAACCAGTCGGAGAACACTTCAATCTCTCTGGTCACGCAATCACAGACATGAAGGTCGCTATCTTAAAACAAAAAAAACTTCAAATCCAGACTCCAGCGAGAAACTGCTGAATTGGAATTCATTTGCAAATTGGATACTATTAATTTAGGCTTAAATAGAGACTGGGAGTGGCTAAGTCATTATGCAAGGTAGCCTGTTTCCTCTTGTTTTTTCCTACCCCCCCCCCCAGATGTTCTGGTTTAACTTGGATTTAAACTTGGAGAGTGGTCAGTTTAGATGAGCTATTACCAGCAGGAGAGTGAGTTTGTGTGTGTATGGGGGTGGGGGCGATGTGAGAAAACCTGGATCTATGCAGGAAATAGCCCGACTTGATTATGTAAAGAGTTGTCACTTTGGATGGGCTAGCACCAGCAGGAGAGTGAATTTGTGGGGGGGGGGGGGGGGTGGAGGGTGAGAAAACCTGGATGTGTGCTGGAAATGGCCCACCTGATGATCACTTTAGATAAGCTATTACCAGCAGGACAGTGGGGTGGGAGGAGGTATTGTTTCATATTCTCTGTGTGTATATAAAGTCTGCTGCAGTTTCCACGGTATACATCTGATGAAGTGAGCTGTAGCTCACGAAAGCTCATGCTCAAATAAATTGGTTAGTCTCTAAGGTGCCACAAGTACTCCTTTTCTTTTTGGGAGGGATACAGTTATTCTTACCTTCCACTTTCACTCTGAAATAGAAGAAATTTAAATACATTAAAGTAACGAATTACAATGCTAGAGGAGAATGAGAGGGAGGCAAATGAGTCCATGGATTAGATAATATTATTTAAAAGGGAGTAATTGGATATCACAGGATTGAATCTGCATTAGCGAAATCACAGCTAGTTCCAGTGGCTCAGGGAATCCTGAGGGATTGATTTGTCTACCGCACTTTTGCCACAGCGTGCAACAAATTACAATACATTAAAATAAATAATTTTAAAGAGTCACGAGTAGGAGAGGAATCAGCTCCTGGATTAACATAATATATTTAATTTTAAGGGTTATGCCGAACCTGCTAAAGCCAACTACAGCTGGAGCCAAGTAATGATGAGAGGAAGAAGGAAAAAAACTACTTTCTCATCCGCTGCCAGCACTTTCGTTACAGGGTAGAAAAATCATTAAATAAATTATTTAAGGTTTCGGAATAAATTAATTAAGTTACACAACCTCGGAGAGCAGAAATTCAACCGCTACGTCACTAACTTTTTTTAAGACCATGGATAAATTGTGTGGAATCTAGATAGCTAATCAATCCCCTGATATTCCCACCCACCCCTCCCAGGAAGGCAATAAAAAGCCAGTGACTCGCCTTCAGCACTTTCTTCATTGTCAATAAATTGAAATAAATCTAAGTCATTAATAAAACCATCCAAAATCTCATAAGAAGCCAAATAAAATGCCAATTCATGAAGGTTGATTTTTGTCATCTACTTTGTAGAGGAGATGGGTGAGTCTGTTGAATCTGCTTGTGCCCTTCCATAGGCTCAATTACAACCTCTTGAGATCTATCTTGTGCTCCGTGGGACGTATTTTGCATCCTCTGACCTATCTTTTGATTGTGGGAAGCACTTTCAAAACAATTCATTACCACCGATTCTCCCTATTTCTTTAATCAGCCCCACCCATTCACATTTAGAGGAGGAGGCCGCATTTAATTACAAATGGTTCAAAATATTTCCATATGTAGTTTTCACAAGTGTTGAATCTACTGACCTCAATGCACACCCCTGCTGTGTCTTTGCCACAAGGGGTCAACATAGTGTTGAGTGCAAGGAGATGCATTAGGTGCCCCCAGCTAATCTCCTCCTCAATTTACACGTTACACCAGTCCCCTTTGACGCCCGCTAGCATTGAAAGGCAGCGGGCTACATTCTGGGTCCTGCTCATCTTTATTTAGGGGGTGGGGTAATAAACCCCTTGTACCCAAGATCTGCCACCAATGGGCATATTAACATTGCACGAGGACAATACGCAGATAGCCCCCACAGATACCCCCGCCCCAGCAGATTCCACCACGTGTATAAATGAGACTTGTTGCCGCATAAAAGTGGATGGAGCATAGATGGAGAAGGCCATGCCCCCTTATTAACCCTCCTTATAAAGGCCACTTAATAGTCTTTGTCCTTTCCTAACCTCCCTATTTAACTCAAGCACCTGCCAACCATTGGTGGGAAAAGTTTGTTATGTGAAATACCCTACATTATTTCAATTTAAGGCTGTGACAGACCTGATCCACATCTCCGGGGACTCCTAGGAGACTCCCAGCCAACCGAGGTAGGCAAAGTACAGTTTGTTCCAAGACTAAAGTGACATGAATTACAAAACTCCTTCAGAGCTTGTGTATGTAGAGGAAAGAAGCAAAAAAAAAAAAAAAAAATACACAAACATAGGGTGACCAGATAGCAAATGTGAAAAATCGGGACGGGGGTGGCGGGTAATAGGTGCCTATATAAGAAAAAGCCCCAAATATCAGGACTGTCCCTATAAAATCGGGACATCTGGTGACCCTATGCTAACACATTGTGACGGTCGTTCTTGTGGTTAAGACACCAGACAGGCTCTGGATGGCTGTGTTCTATGCCCATCTCAGCCGCAGCCTCCCTCTGGGACTTTGGGCCAATCACTGAATCTCTCTGGGCCTCAGTTTCCCCATCTATGAAGCGAGAAGAATGATCCTGCCCTTGTCTTTTTTGAACGCGAGCTCGCTGGGACAAGGATCCTGATCTCAGTCAGGGCCCGCAGGAAACAGGGAGTGAGAAGAACGAGATGAAGTAGAAATAACTAATAGCAACCCGGCATTTGATTTCCCTTGTTGCAGGTCACCTCTACAATCCCCTGGTGTAATTGACTCATTTCCCCCACCAGAGGGCAGCAGTTACCCAGATATTTCAGACCTAGCTTAAAACTAGCTCCCTACCTACCAACTGTTCTGTCCTTTGGGGTTACCTCTGTCCTGGAGACAGTTGGTTCCCAGTCAGAGGGTAGGATGGGAGTTGGCACCCCTAGAAGGGAAAGGCCCCATGCCCATTCCTCACCCTGGGGCCAGATGGGAGCTGGGACCCCCTACAAGGAAAAGGGCCCGTGTCCCATTCCCCAGCTAAAGTTTCACACTGAACAGCTGTTAATTCATTTTCTCCACCCCTGACGAGCCCAGACCTGAGTTCAGCCCTGGGGGTTTCGGTTCATGGCGTCCCTAAAACCAGGCACACACCCTAAGCCTGCCCTTCCCTGAGTCTCACCGACACCCTGTTGCTGGGAGGGGCCGGGCCTGGAGTAGCGAGGAGCTCCCCGCACAGCCAGAGCTCCTGCCCTGCTCCTCACAGCACCCCCTGCTGGGTGAGGCAGGGATGGCAACATCTGCTCCACCTCTGGCCCTCCCATCCCAGACTCTGAGGCAGCCTGGCCCTTTGGGCTCCCTTTCCCAGGCCCTCGTCTCGCTCTGGCCCTGGGCCCAGCTTGCCCCTCCCTCTCTGGCGAGCAGTGTAAATATTTCAAGGCTGGGTAAATGTTTATTCTGGATCAGGGCCATCAACAGAGTCTGTCCCAACTCAGGGCTCAGCCTGTCTTCGAGTGGGGGAGATGCAGGTGCCCCCTGCTCTAACGCAATAACCCCCATGCCCCTGCCAGAACTGGGGAGCAAACCCAGGAGTCCTGGCTCCCAACTCCCCAGTTCTAACCCACCAGACCCCACCCCTGTCTCAGAGCCGGGGGGAGAACCCAGGAGTCCTGGCTCTCAGCCCCTCTGGTGGAGAGAGCTGGGGCCATGCATGTGGGTCCAGCTGTTAGGCAGAAACTGCTTTGCCTCCAGAGAACCACCTGTGTCTACAATCGCTCCAGGGCTGCCCATGCAAATAAGTGTCCCCAGCCAGGCCCTTTGCCAAAGACAATCGTTTATTTACAAACTGACAAAAAATGACAGGCGCAAAAATACCAGAAAATCCACCAGCAGAGCCCAGGGGGCTGGAGCCAGCCACCATCCCCGGCGCGGGATCGAACTGTCGGCATCAGAGGGAACAGGCACCCCCCGGCTCTGACCCCCAGACCCCACTCCCCTCCCAGTACCAGGCTGCTGGTGATGATAAGGCACCGCAGTATGGCTGTGAATTGCTCTGCATATATTAATTTCTCAGTATCTCTTGCACATGGTTCTGTCCTTCCGGCTAAGACACGCATTTCTGCTCGCCGCCCCGCAGGGCGGAGTACACAATATTGTGGGCCCTACACAAAGCACTGGCAGTTTGTTTCCATTAAGCTACTTGCCCGCTCATTGGCTGAATCTGTGACAACATATTATAGGCCCTACCAAAACAAAAACAAAAAAAAAAAAACCAAACCCCCACTGACTGGCTGTTTCAGTTAAGCAGCTGGCTGGAACTGCACCACCACATTATTACAGGTCCTGCCAAAAACACTGATTCGGCAAAGCAAGATATGCTCCCCTCCCATCCGCAGACAACACCACATATCGTAGGTCCTACAAAAATATAGTCGGTTTTGCTCTGCTAAAGTACCTGTTCCCGGCTGATAGAAACGAAGCACAAGACACATTATAGGTCCTACAGAGCTGGCTTTTGTTTTGGTTGAGCAATGGGTGTTGCCTTCTGCTGGCTCCTTTAGGGACAGGGTATGGACCATATTATCAGAGGGCCTACATTAATGGTAGCTACCGTTTTGTTCTCTGCAGTGGGGCACTTGGCCGTAGCTAGAGAGCAAAAGTCGCGAGATCAGCTAGTGAGTCACTAATTCTATTTAATGACGAGTGGGGAAAAGGACACAGGCTCCAACCCAGCTGGGACTGGCTGGCTCAGGGGGACACGGGGCCTTCCCCCTCCAGGACAGGGCTGGGGGGTTGGCTGGCCCCCAGCCCAGGTGCCTCTGGGACAAGCGCCCCACTCCCATAGCCACCGAAGGCTGGAGAGGCCGTCGATGCGGAGATCCCCCACTAGGGGGCAGCGCGGAGGCAACGTGGTTGAGAATAACACCCCGGCATCTACCCCCAGCTCTGGGCCCGCTGTACCTGACGGGTGGGCGAGCCCCAGATCTGGGCGTATGCCCCACTGCAGACCCCAGCTGGGTCCTATCAGTGGCTATACATTCCCCCAATCGGTACCGGCGTGCCCCACACAGCACCCCCCTCCCCACCACCGCGAGCCCATTACCACAGCCCCAGCAGGGGAAGCACAGGAAGGAGAGGGGACAGGGAGCGGTTCGCCTAGCTGGCATCTCCTGGGCAGTGCCCGGTCGGGCCGGAGAAACCAGCCCCACTTCCCCCACGTTTGGGGCGGCGTGGCACGGAAAACCCAGCCCAAAAGCAGCAGAGGAAGGAGGAGAAGACGGCGGAGAACGCCCCCAGCTGTGGATCATCCCCCAGCCAGCCGCCGTCTCTCCTGTCCGGCTCACGCAGCCTCCGCTCGGGGTGGGGGGGGGAGCCGCGAATGTCTTCCGGCCATCCCCGGGGCAGCAGCCCGCTCCAGGCACCCCCTGCGGTCGGGAGTGGGGGGGGAGGGGGCGCCCCGGATCCGGCCTCACACAGTTTGCACCCCGGTCGCCTCCCCGTCCAGCTGGTACTTAATCTTGCTGAGCTCCTCCAGCTCCTGCTGGTGCCGGTCGGTCTTGTGGCTCACCAGTGAGCGGTAGAAGTGGAGGGCGAACACCACGAACACCACCCCCACCGGCACCATGATGACGGTGGAGGCCACGGCGGCGTCCCAGCCGCCGCGGCCCACGGGCATGAACTTGACCCAGCAGATGAGCACCACCTCGGTGAGGAAGAGGAAGATGCCCAGGGCGGTGGAGAAGCCCCAGGCCAGCTCGATGTAGCGATGCATGCGCTCGTGGGGTGACTCGTTGACCGAGTTGAGGTTGTGGATGTTGCTGACGGCCTCGATGTTGGGCAGGATGCAGGTGCTGACCATGAGGGCGAAGAGGTGCACGGCCACCAGCACCGTCGTGCAGGCGCTGAAGGCGATCAGCAGCCCCCGCGGGTAGTCGTACTTCTCCAGCTGCACCTCCACCATCGCCACCTGCAGGGGGCGCCGGAGACACCGTCAGCCCTCGCGGGAGCCAGCCAACCACCCCCCCCCCTCCCCCCCCCCGGCCCTGGGCCCGGGTCAGAGCCCGTGCCCCCTGGAGGGGAAAGGCCCCAGGCCCCATTCCCCACCCCCTGCCCCGGGACGGGATCACAGCCAGCTCCCCCTGGAGGGGAAAGGCCCCAGGCCCCATTCCCCACCCCCTGCCCCGGGACGGGATCACAGCCAGCTCCCCCTGGAGGGGACAGGCCCCAGGCCCCATTCCCCACCCCCTGCCCCGGGACGGGATCACAGCCAGCTCCCCCTGGAGGGGAAAGGCCCCAGGCCCCATTCCCCACCCCGGGACGGGATCACAGCCAGCTCCCCCTGGAGGGGACAGGCCCCAGGCCCATTCCCCACCCCCTGCCCCGGGACGGGATCACAGCCAGCTCCCCCTGCAGGGGACAGGCCCCAGGCCCCATTCCCCACCCCCTGCCCCGGGACGGGATCACAGCCAGCTCCCCCTGGAGGGGAAAGGCCCCAGGCCCCATTCCCCACCCCCTGCCCCGGGACGGGATCACAGCCAGCTCCCCCTGGAGGGGAAAGGCCCCAGGCCCCATTCCCCACCCCGGGACGGGATCACAGCCAGCTCCCCCTGGAGGGGACAGGCCCCAGGCCCATTCCCCACCCCCTGCCCCGGGACGGGATCACAGCCAGCTCCCCCTGCAGGGGACAGGCCCCAGGCCCCATTCCCCACCCCCTGCCCCGGGACGGGATCACAGCCAGCTCCCCCTGGAGGGGAAAGGCCCCAGGCCCCATTCCCCACCCCGGGACGGGATCACAGCCAGCTCCCCCTGCAGGGGACAGGCCCCAGGCCCCATTCCCCACCCCCTGCCCCGGGACGGGATCACAGCCAGCTCCCCCTGGAGGGGAAAGGCCCCAGGCCCCATTCCCCACCCCGGGACGGGATCACAGCCAGCTCCCCCTGGAGGGGAAAGGCCCCAGGCCCCATTCCCCACCCCGGGACGGGATCACAGCCAGCTCCCCATGGAGGGGACAGGCCCCAGGTCCCCTCCCCCACTCCTTGAACACATCACAGCTGGAACCAAATTCCAGCAGGGCTCCTTTCCCAGCTGCTCTGGGGTGCAGGGCGGGCTCAGCAAACACCAAATATTTCCCAGGCTCCGACAGCTCAGTCACTGTGTTTAATGCCGTCTCGGGCAGGGGGAATGGAGGCAGGAGGGCAGCATAAGAAAGTTTGCGTTCAAGGGGTGCAGGGGGTGGGCTCGGCGCAGTGCTGCGGAGCGTGGGGGGGAGGGGTTGGCAGGGGGCATGAAGTGGGTCTCGGAGCCCGGCCCAGCCCGCGGGCACTGGGCGAAGCAGGGACGGAGGGAAGGGGGGTGGGTCACATTCATGGGGCAGCACCAGTGGGAGACACTGCCAGGGATTAAGTCCGGGGGGTGGAGGGGGAGTGGGCAAGGTGGGGGAGAGATCTGCCACCCTGGGCCCTTCAGTCCAGCCCCCAAAAGGGAGAGGGCAGCTTCCAGAGGGGGCAGTTAACCCTCACAGTGCCATTGCGGTCACCACTCCAGATTGACCCAACCCCACCCTCGGGCAAGAGGGGAGTAAACAGGACGCCAGACTACGGGACCGGGGAGCCAGGACTCCTGGGTTCTATCCCCGACTCTGGGAGAGGGGTTGTGTGGGCAGCGCTGCCCCCTACTGGAGGGGATCCGGCCCCCGTGTGTTTCCCAGACTGGGCGCAGGCTGGGAATCGGAGGTCAGGCCTCCCCAATCGAATTAACACAGCCACAGCAACTGGCCAACAAACCGACAAGGCCACCCAGGGGGCTGGATAAGAGCTGGTGCCCCCTAGAGGGGAGAGGCTCCATGCCCCATTCCCAGGCTGCAGCGGTAGATTCCAGATTCCGCCCCCCGAAGCCTCATCAGTGGCTGCGGTTCCTGGGGACGGAGCTGGATGGAAGCAAAATTATCTTCACAGAGAGACAGGAGGGTCTTGAAGGGGAAAGATCAGGGATCCAGGGCTGGGCTGGCAGGGGGCTGCGGGTCGGGAGCGAGGGGTCCCGGCAGAGCTGGGGTGGGGGTGGGGGGAGAAGAGCTGTCTCATCTTGTTGCCAGGTCTGTGTCGGTGTCTCATCCCCACCGCCCTGGGGTCAATTAACCACAATTAACACGCGGCCCCGTAGCCGGGAGGGGAAGGAAAGGAGGTTGCCAGGCTAGCTGGAGGGGGAGGGGCAGATCTGGGCCTGGGCGACAGTCCTCCTGGCTCCCAGCCCCCGGCTCTAGCCTCCCGTGACCCCCCAAACACAGCTACAGCTCGCCAGGACGCCTGGGTTCCATCCCCAGCTCTGGGAGGGGAGTGGGGTCCAATGGGTTACAGCAGGGGGGGTTGGGAGCCAGGACGCCTGGGTTCCATCCCCAGCTCTGGGAGGGGAGTGGGGTCCAATGGGTTACAGCAGGGGGGGTTGGGAGCCAGGACGCCTGGGTTCCATCCCCAGCTCTGGGAGGGGAGTGGGGTCCAATGGGTTACAGCAGGGGGGGTTGGGAGCCAGGACGCCTGGGTTCCATCCCCAGCTCTGGGCGGGGAGTGGGGTCCAATGGGTTACAGCAGGGGGGGTTGGGAGCCAGGACGCCTGGGTTCCATCCCCAGCTCTGGGAGGGGAGTGGGGTCCAATGGGTTACAGCAGGGGGGGTTGGGAGCCAGGACTCCTGGGTTCCATCCCCAGCTCTGGGAGGGGAGTGGGGTCCAGTGGGTTAGAGCAGGGGGGGTTGGGAGCCAGGACTCCTGGGTTCAATCCCCAGCTCTGGGAGGGGAGCGAGGTCCAGTGGGTTACAGCAGGGGGGGTTGGGAGCCAGGACGCCTGGGTTTGCTCACCATGGCGAAGCCGGAGAGCAGGGCCGAGGTGCGGCTCGAGGCCTTGAGCTTGGCCCGGCTGAGGTAAAGCCGGCGCCAGTTGAGGGCATGCAGCGAGTGCTGGTTGGCCCCCATCAGCTCCAGGTAACTGTGGCGGACGAACTCCCGGTAGGTGGGGGAGACCCCCAGCGTGTCCGCCGCCTCGGGGTTCAAGGGCTCCCGCTCCCCCTCGCCTCCCAGCTCCCCCTCGCCCTCGGCGCCCCCGCCGGCCTTCATCGGACCTGGGTGGCGAGGCCTCAGATCCCCCACTCGGTGGGGAGGGGAGACCAGGGAGCACCCAGGCAAGAGGGGGGCGGGGGTGGGAAAGACAGGAAGAGGCGGGGGGGTGGGGGGACAGGCAGACTGTGGGGGAGGTCACAGATTGCCGAGGGGAAAAGGCAGGGGAAACTTGAGGGAAGTATGGGGCGGGGGGAGACCTCAGGCAGGGGAGGGGAAAGGGGGGCACTGGGATGCCCTGGTCAAGGAAGGGGGAACCAGTGGGGGGATGGGACTGCAGAGACCTCCATGGGCAGGGATCACCAGGGGAGGGGATCCGCGCAGAAGGGGATGGAGGGGGTGGGGGGGCTGTCTGGGGGGAAGGAGCCGGAAGGGAAGTTCGGGGGTGGGCTGGGGGGGAGGGCAAAGGAAGAGAAGGGGCGAGGGTAGGGAGCTGAATCAGGAAGTGAGTGGGGAGGGGGAGGGAAAGTGGCTGGGGGAAGTGCCGGGGGCGGGGGCGCTGTCCCGGGACGGGGGGAGCAAAGGAAAGAGCCCGGGGGGGGGGGAGGGTGGTCCCTGCAGGAAGGGGCTAGGGAGACCCGAGATCGGAAGTGGGGTCCCTGTCCTAGGAGGTCCAAGCGGGGAGTGCCCGGGGTGGGGGGGGGGGGGCGCTAGCCCGGGGGGGGGGCAGCAAAGGGAAGAGCCCGGGGGGGAGGGTGGTCCCTGCAGGAAGGGGCTGGGGAGACCCGAGATCGGAAGTGGGGTCCCTGTCCTAGGAGGTCCAAGCGGGGAGTGCCCGGGGTGGGGGGGGCAGCAAAGGGAAGAGCCCGGGGGGGACCTGCAGGAAGGGGCTGGGGGAGCCGGGATCGGGGGGGGTCCCTGTCCTAGGAGGTCCAAGCGGGGAGTGCCCGGGGGAGGGGGGCGCTTTCCCGGAAGGCGGGGAGCAGAGGGAAGGGCCCGGGGGGTTCCGGGGAAGCGGGGCTAGAACCTGGGGCGCTCGCAGCCGATGCCCGGGTGCGCGGCTCCGGCAGCCGCGGCGGGGGAGGGGAAGGGAAGGGAAGGGCCGGGCCGGGCTGGGCGGGACCAGCCGGACTCAGCTGTCCCGGGCGGAGTTTTTAAAGGGGAAGCGGCCGCTGGAGGGGGGAGGGGCGGGAGAGACGCGGGGCTTCCGCTGGGGACACCCCGCCCCGCGCACCCCGGGGCGCAGCGCGCTGCCTGGGCTGGGGGGTCTCGGGCGCGCCGCTCCCGCCCCCGCCCCACGAGCGCCCCCCGCAGGCCGCACCCGAGTGCGGCCAAGGGTCCGACAGAGAGAAAGAGGGGCTGCCTGGGGTGAAGAGTTATCGATGGGGTGGGTGGGTAGGTGGGGGGCAGATGAGAGGTGGGCAGGTATGAAGCGGGGGGTGGATGGATGGGGAGATGGGAGGTTGATGGGTATGTACGGGGGGGTGGATGGATGGGTGGGGAGATGGGAGGGGGTGAGTAGATAAAGAGGCGGGTGGGTATGTATGGGGGTGGATGGATAGATGGGTGGGGAGATGGGAGGTAGGTGGGTAGATAAGGAGGTTGGTGGGTATGTAGGGGGTGGATGGATGGATAGATGGGAGGTAGGTGGGGAGATGAGGTTGGTGGGTATGTAGGGGGTGGATGGATCGATAGATGGGTGGGGGTGGGTAGATAAGGAGGTTGGTGGGTATGTACGGGGGATGGATGGATGGATGGATGGGGATATGGGAGGTTGGTGGGTGTGTACGGGGGTGGATGGATGGATAGATGGGTGGGGAGATGGGAGGGGGTGGGTAGATAAGGAGGCGGGTGGGTATGTACTGGGGTGGATGGATGGATAGATGGGTGGGGAGATGGGAGGGTAGATAAGGAGGTTGGTGGGTATGTAGGGGCATGGATGGATGGGTGGGGAGATGGGAGGTTGGTGGGTGTGTAGGGGGTGGATGGATAGATGGGTGGGGAGATGGGAGGGTAGATAAGGAGGTGGGTGGGTATGTACGGGGGTGGATGGATGGATGGATGGGTGGGGAGATGGGAGGTTGGTGGGTGTGTAGGGGGTGGATGGATAGATGGGTGGGGAGATGGGAGGGGGTGAGTAGATAAGGAGGCGGGTGGGTATGTACGGGGGTGGATGGATGGATAGATGGGTGAGGAGATGGGAGGGTAGATAAGGAGGTTGGTGGGTATGTACGGGGGTGAATGGATGGATAGATGGGTGGGGAGATGGGAGGGTAGATAAGGAGGTTGGTGGGTATGTACGGGGGTGGATGGATGGATAGATGGGTGGGGAGGGTACATAAGGAGAGAGGGGGGTATGTACAATGCGGCATGGATGGATAGATGGGTGGGGAGATAGGAGGTTGGTGGGTACATAAGGAGGCTGGTGGGTATGTCCGGGGTGTGGATGGACGGGTGGGGAGATGGGAGCGGGGTGGGTACAGAAGGAGACAGGTGGGTATGTACAAGGGGGGGATGGATGGATAGATGGGGTGGGAGGGTAGAATAGAGTTGGGGGTATATGAGGAGCTGGCTATGGATATTTATGTGGATGGAGGAAGGGAGAACTGGGCAGACATGATGAGATGGATGGATGAGGAGAGACACACCGCTGCTCAGAGTATCGACTGGAGCTCCTGGGATGTAACCGTCCTGCGGCTGGTGCCGGGACATGGGGTTCTGGTACCGGGGAGGCAGGGGGCTGGGCCCAGCCTTGAGAGTCTGAGGTTTAATAATGAAAGTTGAGCCTCCTGGGAAACTTGCATCCCAACCGTCTTCCATCCCCAGCTCTGGAAGGGGAGGGGGGGGTCTAGTGGGTGAGAGTATGGGGTGGGCTGGGAGCCAGGACTCCTGGGTTCCAAGTGAGACTCTGCCAAAGTAATTTGCACATCAACCAGTGTCAGGCCATTTACCCATCTATAAAATGGGCATCTCAAATAGATTTAAGGGAAATTGTGTTTATTAATATTCCTTACAGTCGATGAGGGGCTTCTCCAGCTCAAACCCACCTAGTCCAGTTTCAGGGAAGCCTTGGCTGATCAGGGCAAAGTTTCTATTCCTTCAGGGAAGAGTGCAAATTGTTCTCTAGGCTCAAGCCAATTTCCCAGCCAAGGTCAGGGAAAGTCCACAGGGCTCAGAGGCTCTTTAAGGATTTCAGAGGTGGAAGGGTAGAGGAACCATGAGGCCATGTCCTTTCATCTCCTACATAGCCCAGCCCAGAGAAGTTCACTGTGATTTCTGCCGAGAGCTCAGCGCTTGTAGGGTGACAGGCCGGCCTTGCCTTCGACACCCAAGTCACCAACAAGAGGTCACAGTGCTCTGGAACTGTAGATGTATGTATGGGGGTGGCCAGATATGGGGATGGGTGGGGGGTAGACTGATAGGTAGCTATATACAGGGTTGAGTAGATGGGTAGATAGATAGATATGTATGGGGATGTGAATAGATAGATACTAGGGCTGTCAAGGAATTAAAAATATTAATCCCAATTAAACATGCAAGTAGTTGTCTTGTTAAACAACAGTAGAATACCATTTAATATTTTTGGATGTTTTCTACATTTTCAAATATTAATGTCAATGACAACACAGAATACAAAGTCGACAGTGCTCACTTTATATTTATTTTTATTACAAATATTTGCCCTGTAAAAACCAAAAGAAATAGTATTTTTCAATTCACCTCCTACAAGTACTGTGATGCAAACTCTATCATGGAAGTTGAACTTACAAATGTAGACTTGTGTACAAAAATATTTAAAACACAAACATTCAAAAATAAAACAGTGTAAAACTTTAGAGCCTACAAGTCCACTCAGTCCTACTTCTTGTTCAGCCAGTCACTCAGACAAACAAGGTTGGTTACATCTACAGGAGATAATGTTGCCCTCTTCTTATTTACATCACCTGAAAGTGAGAACAGGTGTTCCCCTGGCAGTATTGTAGCCGGTGTCACAAGATATTTACGTGCCAGATGCGCTAAAGATTCACGTGTCCCTTCATGCTTCAACCACCGTTCCGGAGGACGTGTCCGTGCTGACGACGGCGGGTTCGGCTTGATAACGATCCAAAGCATGTTCGACGCATGTTCATTTTCATCATCTGACTCCAACAGAAGGTTGATTTTTGTTTATGATGGTTCGGGTTCCATAGTTTCCGCATTAGCGGGTTGCTCTTAACGCTTCTGAAAGCATGCTCCGCACCTCGTCCCTCTCTGATTTTGGAAGGCACTTCCGATTCTTAAGCCTTGGGTCGAGTGCTGTAGCAATCTTTAGAAATCTCACACTGGCACCTTCTTTGCGTTCTGTCAAATCTGCTGCGAAAGTGTTCTTAAAATGAGCAGCACGTGCTGGGTCACCGTCCGAGACTGCTATAACATGAAATATACGGCAGAATGCAGGTAAAACAGAGCTGGAGACATTGAACTCCTTGGGGGAGAGCTGTATCACAAATGTAATTAATGCGTTATTTTTTTAATGAGCGTCATCAGCATGGAAGCATGCCCTCCGGAATGGTGGCCGAAGCATGAAGGGACATACGAACATTTAGCGTATCTGTAAATTTTGTAAACATTGTAAATAAGAAGGCGGCAGCATTATCTCCCGTCAATGGAAACGAACTTGTTTGTCTGAGCGATTGGCTGACCAGGACGTAGGACTGAGTGGACTTGTAGGCTCTAAAGTTTTACGTTGTTTTGTTTTTGAGTGCAGTTATGTAACAAAAAATATTTCTAAGTTGCACTTTCACGATAAAGAGATTGCCTTACAGTACATGTACAAAGTGAATTGAAAAATACTATTTCTTTTATCACTTCTACAGTGCAAATATTTGTAATAAATAATAAAGTAAGCCCTGTACACTTTGAATTCTGTACGGTCATCACAATTAATATATTTAAAAATGTAGAAAAAAATCGAAAAATATTTAATAAATTTCAATGGGTATTCTATTGTTTAACAGTGCGATTAAACCTGCAATTAATTGCAATTCATTTTTTTGAGTTAATTGTGATTAATCAACAGCCCTAATAGATACATACGGGGGGGGGAGGGGATAGAGGGTATCTCTAGGGATGGTTGGGTACATATCTAAAGGGTTGGATGGGTGGGTATCTAAAGGAAAGGATGGATAGACGGACGGATGGATCTACACAAGGCTGGATGGGCATGTCCAGGGAGGCATGGACAGACACAGGAACGGATGGGTATCTTTGGGGCGGGGTGGATGGATGGGTATCGAAGGGGATGTCTGTTAAAGAGACGGACTATAATTACGAAGGGCCTGGCAAAATATGTTCTCATAACAAGTTGGACTTTATCTAGCGGGGCTGTGAGCCCCTCGGGGCAGGGACTAGCTCTGTGCAGTGGGGGCCCCGCAATGCCCAACCCAAGAGCGTCCCCGATCCTGGCTGGGGTCTGTGCGGCACCTGTCCCCACTCTAGCCTGCGAGTGCCCCCCCCCCAAGAACCAAGCGAAACCAGGAAAGTAGAAAACAAAAAACCTGAAATATTTAAAAAAAAAACAAAACAATATTTTTCCAGCAACGTAAAGAAAAAAAAAAAACCATAAAAAATTAAAATAAAATAATAAAAAAAAAACCGTTTTATTTTGCATTTTTTGGGGAAGAAAATGGAAGGGGGGAGAAATATAAACAGGCTTAAGACCAAAACCACAATTTCTTTTTTTGATTTTTTTTTTTTTTTTTTTTGTATGGCGAACAGTAGAGCACAACGCAGAACCCCTGAAGTCAGGATCGGAGTCGTGTTCGTCCGGTCCGCCCTCGCTCTGAGTGGCTGGCGGGGCTCAGAGAGGGGCGCGCTCACGGAGTGGCTGGCCCGCAGGAGAACTGGGGAGGGGGGGCGGGGGGGAGGAGAGACTGGTTACTTCTGAAGCCCAGGGAGGGTGGGAGGGGAAAAGGGAAAACTTTGGTCCTTGGCTGGGGTTGGAGTCGGGCTAGAGGGAAGTTGGGGGCGGGGCCCTGGAAACGCGCGAGAAGGCTGTCGCCATCTAGTGGCTGCAGCTCGCACGGCAGACGCAATTCCCAGCACAGCGAGGGGAGAGACTCGTCTTTAGGGTGGGCCCCCCGCCGCCCCGCGGAAGGTGGAGCTGGGTGTTCGGCTCCCGGGGGAAATGGGTGGGAGGGGATCCGTGGGCGCCCGGGTTACCCTAGGAGGAAGGTGGGTGCGAATCAGGGCCGGGCCGGGGATATGTTTGCGTCTCCGGGTAGGGGACGGCTCGCGCCCTGGGGAGGTCTGTCTCGGTTCGGAGGGAATCTCTCCGGCTGTAGGATGTCTGTCTGCGGGATCGCCGTGTGTCCGTCTGTCTGGGGGATCCCTCCGTGGGATCGCCCCGTCCATCCCTGTGACCCATCTGTCCGACTGACCTTCCCAATACCCCCCACTCTGTCGTCCCCCCCGCCGCCCCCATAGCAGCAGTGGTTAGCCCAACGTGCCTGGCGGGGTTTTCTCTCTAATATTTCAACTTTCTTTGCTTTAAACCTGAGGTATTCTCCACAAAAACATCCGCTTACATCTACCGCAGAGCCAGGCTGGAAGCGGGGACTCCCCCCCAGCTCCTGGGGAGGGAGGAAGGGTTATCCAAGCCCCAGCCCCACCAGGAGGAAAGGCCGGGAAGAGGCCCGACACCTGGGTCCGCATGGAGTGGGTGATGCTCAAAGGAACAGGAAGAACTGGACAGGAACGGGGAGTTACTGATGGGGGAGGAGGGGAGCTATATGGGAACACCACCCCCCAGATCCCTCTTAACCCTTTACAGCCAGAGTCCCAACTGATGGGGGGGGGGGCGCCCGAAAACAGACCCAACCTTGAGGGTCCCCCGTCAAGCCCCGCAGACATCCCCGTCAGGCTGAGGAATCCCCCGCCACCAGACCTACGCTGCCCCCCAGCACTGCCAGATCGTCCCCCCACTGGAAGGGCAAAGTCAAAAAGACCCTGCTGGGGGGCGGGGGGGATTATGCCCCAGGAGATTGGGGGGACGACCCCCCCTCCCCCCGACATTTCCTTGGCCTTTAAACACTGAACAGAAACAAAAATGTGGGAAGGGAGGGAAATACCTTTTCCTTTGTGTCTTTCGCCTCCGACGGCAGAATCTATAGCTACGATTCAAGTAACGCGTTAGCCGGTGGGGGGGGGGGGGGGGGGAGGTTTCAAGTATCAAAAGAAAGGGTGGCCTGCCGCCCCCCAACAGCCGCCCCACAGAGAGGATGCCACTGCCCCCCTCCCCCAGCTGCCAAAATCCAGGAGGGCATCCCCCCACTGTCAGCCCGCCCCACCACATCCCTCAAACCAAAGTGGAGCTGATCACGCGCACCCCGTATTGGGGGCGGAGGGGGTGATTGGCCAGACACCCCTCTCCTTGGGGCACGGAGGAAACGGACCAGGGTGCCCCCCACCCCTTCCCCGATCCACAGGTAGAACCGCTGCCCTGCCGAGCGAAGCCCCGCCCCTTCCCCCCCATGGGAGGAGCCAGGGGGAAGCGTAACCGTTTTAAAAAAGGAGGTCTAAGTTTCGGGGGGGGGATCCGAGCTCCCCTCAGCTGAAAAGGGGGAGGGGCAATAGGAGGGCCCTCCCCAAACCAGGAGGAAATCCAGACGTTGCCCCCGCAAGTGGTTATTTAAAGCTGGCGGATCCGGGGTGGGGGAGAGGCGGGCATCGGGCATGGGTGGGGCTCCCCTGCCCCCACCCCAGGGAGTGTGAGAGTGTGTGGGGGTGGGGATAAACCATCAGTGCTAGAGCCCCCCACAGAGGGGGTGTGGGGGGGGGGGGCAGATGCAGTAGCCACATACTTGGCAACTAACACAACCAATTCCAAAGGCAGCACGCTGAGGAGCTGGGGGGGGGGGGGGGGATTGAGATACTTTTTTTTTTTTTTTTTAAAGGGGTGAGGGGATGTGACCACCGGTACCAGTACACCCCTCCCCCCCCGCCTCCCGTCCTGGCTTCCACCCCCCCCCCGGGGACATGTACCAACTCCAATCAGCCCCCCCCGCCACCTTATCAAGCAGAGAGAGGACTGAATGGCGCCCCCCCAGATACCCCCAAATGGGATCCCCTCCCAAATCAGCAGTGGGGGGGGGGGAATGGGTTTCCCCCTTGCTCCCCCCAGCCCTGGAAGGCCCCCGGCCCCCCCAGGATTCAGTGCATGGCTTTAGTAAAAGGTCTCTCTTCAAGTCTCTGGCGCAGCCTGGCCCCGCCCGGCTATTAGCTGTCCTTGAGCAGCAATTTCTCCTCGGGGCAGCGGAAGGGTGGCCCGGCAGGCGGCGGGGCCGGGGGCCCCGAGTCCTCGCAGAAGCGGGCGCAGCCCTCGGGCGTGACGTGGCGGCAGGAGCGCAGATCGACGCGGGAGAGGCGCGGGCAGCGTCGGAAGAGAGGCAGACACTGGTCCGTCAGGCGGTTACACCCTGCGCGGCAGAGGGGCGGGCAGTGAGACCTCTAGGGGGCGCCGGCTCCCTTCCGGTCGCAGGGCAGGAGACTGGCTGGCTCAGGGGGGCGGGGAGTGAGACACGGGGCCTCTCCCCTTGAGGGGGTGCTGGATCCAATTCAATCCATAATGGTAGGTGTGTCTGTCAGGCAGGGCTGGGCTAGCAGGGGGCTGCGGGTTGGGAGAGAGGGGCACCGGCGGAGCTGTGGGGGGGGCACGGCTGGGCTAGCAGGGGCTGCGGGTCGGGGGAGAGGGGCACCGGCGGCGCTAGGGGGCAGGGGCTCACCGGAGAGGTTGATCTCGGCGAGGCTGTCGCGGAGGGGGGAGTTAGCAGCGGTCAGCAGGTTGACAGACTGGTCACCCACATGGTTGCAGTGGCTCAGGTCCAGCTTGGCGAGCTGGGGCGTGTGGCGGACGACGAGGCGCAACGAGGCGTCCGTGATGTCCAGCCCCGACAGACGCAGCTCGGAGACGTTCTGCAGCCGGCCCCGGCTCTCGGTCTGACCTGTGGGAGCGGGGACAGGTCGGCTCTCTGCAGCACAGCGCCCCCTGGTGCTGCATTGGAGAACAGCGCCCCCGCGGAGCCCCTACGGCACCCCCTAGCACCCACCTGGCTTGCTGTCTGTAGGGGGCAGCAGCAGCTCACGGAGGTGCGAGTCCTTGACGTCCTCGATCCAGCGCAGGTCGAGCAGCCGCAGCGAGGGGAAGCTGGCGGTGCTCAGCGCTGAGACGGAGCACCACGAGCAGCCCGTCAGGACCAGCTCCCGCAGGCCTGCAGGGGGCAGCAGAGAGACGCCAAGTCAGGGAGAGAACCCAGGCATCCCGACTCCCATTTCCCCAGGCTCTAACCCACCAGGCCCCATGCCCCTCCCAGAGCTAGGAAAAGAACCCAGGAGTCCTGGCTCCCAGCAGCCCCCCCCTACCCTGTAGCCGGTTGATAAGCCACATGAGCTGCTTCTTGGAGATGTTGGTCCAGCTGAGGTCGAGGCTGCCCGGCTGCCGGCGAATGATGCCGCTCAGCATAGACGGGGTGATCGATTTCCGGCGGCTCAGGTCGATGCGGGTCCACAGGCGCTTATCACAGCACCTGGGGGAGGCGGGGGTGGAGAAAATTAGACAGCACCACTACTACAGTCAGTACGGTAGCCGTCCCAGCACCCCACCTCTGCCCTAAAACAATCAACACGGTAAAAGTTCCCGCCGCCACCCCGTCTAACACAGCTTCCACCCAGAGCACTCACACAATCGATACGGTAACAGCACCAGCCGCCGCCTCGTCTAATACAATCAATACGGTAACAGCACCAGCCGCCGCCTCGTCTAACACAATCAATACGGTAACGGCACCCGCCAGCCACCGCCACCTCTGAATACGGTAAAATTGTATTAATTCAGTAACAGAAATAGCACCAGCCGTTGCCTCTTCTAATACAATCAATACGGTAATAGCACCAGCCACCGCCTCTTCTAATACAATCAATATGGTAAAGATACCGGCTTCTCCCCAATATGCTGGTATATAAAGCCCTACTTGACTTGCGATACTGCCGACCCCACATCATTCGGCTTCCACCTAATTCTGCCCGCCCGGAGCCCTGGCTGTAGGCCCCCCGGGGGCTCCCTCTCTCAGCCCCCCACGTTAACGACTAGACTGTAGGTGCAGCAAGGTGTCGGATCAACCACCACCAATCAGCCAGCATCCCAGAATACTTGTTCCAGCAAACACCTCTGAAATGCGCGGCTCTTCTCCGGCTTCTCCAATTCCTGCCGTTCTCCAATTCCTGCCGCTTTGCCGGGACTGGCCACGTCTCGGCTGCAAGCATTTGACAAGCATCCCAGGACTCAAGCAGGGCCCCACTTATACAGTCAATACGGTGAGGGCACCAGGCCTCACCGTCTCTAATACAATCAATACGGTAAAGGCACTGGTTTCCCAGCCAGTATGCTAATACGGTCAATACGGTACAGTAACCCGGCCCCGCCCTTCTTCCCGGGCAGCAAAGCGCGACCCGGCAGCTCCCCCATGTGGCCACACAGACCATTGCACCCTCTGCAGCCTGCAGCGCCCCATGGGACCCACAGCCCCCCCCCCCCCAGCACCTACTGCCCCACATCTCACCCATGGGATCCCCTCTTCCCACCCCATGGGACCCACAGCCCCCCCCGACCCCCCAGGGACCCACAGCGCCCCCCCGTCACCTACTGCCCCACATCTCACCCATGGGACCCGCAGCCCTGCCTCCACCCTCCAGGGACCCACTGTCTCCTGGCACCTACTTGACCCCCTCCTCTCACTCCATGGGACTCACAGCCCCTCCCCCGGCACCTACCACATCACGTCTCGCCCATGGGACCCGTAGCCCCATCCCTGCCGTCCAGGGACCCACAGCCCCCAGAGACCCATCACTCCACACCTTGCCCATGGGACCCTTCCTCCCGCCCCATTGGACCCACAGCCCCCCAACCTGCCCTCCAAGGACCTGCTGCCGCACGGGACTTCTACACCCTGTGCCCAGGGACCCCCACAGCCCCACACTCCTCCCCCTGCCCCCAGTGACACTCTCCTTCCCCACTCATCCCCCACAGGCCGCAAACCCAGCCGTTGTTTCAGTCCCTGACAGCCCCACGGCAAGACTCCAGTCAGGGCTCAGGAAACCGACCTGCAGAGTGACAAAGTGACCCCTCTAACTCAGCGCCCCCTAGTGCTGCCCTCGGGCATCAAGGCCAGCCCTGGCTACCAGGGGAGAGCGCCCCCTGCTACGCCCCACACACATGCCCCACCACAACACAGCGCCCCTTATTGGCGGACTTGGGACCTGCATCTTGCCCAGCGCCCCCTAGCGGTGCCTACAGCTTGCCAGCCTCCACCCTGCAACCCCAGGGCCCCCTAGTGGCACACTGTGGTACTTCAACACCCTTCACAGCGCCCCTTGACGGCACCCAGGGGGGAATGCAGGTCCTCAGCGCCCCCTAGCGCCCGCCCGCCCTTACCATCGGCTCCAGGTCCGACACACCCGCATGCAGACGCAGAGCTCGCGGTAGCTGAGGTGCTGGAAGACGGCCAGCCAGACGTCACGCTGCATGACGTGGTCCGAGCCGCTGTCCAGGGGCAGCGAGTCCGGCTCGGGGCTGTCGGGGGGCGGGCGCACCACGTGCCGCTCCAACTGCAGCAGGGGCTTGGGGGGCGAGGGC
This sequence comes from Caretta caretta, assembly GCF_965140235.1. Taxonomy (NCBI): domain Eukaryota; kingdom Metazoa; phylum Chordata; order Testudines; family Cheloniidae; genus Caretta; species Caretta caretta. The sequence goes on along the minus strand of NC_134211.1, from coordinate 2,346,170 downwards.
ACCAGGGGCCACTGGAGGAACTGAGTCCGGGTCACCATGTGCAGGCCCGTCTGCCCGGCCGGCCGGCCTCCCTTGCGGCCCCCGGGCTGCTGCTTGGCTCGCTCGCTCCCCCTGCTGGCGGCCCGGTGGTGGTTCTCCTTCTCCTGACAGTTCGCCCGCGGCCCCTTGGGCTGCTTGCCATTGCGGGCCGCCTCTGAGCCCCCGTTGCGGCCTTCCTCCTCCTCCTCGTCCTCCTCCTCGTCCTCCTCACTGGCGCTGAAGCCGAGAGCGGCCAGGCGCTGGGCCCGGGAGGCGGGTGAGGCGGCCCGGCTGGAGGCTCCCCCCCCGCTGGAGCCCTCCGAGCCCCGCGAGTCCGTGTCCGAGTCCGAGTCGGAGCTGGAGCTGGAGCTGCTGCTGTTTTTGACGCGCTCCAACATCTGGCACATCTGCTTGAAGCGCTCCAGCTTCTCCCGCTGGTGAGACTTGTCCGACTGCGCAGAAGGCTCCAGAGGTCCCTGAGGTGCCTTGGTTTTCTAGGGGGGGCGGAAAGGGGGTTATGGAAAATGGGCCCTGCCCCGCCAGGGGGCACCGGCTCGGATCCGGCCCCAGGGCAGGGGTGGGGAATGGACATGGGGCCTTTCCCCTCTCGGGAGCACCGGCTCCTGTCCGACCCCAGGGCAGGGGACTGGCTGGCGCAGTGGGGTGGGGAATGGGACTCGGGGACTCTACCCCGCCAGGGGGCACCGGCCCCGATCCAGCCGCTGTGGGGGGGCTCCGGTCCGCTCTCACCTCCAGGTCGCTGGGGCCGATCTGGCTCAGGTGGATGGTCGAGTGGGAGATGGACCCTTTCACCTCCAAGTCGCCGCTCCCCACGCGGCCCCAGCTCGGTAGCGGCTGCAGCTTGTTCCCATCCGACGGCTGCTCGGAGGCCTGCAGGGTCACCGAGCGGGGCAGGTCTCAGCGGGGAAGCCAGCAGCAGCAGGTCGCGGCCACCAGGCTGTGCCCCATGGGGGAGGCCCACGGGACACCCCCAGCACCGGGCAGCCCCCATTCCCCCCCCCCCCCCCCGATCCCAACGAGTGCCCAATGAGCCTGCCACTGACTAGCCCCGACCAGGCGACGCCAGGGCTAATCGGCAGATATGTAAATATCAGGGAGAGAAAAGGGAATCCTGGCCCCAGGGCCGGGGAAGGGACCCAGGGCCTTCCCCCTCTAGGGGCGCTGGGTCTGATCCAGCCCCAGGCCGGGGGACTGGCTGGCTCAGTGAGGGGAGGAGAGCCGAGGAATGGGATCCGGGGCCTTTCCCCTCTGGGGGGGCAGGTCTCCCCTCTTCCCGGGCACGGAACTGGGCAGCTGGAAGATCAGAGCCACTCACCTTCTTCAAGTGTTTTTCCCGCCCGCCTTTCAACTGCAAAAGACAGTCAGACAAAGACACAGTTAAACAGAACCCAGACACCTGGGTTCTACCCTGGCTCCGGGAGGGGAGTGGGGTCTAGTGGTTAGAGCAGGGGGGCTGGGAGCCAGGACTCCTGGGTTCTATCCCGGCTCTGGGAGGGGAGTGGGGTCTAGCGGTTGTGGGGTGGGGGCAGCTGCAGCTGGGACTCCTGGGTTCTATCCCCAGCTCTGGGAGAGGAGCGGGGTCTAGTAATTAGAGCAGGAAACATCTGGAGCCAGGACTCCTGGGTTCTATCCCAGCTCTGGGAGGGGAGTTGTGTCTGGTGGGTTAGAGCAGGGGAGGCTGACAGCCAGGACTCCTGGGCTCTGTCCCGGCTCTGGGAGGGAAGTGGCTCTAGTGGTTAGAGCGGGGGGGGGGGGGGGTGCACTCCTGGGTTCTATCCCTGGTTCTGAGAGGGGGGTCTCTGACCTTTTTCTTGGGCCCCGTGTCGGGGGGCGGCAGCTCCTTCTCCTTCTTGCGCTTGTGGGCGCTGGCGGGGGGCTCCTCCGCAGGGGGCGGGGCCGGCAACAGCTTCTTCTTGTGCTGGGCCACCTCGTCCGTCAGCTTCCACCGTACCCCGTCCTCGCCGTTGTCCGCCCGGCGCTTCCCTGTCCCGTCGCCACCCGAGTCCTGGGGGCGAGAACAGGTGGGTGCCCCTCCCCCAGCACGGCCCCTCCCCCCACATGCCCCACCTCACCCCCAGGAGCCCTGTCCCTCTGCGCTCCCCAGCGTGAACAGCCCCACCTTGTGGGCAGCCCTCCCAGACAGTCACTGCCCCACACCACAGCTACCCCCAGATCCCTGTCCCTACCCCCTTCCTCCCCTCCCACAAAACTGCCCTTCCAGGTGTCCTGCCCCACCCATCCCATCCAGACACCCCGTGACCCCTTCCCCCCCAGATCATCTCAAGTTTCCCCCGCGCAGGAAGGATCCTATATTGAGGTCGGGAACCCCGCATATTCCAACCTAACCCCCCTCAACCTCCAGTGCCCCCCCACCTCACTGACACTTAGAGCAGATGGCCCTTTGCTGTGGAAGCAACGCCACCTGGTGGTCAAACAGCAACAGTGGCCTGGGACACCCCGCCAGAGGGGAAAGGCCCCGGGTCCAATTCCCAGCTGCGGAAGCCAGACAGCCCCCTTTGCTGGGGCTGATCCAGCGCCCCCTAGAGGGGAAAGGCCCCGGGGACCCATCTCCAGGCCCTGAGCCAGCTAAACCCCTGGGGGTCAGGTGGCTACGTACCTTGTTGGATTTCCCTTCTCGTTTGCATTTGGGGCACTCCCAGCAGTTGGGAATCTCATTGTTAATCACAGCTTCCGCCGTCCCCATCTGGGTAGATGGACAAACAGACATTCAGCCAGCCATCCCGGCCTCGACCCAGCCCCATCGCCGTCGAGGGGGGTTACAGACGCCCTCCCCCACCACGTCAACAGCAGGGAGGGTTCTCCCCACTTCCACGTCGGGGAAACTGAGGCACAGAGCCACGCAGTGACTTGTCCAAGGTCACACAGGGAGTCTGGGGCAGAACTGGGCACAGAAGCCAGGAGTCTTGGCTCCAAGCCCCCCCCCCCCGCCGCTCTAACCCCTAGACCCCACTCCCCTGCCAGAGCTGGGAAGAGAACCCAGGAGTCCAGGCTCCCAGCCCCCGCTGCTCTCACCACTAGGCTAGTGGTTCTCAACCTGGGGTAGGTGTACCCCTGGGGGTACGGAGAGGTCTCCCAGGGGTACATCAACTCATTTAGGTCTTTACCTAGTTTTACAAGAGGCTACATAAAAAGCACTTGTTTATTCTGCTCTGTATGCTACACACTGATATGCCAGTATAATATTTATATTCCAGTTGATTTACTTCCTAATTACAAGGGGAAAAAGGAGAAAGTCAGCAATTTGTCAGTTCCAGTGCGCTGTGACATGCGTGGTATCTTTATGTCCGATTGTGTACGTCAGTCGTTTTTAAGTGAGGTGAAACTTGGGGGTAGGGAAGACATATCAGATTCCTGAAAGGGGTACAGTCGCCAGGAAAGGTTGAGAGCCACTGATCTAGACCCCACTTTCCTCTCAGACCCGGGGATAGAACCCAGGAGTCCTGGTTGCCACCAGACCCCACTCCCCTCCCAGAGCCAGGTATAGAACCCAGGAGTTCTGGCTCCCATCCCCCCCTGCTCTAACCATTAGGCCCCACTCCCCTCCCAGAGATGGCACAGAACCCAGGAGTCCTGGCTCCCAGCACCCCCTGCTCTAACCATTAGGCCCCACTCCCCTCCCAGAGATGGCACAGAACCCAGGAGTCCTGGCTCCCAGCCCTTTCCACGGGTGAGGCTGGCCCGGGTGGCGAGCACTGGGCTGGGCCCCATAGGGGGGGGCAGGCCAGGTTCACCCCTTCCCGGGCGCGGCACTCACCTTGAGGCAGGCGGGATGGACGATCTCGTTGCAGATGGAGCACTCCATGAGCGACAGGTTGAATTTCTCCTCCTCCCCCTCCACCGTGTCCTCCTTCCCGGCCTCGCCACAGAGCAGGCACACAGCTGTGTGAGGCAGGACTGGCTGCGGGCGGCAAGGAGAGGCGCCGGGGCCAGCTGAGCTGCCGGCCCTGCCACCAGGGGGCCCCCGAGAGAGAGATCAGGGGATCCCCTGCCCTGCGTGGAGATACGGCCCCCTCTGGGGCGGGCCACGGAGGCTGGTTATTCTGGGACCCCTTGGCACTGTGATGCGGCCACCTCTGGGGCAGGCCGCGGAGGCTGGTGATCCGGGGACCCCTGGCACTGTGATGCAGCCCCCTCTGGGGTGGGCCACGGAGGCTGGTTATTCTGGGACCCCCTGGCACCGTGATGCAGCCACCCCTGGGGTAGGCTGCAGAGGCTGGTTATTCTGGGACCCCCTGGCACTGTGATGCAGCCCCTGCTGGGGAGGGCCGCGGAGGCTGATGATCCGGGGACCCCTGGCACTGTGATGCGGCCCCCTCTGGGGCGGGCTGCAGAGGCTGGTTATTCTGGGACCCCTTGGCACTGTGATGCGGCCACCTCTGGAGCAGGCCGCGGAGGCTGGTGATCCGGGGACCCCGGCACTGTGATGCGGCCACCTCTGGGGCAGGCCGCGGAGGCTGGTGATCCGGGGACCCCTGGCACTGTGATGCGACCACCTCTGGCGCAGGCCACAGAGGCTGGTGATCCGAGGACCCCTGGCACTGTGATGCAGCACCCTCTGGGGCGGGCCGCGGAGGCTGGTGATCCGAGGACCCCCTGGCACTGTGATGCAGCCCCCTCTGGGGTGGGCCGCGGAGGCTGGTTATTCTGGGACCCCCTGGCACCGTGATGCAGCCACCCCTGGGGCGGGCTGTAGAGGCTGGTTATTCTGGGACCCCCTGGCACTGTGATGCAGCCCCTGCTGGGGAGGGCCGCGGAGGCTGATGATCCGGGGACCCCTGGCACTGTGATGCGGCCCCCTCTGGGGCGGGCTGCAGAGGCTGGTTATTCTGGGACCCCCTGGCACTGTGATGCGGCCCCCTCTGGGGCGGGCTGCAGAGGCTGGTTATTCTGGGACCCCTTGGCACTGTGATGCGGCCACCTCTGGAGCAGGCCGCGGAGGCTGGTGATCCGGGGACCCCGGCACTGTGATGCGGCCACCTCTGGGGCAGGCCGCGGAGGCTGATGATCCGGGGACCCCTGGCACTGTGATGCGGCCCCCTCTGGGGCGGGCTGCAGAGGCTGGTTATTCTGGGACCCCCTGGCACTGTGATGCGGCCCCCTCTGGGGCGGGCCGCGGAGGCTGGTTATTCTGGGACCCCCTGGCACTGTGATGCGGCCCCCTCTGGGGCGGGCCGCGGAGGCTGGTGATCCGGGGGCCCCTGGCCTGCCCCGCTGCGCCCCCAGCTCACCGCTGTGCATTGCCTCATCAGGCAGGACTGCTTCATGCGCCCCGGGCCCCCGAACTTCTTCATGTCCTTGCAGAAGTGGCACTCGCCGCACTCCGTCCGCTGGCAGGCTTTGCACTTACGGCAGCGCGTCCGGCGCCGGCGAGATCCAGCCCCCGCCCCTTTGCTGGACGACATTGGCTACCTCCCGCTTCAGCTACTCTGCAGGCTGCGGGGCAAGGAGACGCCGGGAGTTAGAGGGGAGCTTTGGGGGGGAGCCGCGGGGACCTCAGAACTCCCCTAAAGCAGGGCCAATCACCCCCTAACTGAGCACCCAGGGAGGGGAAACTGAGGAACAAAGCCGTGCACAATGTCCCACAGTAAGTGATGGAATAGAACCCAAGAGTCCTGGCCCCCAGACCCGCAGCTCTAGCCACTAGACCCCACTCCCCTCCCAGAGCTGTGATTGAATCCAGGAGTCCTGAGGCTAGCCATGCTGTCCAGGATGACAGCCCCACCAGAGGAGCGAGGGGATGGGACAGCAGCCGCCCCAGAGGAGCCAGAGGATGGAACCCAGGCGTCCGGCTCAGCTCAGGCCAGGGGGCTGTGGAACGTGACTCACCTTGGATATGGAAAGCTGGGGCCACCGGGACCCCTCACCCACAGCTGGCATCAGATCTCCCCTCCCAGGGACCAGGCTGAGGAACCAAGAGGGCATGGCCAGCCACAGGACTCCTGGGTTCTCTCCCCAGCTCTTGGACGGGAGTGCGGGCTAGTGGTTAGAGTAGAGGGGGCTGGGAGCCAGGACTCCTGGGTTCTATCCCCAGCTTTGGGAGGGGAGTGGGGTCTCGCCCCTCCTAATCTAACCACTAGACCCTACTCCACTCCCATAACATCCCAGTCTGTGAAAGGTGAAAGGCTTGGAGCTCACAGTGTCTCCCCTGGCCAAACAACTCTACAGTTAAATGCTCCAGCCTGAATCCCTAAGATGCAGCTGCCTCTGGGGTGTGGCAGCTGGGGAAAAGCCGCACAGCAACACTACAGGATCCGTCTGTCACCCAGGCTCAGACCAACAGGCCCACCTAACCCAGTCTCCCGTCCCCCCAGCACTGGATCTGACAGTCACACCTTTAATCGGCCTGTATTTGACACCCAAACATAGCATCAGGGAGTTCCATAGGTCACCACAACAAGCCAGGGCCCCTACCCAAAACCCCCTATACACTCGGCGAAGGCTTGGCCCTCGCATGCCACACAACGCGAGGCTGTATCTGCCGGAGTCTGCAGAGAGCCTGAGACAAGAGCTCTGAGGAGAAATGGGTGTCGACTTTGAAACCTACTGACAGCAGATGAGCCACCAGCATTATTAACTGTTCCACTGCTGTCCCAGACCAAAGACAATTTCAGGGAGGTCTTGTGAGGGGCACATGCACATTAGGGTTGTGCCACAAAGGGACCGAGGTCAGGGCCCCCATCACACCAGGCACTGCGCAGACCCCGACCGAGATCAGGGCCCCCCTTCCGTGCCGGGTGCTGCACAGACCCACGGTGAGAAACACGCCCTGCCCCCAGCAGCCCACAGTCTAACCTGACATGAGGAGGGGGGATAATCCTGCCTTGATCACAGATGGGGAAACTGAGACCCAGAAAAATTCAGGAACTTGCCCGGGAACACAGAGGGGGTCTCGGCAGAGCCAGGACAGAATCCAGGAGTCCTGGCTCCCAGCCCCCCCCCCCCCCCCCCCATCTCTAACCCATTAGATCCTTCCCCGCTCCCAGAGACAGGGAGAGAACCCAGGAGTCCGGGCTCCCAGCCCTCCTGCCCTAACCACTGGCCCCCTGCTGGAAAGCAGCTACTGAAATCAAGAGCTCCTGGGCAGAGAGACGAGAGCAGGATACCCCAGCTACTACACACCCCTCGGCCTCCCACAGGCCTGTCAGGAACCCCCCAGGCCCCACAACTCCTCCCCACACTGTCAGCTTCCCTCCACAGCCCCAACCCCGCCCCCCCTTCTGCTGTGATCAGCAACGAAAGTATCATAAGGGAATCGGTATCAGTGGAGCAGTGGTGGGGGGAGCCCAGGGCTGCGCTGGCAGGGGGCTGCGGGTCGGGAGTGAGGGGCACCAGCAGAGCCGGGGGGGCAGGCAGGGGGCTGGGGGTCGGGGCTGAGGGGCACTGGCAGGGCTGGGGGAGCTGGGAGAGCTGGGGGGCAGGCAGGGGGTTGGGGCTGGGGGGCACTGGCAGGGCTGGGTGGGGCAGGGCTGGGGGGGCTGCGGGTCGGGGGGCTGGGAGAGCTGGGGGTCACTGGCAGGGCTGGGGGGCAGGGCTGCGGGGGCTAGGAGAGCTGGGGGGCAGACAGGGGGCTGGGGGTTGGGACTGGGGGTCGGGGGGCACTGGCAGGGCTGCGGGGGCTAGGAGAGCTGGGGGGCAGACAGGGGGCTGGGGGTTGGGGCTGGGGGGCACTGGCAGGGCTGCGGGGGCTAGGAGAGCTGGGGGGCAGACAGGGAGCTGGGGGTTGGGACTGGGGGGCACTGGCAGGGCTGCGGGGGCTAGGAGAGCTGGGGGGCAGGCAGGGGGCTGGGGGGCACTGGCAGGGCTGGGGGGGCTGCGGGGTCACTGGCAGGGCTGGGGGGCAGGGCTGCGGGGGCTAGGAGAGCTGGGGGGCAGACAGGGGGCTGGGGGTTGGGACTGGGGGTCGGGGCTGGGGGGCACTGGCAGGGCTGGGGGGGCTGCAGGTCGGGGGGCTGGGAGAGCTGGGGGTCACTGGCAGGGCTGGGGGGCAGGGCTGCGGGGGCTAGGAGAGCTGGGGGGCAGGCAGGGGGCTGGGGGGCACTGGCAGGGCTGGGGGGGCTGCGGGGTCACTGGCAGGGCTGGGGGGCAGGGCTGCGGGGGCTAGGAGAGCTGGGGGGCAGACAGGGGGCTGGGGGTTGGGACTGGGGGTCGGGGCTGGGGGGCACTGGCAGGGCTGGGGGGGCTGCAGGTCGGGGGGCTGGGAGAGCTGGGGGTCACTGGCAGGGCTGGGGGGCAGGGCTGCGGGGGCTAGGAGAGCTGGGGGGCAGACAGGGGGCTGGGGGTTGGGACTGGGGGTCGGGGCTGGGGGGCACTGGCAGCGCAGGGGGGGCTGTGGGTCGGGAGAGCTGGGGGGGCAGGCAGGCTGGGGGGCAGGCAGGGGGGGGCCACCGGCAGAGTCTGCCCCCCCCACCTACCTGGCCCGGCATGCTGCGGCCGGGCCCGCCCCGGGCGCGGCGCCGGGGGTGGGGGCGGGGGTCGGGGCCGCCCCCCAGGCCCCGGGCCGGGGCGAGACACGAGCCCGGTTCCGCCGGACACAGCCCAGGGCTCCGCCGGCTCTTGCGTCCCCGGGAAACCGCGCGGGGAAACTTTGGTTCCGGGGTCGCCCCCCCCCCCCCGGCCGCCCGCCCCCCGGTATCGCCCAGCGACGCCCCCCCCCGCTCTAGCAGCCAGCGCCCCGATCTGCCCCCCCCAGAAAAAAACCCGCAACCCGCAGGAGGGGGGGGCGAATAAACCCCGCAGCAACAAAGGGGACGGGCGGAGGGGGGGAGCGGGCTCCCCCTGCCCCCTCGTGCTTGGCCATCTCGGGGGGGGGGGGTCGCCCCGAAACGGCCCCCGCCCCCCCCCCGCTCCGGCTCCCCCCACCCCCCGCGAGTCGGGCTCCGCTGCCGGCCGGGCCTGGCGGGGGGGCAGCTCCCGGAGCCCCCTGCCGCCCCCCCGTCGCTGCACCGCGCAGCCCCCGGGGGCGCCCCCCCGAAAGCCGGCCGGGCCCGGGGGGGGGGTGGGGGGCGGCGGCGGCGGGGGGGGGGGGCGGGCCCGGGGGAAAGCGGCGCGATCTCCGCCGAGGCAAAAGAAACTTACCCGGAATCCCGGCTGGCCTGGCCCCTTCGCAGGCACCGACCCACCCATCCCTGGGGTGGCTCTGCGCTGGGGGGGGGTCCCCCCAGATCCCCCGCAAAGGAGGAGCGGGGGGGGGGAGACACTTACCTGCTGGGTAGCCATGGGGCTGCGTGGGATCCGGCGTGGGTCACAGGCTCTTCCATGGGGGGGGTGGGGGGGGGGAGAAACTGCAACCAACCCAGACTTTTGTTTCCTTCGTCCCTACGGCGTGGGGGTGGGAGGCTGGGGGGGGGGGCGGCTCGGAGGCGGCCTCTGAGGAGCAATGTGGGGTACCCCCCCCCCCCGCAGGCGCGCTCGCCTCAACCTGACCCCCCCCTTCCCACAGCCGGACAACCCCCCCCCTTTACCCTTCACCGCTTTCTTGTCCTTGGAGGAGGAAGGGGAGCCGATTGCACGAGCACCCCTCTCCCCCGACCCTGTCTCCTTCCCCCTAGGGGGGCACCCCCAAGTCCTCAGCACCGCCTGGGCTTTTTTTGGGGCGGGGGGAAAGGGATCTGAGCTGCCCAACCCCTCCCCAAGAGGGACCAGGTCCCCGCCCTCCTCCTTCTAACCCCCCCCCAATAGGAATCAGGGAGTCTCCCCCCTTTCCAACCCACCCCAACTTCGGCTCACCCCCCCCTCTTTCCGAGCCGCCCCCCAATAAGAATCAGGGACCCCTCTTTGCAACCACCCCCCCAATAGGGAGCAGGTCCCCTGCTCTTTCCAAGCCCCCCTCCCCGACTTAGGGAGCAGCCCCCTACTTTGCAGGGCCCCCCAATAGGGCTCAGACCCGCCCCCTGCTGCTCAAGCTGCTGCCCCCCACCAATAAGGGGGTTCGCTTCCCTTTTTTAGGGGGGCCTTTGCCCCTTCCTAGCCTGCCTCCTCCCACTCGGGGCAGTCTCTGGGCTCCCCGCAATTGAAGAGGGGGAGCTCAGCCCCCTCTCCACCCCCCTAATTTAGGGATCTAGCCGGGGGGAGGGGTCCTGCGCTGCTCCAAGCCCCCCACACACATATGGGGGCGGGGCCTAAGCTGCCTTCCTCGTTTCCCCCTCCCCCCACTCGGGCTGGCTCGTGCGGGGGGGGAGGGGCTGCCCCAGCGCCCCCTAAAATTGCAGAGAGGGGGAGGGGTGCAGCTCCTGGGACGGGGGGGCTGGGCCCCAAGGCTGCTGCTCTTCTGCTGCGGCTGCTGCTGCCCCCTCCTGTAGCCTGGCTCATCCCCCTCCCCTCCCTCCCCTCCCCCTCTCAACCCCGCAAACACACAAAACCCATCATGGCGGCCCGGAGCCAGCCCAGGCCCGCGCACCGCCTCATGGGAGACGTAGTTTCCCCTCCTCCAGGCCGCGTTCGCTTTGAAGAAAGGACGGGCGTGTTTGGACTTCAAGTGTCATGGCGGCGCGGGGAGGCCGGACTTCCGCCACGCCTCATGGGAGATGTAGTTCCCCAACCCCTCCTCTGAGGCACGTTCATATCTGTGGGGAAGGGGCCAATGTTTGGACTACAAGTGTCATGGCGGCGCAGGGAGGCTGGGCTCTCGCGCTGCCTCCTGGGAGATGTAGTTTCCTTTACTACCCCCCGAGCCCTGGTGTTTTCCAATGAGGGAAAGGGGTGTTTGGACCAAAAATGTCATGGCAGCGTGGGGGGTGTGGTCCTCGCGCTGCCTCATGGGAGATATATTTCCCCACCCCACTGAACCCATTTATGTCCAGGGGGAGGGCATGTTTGGACTCCAAGTGTCATGGCGGCACACAGCAACGGCTCATGGGAAATGTAGTTTCTCAGCTGCCCAAGTTCCTTTCATTTCTAAGAGAAAGGGGACATGTTTGGACTTCAAGTGCCATGGAGGCGTTAGGAGGGGGATGCGCAATGTCTCCTGGGAAATGTAGTTTTACACCCACACCTACACCTGAAAAGAATCCCCTTTGTTCTTCTAGGGAAGTGGGAGATGTTTCAGTTACAACTGTCATTGCAGTGCAGCCAGGCTCATGCCTGACACGGCCTCATGGGAAATGTGGTCCTCACGCCTGGACTACAACTAACATGGCGGAGCTTCCCGCGCACGGCCTCATGGGATTTGTAGTCTTCCCCCGTCCCCTATGATAACTGGCAAGCAAAGAGGCGAAAACTGGACTACAACCACCATAGAGGCTCAGGGTTGAGAGGGGAAAATTCCATGCAAGACCTCATGGCAGTCGTAGCATTTGCCATTGAGTTAAAGCTGGAGTGGAGGAGGAAAGGGCCTCACGGGAAATGTAGTCCAGTTCCCCTTCCCCAGCCCCCATTCATCTCAAAGAGCATTCACTCCCAGCCCCTGACATCCACCTTTACCCTACTCCTCTCCTGGAGCTGAGAATAGAACCCAGGAATCCTGGATCCCAAACCCCCCCCCCCCCACTCTAACCCACTAGATTCCACCTCTGCCTGGTGTTGGCACCAAGACAAAATTCCGTCACCCTCATTGACGACAGCGGGACTAGCCAGGGACTAACATCACTCCGCATTTTCTGCGGCGTTACCAGCCCCAGGCGCTCAGAAATCATGACCAAAGCCTCCAAAAGTCGCCAGCTCAGTGTGGCAAATCATGAGATTTCATAAATCAGATAACATCTCCCGTGCTTATTAGTGGCCTTCTTGGTTGAGTGCCAATGGGGGTGATGTCTTCAGGCTTTTCTCCAGCAACACGGAGTAACCAATAATTATTTAATGCTTTTAAAGGCAAGCAGAGTTTTTCACGTGACTCCAGAAGCTCGAGGCATTATGCGGGGGAGGGGAACAATGGAAGATTCCTGATAAAATGGTTGCATGCGGCTCAGGGTCTGCTCCTGGGACTAAATTGTGCAAATATAGCTATAACCCTGACCTGAAGTGTCCCTCCCAAGTAGAATGCTGATGCGACAAAAGTATTTCACCACTTTGCAATATCCGCTGACCCTGCTAATTCTTCCCTGCAGCTTGTGGCTTTCAAAAGCAACAGAAAAACTTCATTCTGATCCAGTCCGGAGCGACTCCATTTTCAGGGCCAGATTCTGAGCTCAGTGACCCTGGTGTAAACCTGGAGCGAGCCAAATCTACCCCATGATTAACTCCAGGTCCTAACCTGGCCTTCCTGGCACGCTAACCAAAAATAACAATTCAATTAATGCTGAAACTCAAGTCGACCAGGGTATTCCTGGAATTAAAACCGAAGGCAGGGATAAGTGTGGGTCAGATCTCGCAGCAGGTGCTTCAAACAAGTCCTTCATTCTAGAAGGAAAATCCTACTCATTTGCAGCATGGGGGTCCGCCTGGACTGGGAAGGGACAGTGCCTCCTACTGAGCCCTGCCCCACTCCCTGCAGCACAGCGCCTCCTAGCGCCGCACTGGGGCATCGGGGCCGGCCCTGGCTGCCCAGGGAGAGCGCCCCCTGCTGAGCCCCCGCTCCCTGCAGCACAGCGCCCCCTAGCGCCACACTGGGGCGTCGGGGCCGGCCCTGGCTGCCCGGGGAGAGCACCCCCTGCTGAGCCCCCGATCCCTGCAGCACAGCGCCCCCTAGCGCCGCACTGGGGCAGCGGGGCCGGCCCTGGCTGCCCGGGGAGAGCGCCCCCTGCTGATCCCCCGCCCCCTGCAGCACAGCGCCCCCTAGCGCCGCACTGGGGCAGCGGGGCCGGCCCTGGCTGCCTGGGGAGAGCGCCCCCTGCTGATCCCCCGCTCCCTGCAGCACAGCGCCCCCTAGCGCCGCACTGGGGCATCGGGGCCGGCCCTGGCTGCCCGGGGAGAGCGCTCCTTCTCTCCACAGCCGAGTGAAGGGTTAATACGACCGATCACTAGAAGCCTAGACAGGACCAGGCGGGTCTTCTCTGGGGGGAACGAAATAACAAAGGGACCTTCCGCTTCCTTCCTCTCCCCCCACAGTCCAGGCAGCTGGGGGGAGGGGGGTATCCAGCGGATGTGGGGGGGGGGAAGGGGCCGATCCCCAGTCTCCCCTAGCCCCGGGCAAGCAGGTATGTGGGTGCAGACAGGGTACCTCTACGCCTTGCACCGCTGGGGGATGCGTGCATTGATTTGCTCGTCAATTGCATGGTGCAGATGAAGCAGAGGGAGGTGGGATGGGATGAGGGGGAGGTCGGAGAGGACCCCGCGTTCCCCAGCACCCCCTGAGCTCTGCCCCTCTGGATCGGGGCCCCACCAAGGAGGATCGAACCCCCAATCCCTGGCGCTGCTGAGTCCGGGACATCTGGGGAGGGAGCTGAGCCCAGCAGGGTCACCCCCGTGCCATCAGCTCTGGGGGTGCGTGGGGGGGAGGGGGATGTGCAGGGTCCCCCCGACCCAGCCAGCTCTGAGGGTGCATGAGAGCGGGGGGGGTGTGCAGGGTCCTCCCAACCCAGCCAGCTCTGGGGGTGCATGGGGGGTGAGGGGTGTGTGCAGGGTCCCCCCAACCCAGTCAGCTCTCAGAGTGCACGGGAGAGAGGTGTGTGCAGAGTCCTCCCAACCCAGCCAGCTCTGGTGGTGCATGAGAGGAGGGGGGTCTGTGCAAGGTCCCCCCAACCCAGCTAGTTCTGGGGGTGCTTGGGGTGAGGGGTGTGTATGGGATCCCCCCAACCCAGATAGCTCTGGGGTTGCATGGAGGGAGGGGTGTGTGCTGGGTCCCCCCAACCCAGATAGCCCTGGGGGTGCATGGGAGGAGGGGATCTGTGTAGGGTCCCCCCAGTTCCACCAGCTCTGGGGGGCGCACAGTGAGAGGGGGCATCTGTGCAGCTGAAGACCGCAGGGTTCCCCCCACACACACCCATCCCCATATTTTGGGTGGGTTGCAGGTGACAGTTAGTGGGACGGACAGCAGTGAAGATGGACTCCCCCCGAGGACTGTGGGAGGCAAGGAGGCTGCACCCCAATCCTGCACCCCAAGAGGAGGCAGGGCCAAGCCAATGGCCAGAAGCCCAGGACCAGGAGCCCCACATGTTACAAGGTAGGGCTCAGTGTTTGGGGGGGGTGTCTCCCCAGCAGGGGTCACTCTCCTTGAGGTGGAGGGGCTCTGGGGGGACCCCAGGACTGAAAGGGAGGGTTGGTTCCCCTGGGGTCTCCTAAACGACTCGCTCTTCTCCCTCAGATCTCACATGCCCCCAGGTGTCTCTGCCTAGCTCGGAGAGGCGTGAGCCGCAGCGGGGCCCGGCTGACCCGCCCTGGGAGCCTGGCGTCCAGGTGGGTCGTGGGGCCGGCTGGGTTCCTGGGAAGAGGAGACTGGCCTAGATTCTGGTCTCAGTGACCCCAGTGTACGTCTGGGGTGGGGCAGGAGTGAGCAGGCGGGATACCGGGCGAGCTGGGCCCCTGGGTCTGAACTGGGGCGAGATACCAGGCTCGATGGATGTATGGGTCTGTTGCTGTGAATGTTGCTAGGAAGTGAGGCTGCTGGGATATTCCCACAATGCACTGGGGCACGTGGGCCTGGGCAGCCCAGGGGCCGCTGCTGGGATATTCCCACAATGCACCGGTGCAGCATGAGGGTGTCTGCCCAGATATTCCCAGAAGGCAGCTGGGCACTGGCCAGCTCCACCCCTCAGAGAGCAGGGGTGTGGCCGCGGCGCCCAGTCGGGTCCCTTGCGGTTCCAGGCGCCAGTAACGTTCGAAGAGGTGGCCGTGTATTTCACCGAGGACGAGTGGCGTCTCCTGGACGAAGGGCAGAGGCGGCTCTACAGGGATGTCATGCTGGAGAACTACACCAACCTCAGCTTCCTGGGTGAGGGTCCGCTTCTCCGCGGGGACAGGAGCTGGGCAAGACAGTCCCCGGCTCTAACCACTAGACCCCACTCCCACCCAGAGCTGGGGATAGAACTCAGGAGTCCTGGTTCCCAGCCCCCCTTGCTCTGATCACTAGACCCCACTCCCCTCCCAGAGCTGGAGTGAGAACCCAGGAGTTCTGGCTTCCAGACAACCCCCATCACTCTATCGTTTTACTCTATACTAAGTATTTCACCAATGGAATGATCTATCTGTCTATCTCTCTACCCCCATATCTATCTATCCATCCATCTATCCCATACCTCTCTTTCTCTCTCTCTTTCTCTCTCTAATACCCTAGGCCGATCTCTGTCCATTAACACATCCCCCAGCCGAGCCAACTCGGCCCCCTCCGGGAGCTGAATTCCGCTCTCTGCTTTCCTAGTCGCTCCGGTCTGGTCTAGAGTCTCACTTGATCTTATCCCGCCGCTGGCAGGATTCCCGGTCCCCAAACTGGCCGTGATCTCCCGGATGGAGCGAGGGGAAGAGCCGTGCGTCCCGGATCTCCAGGGCTCTGAGGGGAGGGAGATCCCAGGTGAGGAGTGAATGACACCAGCTCGGCGACCGTCCGGGAGTGAAGGGGAAGGTTTGCCCGGTCTCGCTTAGTGTCCCCACCAGCGGGTGCCCGAGCCCCGTGGCAGGATCCCGTCCCTCCCGCAGCCTTTGAGGGCTCAGCTGGGTCATTGGGGCAGAACCAGCCCCTCTGTTCCCCTTGGGGGGAGGTTCGGGGGCTCGGTTCCTGCCCACTGGGTTTTCTATTTAGTCACCAACCCCTTTGCTGCCCGCTCTGTCCGCGGCCCAGGGAACGAGCCCTGGCTGGAGTCTCTCTCTCTCCCCCCAGCCGGTGCCAGGACGGCGAGTGAGAATCCCCAGCAGAGAGTGGATCTGCGCGGGACATTCCCGTGGAGCTCGCAAGAGGACGTATCCCAGAATCCTCTAGGAGCTGATCTGTGCGGGCAGTTTTCAGGGCGATCCAAAGAGGACATATCCCAGCGTCCCTTGAGAGGAGATCCATGCAGGCTGTCCTCCACCCAGCAACCCAGAAGGGCCCGTCCAGGGGCGGGAGCGGGGGGCCGCCTGGGCCCGCCCAAGGGCCCCCGGCGCGGGGAGCGGCCCACCATCTGCGGCGAGTGCGGGAAGGGCTTCCTGCAGAACTCGGACCTGGTGAAGCACCTCCGCACCCACACGGGCGAGAGGCCCTACCCCTGCCCCCAGTGCGGGAAAAGCTTCACCCAGAGCTCGGCCCTGACCCAGCACCTCCGCACCCACACGGGCGAGCGCCCCTACCCCTGCCCCCAGTGCGGGAAGCGCTTCACCGAGAGCTCCACCCTGGCCCAGCACCGGCGCGTCCACACCGGCGAACGGCCCTTCCGCTGTCACCAATGCGGCAAGGCCTTCAGCCTCAGCTCCACCCTGAAGAAGCACCAGCGCACCCACACCGGCGAGCGGCCCTACGTGTGCGAGGCGTGCGGGAAGAGCTTCGCCGAGAGCTCCCACCTGGCCAACCACCAGCGCGTCCACACCGGGGAGCGGCCCTACCGGTGCAAGGAGTGCGGCCGGGGCTTCAACCACACCTCCACCCTCTTCAGGCACCAGCGCGTCCACACCGGCGAGCGGCCCTACCCCTGCGGGGACTGCGGCAAGGCCTTCAGCTGGACCACGGCCCTCAAGCAGCACCAGCGGGTCCACACGGGCGCCAAGCCGTACCGGTGCAGGGAGTGCGGCAAGGCCTTCAGCTGGAGCTCCACCCTCAACCAGCACCGGCAGGTCCACTCCGGGGAGAAGCCCCACGTCTGCCCCGAGTGCGGCCGCGCCTTCGCCCGCAGCTCCCACCTGGCGCAGCACCGGCTGGTGCACTCTGGGGAGAAGCCGTTCCAATGCGGGCAGTGCCCGCGGGGCTTCATCCAGAACGCCCACCTGGTGTCCCACCGCCGGCTGCACGCCGCCCCCGCCGGGTCCCCCCAGGGCCAGGAGGAGGGCCCCGGCGACCGGGGCCGGGTTCAGCTCCCCCCGTGAGCCCGCTGCTCCCCGCTCGCCCGCCCTGGCTTGGGGGTACCTGCGCTGCACACCCTGGCATAAGTTAGAACAGCTTCAGAGCTGTTGCTGGCCACGCCCCCTCCTTCTCAGGCCCCACCCCCTCAGATGCCCCTCCTTCTCAGGCCCCACCCCCTCAGATGCCCCACCCACCTTGGCCCTGCCCTAAAACATGCCACTGCTACCCAGGCTTTGCCCCCTAAAATGCTCTGAAGTGCACCCCCTGCCTAGGCCCTAAAACACCCTCGCCAGGCCCTGCCCTTGACATGCCACTCCTACCCAGGCTTTGCCCCCTAAAATGCTCTGAAATGCACCCCCTGCCTAGGCCCCACCCCCTGTGATGCCCCCTCCCTCTCAGGCCCCACCCCTGATGCCACCTCCCTCCCAGGTCCCACACCTGACATCCTCCTCCTAGACTCTGGTCCCAACAGGCCCCCTGCTCTGTCCCTTCCCTCCCAGACTCTGCCCCAATAGCCCCTCTTTACCAGTCCCCGCCCACTGACACACCCACCGTTCTCCCCCTCCCTCTTAGTCCTGCCTCCTGACAGGCCCCTCCCCCCATTTCCCCCTAACCACGCCCACTGCTCCGCCCCATACCTCCCTAGCCCCAGCCCTACGCTATCCCTTCCCTCCCAGGCTCCACCTCCTGGTGTTGCTCTTCCCCTCCCACCCAGGCCCTGTCCCGGACCCTGGAAAACGTTACAGAGACCGCTTGATTCTGATTTAAGGATGGGATCTTAAGTCCCAGCTAATTAGCACCTTCTCCAACGCTGAAGCACTGACATGGGGAACACAGACTTGATAAAGGGCTTGTCTGGCAAAGATCTAACTGGATCCGATGGCTGGAAGTTGAAGCTTGACAAATTCAGACTGGAAATAAGGTGTAAATGTTGAAGGGGGAGAGGAATTACTTACCGGGGGTCGTGGTGGATTCTCCATCGCTGGCCATGTTTAAATCATAGTTGGGTGTTTTTCTAAAAGCTCTGCTCTAGGAGTTATTTGGGGGATGTTCTCTGGCCTGTGTTACAGAGGAGGCGAGGCTAAATGATCCCAGCGGTCCCTTCATGGCCTTTGTGAATCGATGGACCCCAGTTAAGATAAATCAATTGTATGTTAGCATGTATTAAACCGATCGCGTTAAAGTCTATGTTGTTTCTCAGCTTGTTTAAAATCAAGCTAAATGTGTTATTCTAGAGTCTAGACACAGTCTAGACACTAGTCTACATTTGGGGGAAGGATAGATTTTTTTTCGTTTCCATGCCAATTCCGAACAATTTTAAAAAATCCTTTTCCAGTGACCACAAAATTAATTTTTTCCCCAAATTTCCAGTGAATCAAAATGCCGGAAAAGAAAATCTTTTTGGATCAAACAACATGTTTTGTTTGACCCAAAATGAAAAATTTGGGGCATTATTTAATGTGTTTTTTACTCTAAAAAAAAAAAAAAGGCAAGAAAATTTAGAATTGAAAAGACATTTTGAATTAAAAAATCTAAACATTTTGGGGTTTTGGGAATTTTTTTTTAGGGTTCCCCCCTCCCCCCAAAAGAAGCTGGTGAAACGGATGCAAATCTTCAGTTTTCACCAAAAAAGTTTCAGTCAAAACTTTTCACAAAACTCTAGATACAGATTTCAATTCCAGTGTAGCATCTTAGATAGAGTTCATTAGATCAGTGGTTTTTAAATTGCGGGTCATGACCCAGTACTGAGTCGCGGAACGTAAGGCACTGGGTTGCAGCAGCTCTGGTCAGCACTGCCGACCATTAAAAGTCGATTAAAAGTCCCGTTGGCGATGCTGCCCGGCTAAGGCAGGCTAGTCCCTACCTGTTCTGACACTGCGCTGCATCCCAGAAGTGGCCAGCAGCAGGTCCGCCTCCTAGGTGGGGGGGCCACAGAGCTCCGTGCGCTGCCCACGCCCCAAGCACCAGCTCTGCACTCCCATTGGCCAGGAACTAGCCAATGGGAGCGGGAGGGGGCAGTGCTTGCCGGCGAGAGCCGCTTGCATGTGTCTGCCTAGGGAAAAGATGAGGAAAAATACAAAAATACCCCAACATTTAAAAAAATTGCTCATAAATAATCCAAAAAGTTTTTGCTTCGGAAAGGAAAATGATGAAGTTTTGGAGTAAAAAAAAAAAAGGAGTATTCCCCTCAAATCAAATTTTTTTCCTGCCAAAAGTTTAGTAAAATATTTTAAAGACACAAAACATTATGCCTTGTTGGAATTAGAAGAACTTTGAAATTCTGGAATGAGATAACGAGGAAAACCCCAAATTATTAAAAACAATCAAACAAAGTGAAAAGGTTTGGGAAAAATTTTAAAGAAAATGAAATGGTTTTGGAAGGAGAACAATGTTGAATTTTTGAATGAAATGAAAATCTGGGGAGGGGGAAAGATTCCGGGACGTCATTCATTTGTTGCAATCGGTGGCAAAAAATCCAGAAATAGAAAAACACGCAAATTGCATTTTTTCTAACAACAAAACTAGTTTTGCAATACCGTTAAAAGAGAAAGAGAGAGGAATTGTTGGTTTGAGAATGAAAATAGTGTTGAAATTTGGGGGGGGGCGGAATTGAGGAAAAACTCCCCCAAATCAGAACTTCCTGCCCCCCAATTTACAAAACATTCTTTTGAATGAAAACGACGTTGACGTTTTACAATAAAAAACGAGGACAGACGCCCCAAATCGGAACTTCCTGCCCCCCAATTCACAAAACATTCTTTTGAATGAAAACGACATTGACGTTTTACCATAAAAAACGAGGACAGACGCCCCAAATCGGATGTGCCCCAACCTTTTGCCAGACATTGTTTGCAAACCGGTCAGTTTGGGATTGAAAGCAACGTTCCTCGACTTGTGACAGAGCCAAACAAAGTTGTCCGCCATCTCGGGCAGTCCCATCGACTTGGAGAATGAACTTCTCCAGCCGAAACTGAAGACCCGGCGTCTGTAAGAGGTGTTGTAACAGCCTCATTTGTGGCGTGAGTATGGGCTACGTATGGACCCGTGGGTTACAGCTGAATTGGAGGCAAATGGCTACCTTTGATACCCACAACACCTGGTGGAAGTACCCCCAGGAGATGGACTGTGGACATCTTATCATTGGCTCAGATCCTTTTTGGGAAGAGACTTTTTTTGGTTCTGTGTTTGTACAGCGCCTGGCACATTGGGGTCCTGAGGCATACCTGGGCATTAGGACACAGATAATCAATTACACTAATTCCACCAAGGATTGGGATGGGGAAATCCCCAGACAGGAAAGGACCTAGTTCATCAAAACCTCCTTTGGGGATCTGGGGCAATTTCTTGGGGCTTTTGATTGTTGATGGGGATGGTGGAGATGGGCAATCCAAATTCCCTTCCAGTGGGGCTGGGCCTGGCTCCGTCACCACCAGCAGCTCTGTGGCCAATGCACACCAGCTAAGAGGCAGGGTGGCCAAGTGGCTAGAGCGCTGGGCCTCAGGATGCCTCAGTTCTGTTCCTGCCCCTCTCCGGGCCTCAGTATCTCCGTTGGTAAAAATGGGACTACTTTTGTAGACTGCGTTAAGCTCTACCGATGGAAAGTGCTAGCTAAAGGTGAAGTATCATTATAATGCGGCGTGGGAGCTGGAGGAGAAGGGGAAAGGTTCTGAGGGATGTTGAGGCATTGGAGGGAGGATTTTTCCCCTCTGTGTGTCTGTCTGAGAGAGACATAAATGGGTCAGATCCCCAGCTGGAGTCAATTGGATGTATCTCCATCAGGGTCAATGGGGCCAGATCCTCAGCTGGTGTCACTCGGCCATAGCTCCATTGGGGTCAATGGACCAGATGTCCAGCTGGTGTCAATTGGACATTGCTCCATCAGGGTCAACGGGGCCAGATCCTCAGCTGGTGTCACTCGGCTGTAGCTTCAATGGACCAGATCTCCAGCTGGTGTCAGTTAGACATGGCTTCATCGGAGTCAATGGGGCCAGATCCCCATCTGGTGTCAATTAGACATGGTTTCATCAGAGTCAATGGGGCCAGATCCCCTGCTGGTGGGAATGAAGTAAACAGATCTATGCCTGTTGACGCCAGCTGGAGATCTAGATCACTGGAGTCAGATTCTGTGGAGATGGGACCAAAGGGAGAGGAATTTACTGTAGAGTTATGAATTATCCTGACCAAGGAACTTCTGAAATCAGGCCAGGCTGGATTCTATGTTTCACCACCCCTTTGCCACCACTCCAGTAGGCTCCCTACGCTGGTCTCTGGTTACCCTTTCCAGTTCCAACTGAGAAGCAACCCAGTACCAAAAATCGTCGAGCTGCCAGGTACGTCTGTTGGCATCTCTGTCTACACAATAAATCTCTTTCCCTAGTCGCCTGTTGTCTGTCTTGAGTTGCCAGTTCCGCGCTGAACTTGGCCGAATCTGAAAGGAAATGCCTTGGGACCATCAAAAGGCACCTCCTTGACTCCAGGGCTCTTCCACCGCCCAGGCCGCCGATGGGAAGAATGGAAGCGTGGGAGCTTTACAAATACAGGCCGCCAGACTCTTTCATCCCAGAAAGGGTGAGGCCAGTTCAATGGTGGGGTGGCTACCAGCCTCCTCTCTAGTAACAGCCTCAGAGGTGTTGTCTGCAGAGGCACCGTGGGAGCACGGAGCTCCGTGGCCCCACCACCTAGGAGGCGGACCTGCTGCTAACCACTTCTGGGATGCAGCGCAGTGTCAGAACAGGTAGGGACTAGCCTGCCTTAGCCGGGCAGCATCGCCAACGGGACTTTTAATCGACTTTTAATGGTCAGCAGTGCTGACCAGAGCTGCTGCAACCCAGTGCCTTACGTTCCGCGACTCAGTACTGGGTCATGACCCGCAATTTAAAAAACACTGATCTAATGAACTCTATCTAAGATGCTACACTGGAATTGAAATCTGAATCTAGAGTTTTGTGAAAAGTTTTGACTGAAACTTTTTTGGTGAAAACTGAAGATTTGCATCCGTTTCACCAACTTCTTTTGGGGGGAGGGGGGAACCCTAAAAAAAATTCCCAAAACCCCAAAATGTTTAGATTTTTTAATTCAAAATGTCTTTTCAATTCTAAATTTTCTTGCCTTTTTTTTTTTGAGTAAAAAACACATTAAATAATGCCCCAAATTTTTCATTTTGGGTCAAACAAAACATGTTGTTTGATCCAAAAAGATTTTCTTTTCCGGCATTTTGATTTGGGCTGGGAGCCAGGACTCCTGGGTTCTATCCCTCGCTGTGGGAAAGGAGCGGGGTCTAGCGGGTTTGAGAAGTTTGGGCTGGGAGCCAGGACTCCTGGGTTTTATCCCTGGCTGTGGGAAAGGAGCGGGGTCTAGCGGGTTTGAGAAGTTTGGGCTGGGAGCCAGGACTCCTGGGTTCTATCCCTCGCTGTGGGAAAGGAGCGGGGTCTAGCGGGTTCGAGAAGTTTGGGTTGGGAGCCAGGACTCCTGGGTTCTATCCCTCGCTGTGGGAAAGGAGCGGGGTCTAGCGGGTTCGAGAAGTTTGGGCTGGGAGCCAAGACTCCTGGGTTTTATCCCTCACTGTGGGAAAGGAGCGGGGTCTAGCGTGTTCGAGAAGTTTGGGCTGGGAGCCAGGACTCCTGGGTTCTATCCCTCCCTGTGGGAAAGGAGCGGGGTCTAGTGGGTTCGAGAAGTTTGGGCTGGGAGCCAGGACTCCTGGGTTCTATCCCTCGCTGTGGGAAAGGAGCGGGGTCTAGCGGGTTCGAGAAGTTTGGGCTGGGAGCCAGGACTCCTGGGTTCTATCCCTCGCTGTGGGAAAGGAGCGGGGTCGAGTGGGTTAGAGAAGTGGGGGCTGGGACTAACTCCTGGGTTCTAGCCCCAGCTCTCCCAGAGACACCCTGTGAGACTTCTGGTAAGTCATTGCTTTCCTTTGGGCCTCAGTTTACCCAGTTGAAAAACGGGGCCGGTCTCTCCCTCTCTGTGTGTTTGTGCAGCGCCTGGCACAAAGGGGCCATGAGCAGAGCACTCTGTGGGTGCTCTGGGGCTGGAGCGCCCATGGGGAAAAATCCACAGCCAAGCTCCCCGCTGTTTGGGGGCGTGCCGCGAGGAAGCGGGAGGGGCGGGAATGTGGCGCGCTTAGGGGAGGAGGCGGGGAAGAGGCCGGGCTGGGTGGGGATTTGGGGAAGGACTCGGAATAGGGGCAGGGGCTTTGGGGAAGGGGTGGGAGGGGGTGGGGCAAAGGCGGGTCCGGGGGGCACAAGGGGGTCGAGCACCCACCAGCGGGAGCAGAAGTTGGCGCCTATGGCCCGGATCACGGGTGGGGTCTGTGCAGCATCTGGCACAATGGGGCCCCCGCTAGCCGTCAGCACCGGGCACAACCAGGAGGACCCTGCTCTCAGCTGAGTTCTGTGCAGCACCTGACACGGCGGGGGCCCAATCTCAGCTGGGGTCTCTAGCTAGGACAGTAATACACCTAGTTAAAAAAAAAAAAATTCCGTCTCCACTGCGCCGAGACCTTGGGGACTATTTCCGCCACATCACTTCGCTCATGACCCTGCTCAGAGGCATATCTGGGGGCAGAGGACTGGCTGGCTCAGAGGGGTGGGGAATGGGACAAAGGGCCTTTCCCCTCCAGGGGGCGGGGGGTCCGATCCTGCCCCCGGGCTGGGGACTGGCTGGCTCAGCGTGGGCAGGGAATGGGACCCAGGGCCTCTTATCGCCCGGCGTATCCCACTGCTGCCACCACGTGGCGAGCCGCAGCCCACAGCTCGCCCCCTGCTGCAGCGAACGCGTTCCAACGAGACGGCTCCACCTCCTGGGCTTCTCAGCCAGGAAGGAAGAGGGGACAGGCGAGCAAAGGGACCTTCCTGTTCCCAGCTCCTCGAGCCCGCCCCCCACCCCAGCCCCTGGGCTCGGCGGCGGGCTCCCTGGGCCCCGGGGGCCGGATCGGGCTCCCCTGGGGTGGGGAAAATCGTTCCCCCCTCCCCGCTCCGGTGAGTCGGGGCCTCCTGGGAACCAGGGAGGGAACTGAGCCCAGCAGGGTCCCCCCTCCCCCGCCGCCCAGCCCGCTCCGGGGGCGCACGGGGAAGCGGGTGGTGCAGGGTCCCGTCCCCCCAGCTCTGGGGGTGCACGGGGAGCGGGGGGGGACCGTGCATCTGAGCCCACTGGCTGCAACGTGGGATTTTCCTGGGCGTGAACTGGTGGGGATGCACTAGGATAGGGGTTCCCACACCTCTGGTTTTGGTGGCCGGCGAGGACAATTTGTCCTAAAATACTGAATTCGCTTTCGGAGAATCAAATACATCTGCCCGTAGCCACGTCCAGACCATTACAATTGAGCTAGGTACGGGTGGGGTGGTTTTTTGTTTTTTTTTCAGACTCAATAATAAAAATAACGTCCAGTTGTCTCTCTTCTTTACTGGATCTAAGCCAGCGGTTCTCAAACTTTTGTCCTGCGGACCCCTTTCACACAGCAAGCCTCTGAGTGCGACCCCCCCTTATACATTAAAAACACTTTTTTATATATTTAACGCCATTTTAAAGGCTGGAGGCGAAGTGGGGTTTGGGGTGGAGGCTGACAGCTCGCGACCCCCCCTGTAATAACCTTGCGACCCCCTGAGGGGTCCCGACCCCCAGTTTGAGAACCCCTGATCTAAACAGAATAGAAACGCAAATCGGGTGCTTTGCATGTCGTCTTTTGGTTGTTGTTTCTTTTGCTTTTTGGATTGGGTTTTTTTTTTTTTAGTTTTTTTTTTAGATTTGTTAGCTAGTAAGTCTGGGGCTGTGAATCGTGATAGCTGTGTTTCTTAATATCACTTTGCACAGCACCGGACTTGCGAGCTGGGAGGCAGTGAAAAGGGATATTAACAAAACGTACAAATAATCACCTTTCACAGCAGACTTTCTCAGCCCCCGCAAGCCGGGGGACAAATCACACCTTGGAAGGGAGACCGGGGTGATGGGGTGGATGGGAGAGGGGCCGGGGTGGGCAGCGGGGACCGGGGGTGATGGGGTGGATGGGCGAGGGGCTGGGGTGGGCAGCGGGGACCGGAGGTGATGGGGTGGATGGACGAGGGGCCGGGGTGGACAGTGGGGACCGGGGGTGATGGGGTGGATGGGCGAGGGGCCGGGGTGGGCAGCGGGGACCGGGGGTGATGGGGTGGATGGGTGAGGGGCTGGGGTGGGCAGCGGGGACCGGGGGTGATGGGGTGGATGGACGAGGGGCCGGGGTGGGCAGTGGGTGATGGGCTGGATGGGCGAGGGACCGGGGTGGGCAGTGGGGACCGGGGCTGGTGAGCCCGAAGCCCCAGACTGAAGCTGGAAGCCTGAACCCCACTGCCCCAGGAAGCTGGGGAACTCACTCTAGCCGTCTGCTCCTCCGGCATTTGTGGCTCCAGAAGAGAGGGCCCCAATCCATACTGGAGGCCCCGGGGAGGGGCTGCTGCTGTCCTCCCCCCGCCCCCCAATCACCACCCTGGAGGCTGTGGCTGCAAGAAAAGCTCCTGGTGGCCGCAGGCGGCTGCATTTGAGAAACGCTGCACTTGGACGCCCTTCGGTGTAAATGACTATAGGGGAGATTGCACTGTGGGGCAGAGCGAGGGTGGAGGTGGAGCCCACGGCTGGAGTAGCAGGGGGCTTGCCCCTGGGCTCTGCCTCCTGCCCCAGAAACACTCAGTCCCGCAGCGCCTGTTTGATTGAGCCCTCTTCGCTCTGGCTCTGTGCTCACGGGTGCTTTTGGGTTGTCCTCAGGTCGGCGTTGGCCTATGGACGACCCCCGGAGCCATGGAGCCCTCCCTGCAGCGCTGGGAGGCGGTGAGCATCAAGGTGGAGGGAGAAGAGCCCAGTGCCACCGGGGAAGCCCAGCAGGGGGTGCTGGCTCTGAGTCCCTACCCCGAGGCTGCATGCCCACTGGGCTGGGCTCTGAAAGAGGAGCCGGAGTTCCAGCAGGGAATGGGTAAGAAACTGGGGGTGTGGTGGTTGGGGTCTCCCCAGCAGGGGGCGGTCTTCTATAGGTGGAGATCTGTAGAGCAGACCCCCCCAGTGCTCAGATTGGATTTTGGGGCAGGACTGGTCAGGGACAGGGATTTTGGGTACCCCCTTTTCTTCTCTGCCCCAGTTCAGAAAGCCCATCTGGGTTCCTTCTCTCTGTTCCAGCAGGTGATGGTGAAAGCCTGGGATGGGATCCAGTGCAGAAAGATCTGGAGAAGGCTGAACTGCACCAGCTCTTATCGATAGCGGACGTCCCCCAAGTAGAGCTGGGTGAGGTGCTGTCTGGAGGACCTGAAGAAACCGTTCCCCAAGCGGATCTGCTTCGGACGGTCTCTGGAGGGTCTGAAAGAGACGTTCCCCAACTGGATCTGTGTGAGATGTTCTCTGGAGGATCCGAAGGAGATGTTCCCCATATCAACCTGTGTGGGATACCCTCAAGAGGCTCTGTAGGGGAGGTTCCCCGGGTGGATCTGCATGGGAGGCCCTCAGGAGGAGCCGAAGAGGATGTTCCCCAAGCGGATCTGCGGGGGACGTTCTCTGGAGGGTGGGAAGGGGTGGGCATGCAGCAGCGGGGGGACCCTCCAGGGAGGAGCCAGGAGAAGCCAGCCCAGCAGGGCAGCCTCCCTGCCCCGGCCCCGGAGAAACCTTACAAGTGCTCGGTGTGCGATAAAAGCTTCGGGCAGAGCTCCCACCTCATCCAGCACCAGGTGTCGCACACGGGCGAAAAGCCTTACAAATGCCCCGAGTGCGGCAAAGGCTTCACCTGGAGCTCAGCGCTGGCCCAGCACCGACGCATCCACCGCGGCGAGAGACCTTTCGTCTGCCCGGACTGCGGCAAGAGCTTCAGCCAGAGCTCCAACCTGAGCACCCACCAGCGCACCCACACGGGCGAGAAGCCGTTCGTCTGCCCGGACTGCGGGCGCGGCTTCAGCCAGAGCTCCAACCTGGCGGCCCACCGGCGCACCCACACCGGCGAGCGCCACTACCGCTGCTATGACTGCGGGCGGGGCTTCTTGGAGCGGGCGGCGCTGGCCGAGCACCAGCAGGGCCATGCCGGGCATCGGCCCTACACCTGCGGGCAGTGCGGCAAAGCCTTCGGGCAGAGCACCAAGCTGGCCCAGCACCAGCGCATCCACACCGGCGAGCGGCCCTTCCGGTGCGAGGAGTGCGGCAAAGGCTTCAACGACGGCTCCTACCTGGTCAAGCACCGGCGGGTCCACACCGGCGAAAAGCGTTACCGCTGCCCAGTGTGTGGCAAAACCTTCAGCCAGACCTCCAACCTCATCACCCACCAGACCACCCATACCGGAGAAAAGCCTTTCCGGTGTGGGGACTGCGGGCGTAGCTTCATCCGCCAGGCTCACCTGGCTGCCCACCGGCGCACTCACACCGGCGAGCGGCCGTACCAGTGTGCCCAGTGCGGGAGGTGCTTCTCCCAGCGCTCCACCTATGCCCAGCACCGGCGCACCCACACCGGCGAGCGGCCTTACCGCTGCCCCGACTGCGGCCGGGGATTCAGCCAGAACTCCAACCTGGCGGCTCACCGGCGCATCCACACCGGTGAACGGCCCTACCAGTGTGGCCAGTGCGGCCGGTGTTTCGTCCAGAGCTCTGCCTTCACCCAGCACCAGAAGACCCACAAGAAGAGACGGGACTAGGGAGGGATGCGGGGGACTGGCCTGCAGGAAGTCGCTCCCTCTGGGGCAGCTCTGGCTCATAGGAAGCTGTGCCGCTAGGCAGGTCTTGCTCACAGGAAGTCGCCCCACTAGGACATGGTCTGGCTTATAGGAAGTCGATCCATCTAGCGAGCCTCACTCCCAGGAAGTTGTCCCATTGGGTAGGGCATCACTGACAGGAAGTCACCCCCTCTAGCATGGGTCTTGCCCACAGGAAGTTGCACCCCTGAGGTGGGATCACTTTCAGGAAGTCACCCCCGCATCCAGGTCTCTCTGACAAGAAGTTGCCCCCCTGTAGGGTGGGTCTTGCTCACAGGAAATCACACACCCCCTTTGTATCTTGCTCACAGGAAGTCACCCCCTGTAGGCTTAGCCTGTGGCTAACTTGCCATGTGGTCGGATGAGATCCACGAAAATGCCTCGTTATATTAACGAGGTCTCGGGTCTAATGAACCTCTTTCGTGGGGAATGCGGACTTCTAGAGAATTTCTTCTTGAACAGTATAGATGGAGATTGTGCGTGTTCTTGTTCCCCTCTCATGGCTGGTCCAAAAATAGGATACAAGCCTATTACAAAAAGAAAAGGAGTACTTGTGGCACCTTAGAGACTAACATAAGACTAACTAGAGACTAAGCATAAGCTTTCGTGAGCTACAGCTCACTTCATCCGATGCATCCGATGAAGTGAGCTGTAGCTCATGAAAGCTTATGCTCAAATAAATTGGTTAGTCTCTAAGGTGCCACAAGTCCTCCTTTTCTTTTTGCGAATACAGACTAACACGGCTGTTACTCTGAAGCCTATTACAGCTGCTGGTGGATGGAGTTAACTTGTTCAGTTTGTGAAGTAAAGGATCGTGCTTTTATCACTGGAAGACCCAATGTTCGAACCCCGCTGATGACCCAAAATGGTCATTCTATAGTTGTGTCATATTAATGTGCTCAATGGCTGTGAGAGGGTCCTTCCTCGGCTTCAGAGGAAAGAGATCCCTTTGAACAGACAAAGATGCCATTGGTGGGTTCTTCCATAGGTCACACCGCAACTCCATGGTGAGTCTTCTTCAGGTCTTGTCTAGCCACTCTTCTCCTCTTTGACTCTATGGTTGGCTGGAGGACTGGACCTTATAGCCTCGCCAATACTATAAGAAATAGTTGGTTTCTGGATACTGTAAAGAGAAACTTAACTAAGAGGAGAAATTAGGGTCGTGGTTGATATTACAAAGGGCTAACGAATGACCTGTGCACGTTATAAGGATGTTACTGACATGAGCACCACATGTTGTAGATGGTTATAAGCCACGGTTATTGGCCTGTCAGGACTGTGTAACAATCAATGAGCTACTGATCTAAACAGAGATCCGATCGTTTATTAATAAATGGAACCTTTATTATAAAGGGAAAACCGAGTGGTTTTTAGTTCGACTCCTTAAAACTGGTCAATTTTGACGTGCAAAGCCCTATATGAGGCAAAGGCCTGACATATCGATGGGAGAAAAAAATTTGGTGAAAATGTAGGAATTGGAGCTAGTTGAAATATGGGGTTTTAGGGAGAGGAAAATGTTTGCTTTCTCCAGTGGAATATGAATACTGAATAACTTCAGCTGGAGACGGAAATATTTCAATTTGGAAAGGCTGCTGCAGTGTCTCGTGGGAGATCTCGCCCTGCTTTCCATAGGGGGTGGGGTCCTATGCCCTGTCCCATGCTCCAGGGCAGCCCAGTAGCGTCTGCTATTGGGTGGGGCCTCTGCTATGGGACAGTGGCCCCATAACTGGCCCCTAAGGCCTTGTCTAGATTGAGGTGTGTAGGGGCTTTCTGGCATGTCTTATAAACCCCACTTAGTGCCGAGTGTGGATGGGGTCCGATCCTGTCAAACACGTCAGGGGCGTGGCCTAACCCTAGGGGGAGGGGCCTGCCCAACTGCCATAACAGACCCTTTGGAAGGTTCCATTCTCACTGAGAAGGGTATCTGGCCAACTGCCACTTTTGGAAGGTTCCATTGTCAGTGGGAAGGGGAACGGGGCAACTGCCCTAACTGACACTTTGGAATGTTCCATTTTCACAGGGGTGGGGGAAGATAGTCGTGTGCTGATGCAAATCCCCACTACTGGCACTTTGATTTAAAAAAATCCCCCTTTTACTAAAAAGAACAAAAACATTAAAAGGGTCTAATTTTTCAGATATGGAGAAATGAAAATGAAACGGGTCAAATTTGAACCTTTGGCATTTTACCCCTGCTCCCCCTCATCAGTGAAATGGTTCATCCCATCAGCTGGGAGACTCTCTGACCCCTGGAAGGAACCATTACACTTTCGGGAGGGGGGAGGTTAAAATTTCTGGGGAAGCCAGATTGGATTTTTTTTTTCCTATCAGGAAATTAAAAATAAAAATCCTTCCCATTACAGGCCCCTTTTTAATCTGGGAAGGGAGTTTAATCCCTTGAGATTGGGGATAATTTCCCACCCCCGCCCACGAGAATGGTACCTCCCAAGCCCAGAGTGACAGGAATGGGGTCAATACAGTTCTAAGAGGGGTGGAGTGTGATTCTGGATTCACACTGGGGTCACTGAAATCAGAATCCAACCTTCGCTCCATTGGTGTCAATGGAGTCACTCCAGATTCACACCGGGGTCACTGAGATCAGAATCCAGCCCTTATTCTCTTGCGCCAGTGGAGTCATTCTGGATTCACACCAGAGTCACTGAGATCAGAGTCCAGCCTTCACTCCACTGGCGTCAGTGGGATCACTTCGGATTCAGACCGGGGTCACCGAGATCAGCATCCAATCCTCACTCCACTGATGTATATTTTCCTTAAAGCCCGCAGCTCCTGGAGTCACGTGAAATCAGCTTCCATTTGGAAAATAAATGTTTAGGTCTCATGGATGCGGGGAAAAGGTTCAAAACATGACCCAAGTGTGACCCTAAATGTAGCCAAATGAAAAGCACCCTCCTGATTTTTAAGCCAATCTTGTGATTTTGTGAGGCCCCACTTGTGAGTTTTGAAGCTGTAGCAACACCATTGTCTCTTGCGATGAAATGTCGGGGTTTTTTTTGCGGGGGGGAATAGCATTTCAATATGAAACACCTTGGTTTCCCCTTTCCAAAGGATGTTTTCTGTTTATGACATTTACAAATTATAACGCAATCTCATAAAAATGGCAACACTGGAATGCAACACTTAGATTGCAGAGCAAGGGAACCTTTTCAATTGACCCGGAGGGATTTTATTTTCCCAAGATGGATGGATAGATAGTTAGAGGGTGTGGGTGGGGTTAAGTAGACAGACTGACACATAGATGGGGGCTACATATGTGGATGTAGGGATAGATACAGTGTAGTGTATGGGGATAGATAGATTAGATTAGATGGGGTGTATGCGGTCAGGTAGATAGAGGGGGTGTATGGGGATAGATAGCTCAAGGGGGCGTATGCAGATAGATAAATTAGATGAGAGCAGTGTATGGAGATAGATTAGATTAGATTAGATGTGTATGGGGTAGATAGAAGGTTGTATATATGAGGCGGGATGGATAGATAAAGAACAGTGCATAAAGGGATGGATGTATAGATAAGAGATGCATATGGGGATAGACAGACAGGGTGTGTGTATGGGGATGGAGAAATAGATATATAAATAGACAGTGTGTGTGGGGATGGATAGATAGAGGGGTGTGTATATGAGGAAGGATAGCTGGACATATAAGGGTGTGTAAAGGGATGGATGGCGAGACAAGGGGGGCATATTGGGATAGATGGGGGTGCACATGGGGATGGAGAGAGAGATCTATAGACGGGGAGTGTGGGGATGGACAGACATACAGGGGTGCGTATGGGGATCTGGGGATGGATGGATGGATAGACAGGCGTATCCACGGGGTGCAGGGGGATGGATGGACAGATGGGGGTACACATGGAGATGGGTAGACACAGGGCTGAATCTGTAATGAAAACGGTGCTGGGGCAAAAGCAATTTTTTTACATTCATAACTGATGCAGCGAGCCCAGGGGCGCCGGGCTCGGACCTGCCGGGCCCAGGGGCGCCGGGCTCGGACCTGCCGGGCCCAGGAGTGCCGGGCTCGGACCTGCCGGGCCCAGGGGCGCCGGGCTCGGACCTGGCACAGAGGAAGCCCCGGCCGGCTGGTTCGCTCGGTGCCTCCTTGGCAGCCACACGGGCGAGCCTGGCGCCTCTGGCCGGCGGCGGCGGGGGGGGGGCGGCTCTGGGGCCGGCGGCGGCGGCGGCGGCTCTGGGGCGGGCGGCGGGGGGGGGGGGGGCGGCTCTGGGGCCGGCGGCGGGGGGGGGGCGGCTCTGGAGCGGGCGGCGGGGGGGGGGGGCGGCTCTGGGGCGGGCGGCTCTGGGGCCGGCGGCGGGGGGGGGGGGGCGGCTCTGGGGCCGGCGGCGGGGGGGGGCGGCTCCGGGGGGCGGCGGCGGCGGCTCTGGGGCGGGCGGCGGGGGGGGGGGGGGCGGCTCTGGGGCCGGCGGCGGGGGGGGGGCGGCTCTGGAGCGGGCGGCGGGGGGGGGGGCGGCTCTGGGGCGGGCGGCTCTGGGGCCGGCGGCGGGGGGGGGGGGGGGCGGCTCTGGGGCCGGCGGCGGGGGGGGGCGGCTCCGGGGGGCGGCGGCGGCGGCTCTGGGGCGGGCGGCTCCGGGGGGCGGCGGCGGCGGCTCTGGGGCCGGCGGCGGGGGGGGGGGGGCGGCTCTGGGGCCGGCGGCGGGGGGGGGGCGGCTCTGGAGCGGGCGGCGGGGGGCGGCTCTGGGGCGGGCGGCTCCGGGGGGCGGCGGCGGCGGCTCTGGGGCGGGCGGAAGGGCGGGCGGGCGCCGCGCAGGGCCGGGAGCCCCGGGCCGGGGGGACGCGAAGGGCGAAGGCGACTTCCTGTTCCCGGCCTGCTCGGCGGCGCGTCGCCCGGCCGCGGGGCGGGGGCAGGGGGGGGCCCAGTCCCCGGCGCCGAGATCCCCCCCGGCGTCGGCGCGGGGGGGGGGGATTGCACAGGGAGCCGGGGTGAGTCGGGGGCGGCCGGGGGGCGGGGGCCCGAGGGGAGGGCAGAGAGGCAGGAAACGGCAGCTGTGGGAAGTGGCCGAAGGGGGATCAGCTGGGGGGGGGGGGGTGCAGCCGGCTCTGGGGGTGCATGGGGCGGGGGGGGGGGTTAGCTAGGGTGGCCGCCTGGCCAGGGTTTTCCAGGATGGTCCCTTTGTTGAGGTGGCCGGACCGGGAAATCTGTACTGCGAGGGGGGGGCTCTGTGCAGCTGAGCCCGGCAGGGCCCCCCCTCCCCGCCCAGCCAGCTCTGGGGGTGCACGGGGGGGGTCTGTGCCGCTGCCCTCCCCAGCCAGCTCTCGGGGTGCACGGGGGGGGGTCTGTACAGCTGGCCCCCCCCAGCCAGGTCTGCGGGTGCACGGGGGGGGTCTGTGCCGCTGCCCTCCCCAGCCAGCTCTGGGGGTGCACGGGGGGGGTCTGTACAGCTGGCCCCCCCCAGCCAGGTCTGCGGGTGCACGGGGGGGGTCTGTGCCGCTGCCCCTCCCCAGCCAGCTCTCGGGGTGCACGGGGGGGGTCTGTACAGCTGGCCCCCCCAGCCAGGTCTGCGGGTGCACGGGGGGGGGTCTGTGCCGCTGCCCCCCCCAACTAGCTCTGGGGGTGCACAGTCGCCCCAACTCAATCAGGGCCAATGCTGGGAGGTTCCTGGTGTCGCCCCCCACTCGGTGTTGCACTGGACATGCTGGGCCTTTCTGCCCCTATTCACACCATTGGTGTCCTCCCTGCCCACCCGCCCCTCGGGGCATGACTCCCCGTCCCCCTCCATCTACTGCTCTTTCCCCCCCCGGCCTCCCCATTCTTTTCATCCAGCTATTACTCCCCCCACTATGCACAGCCCGTTTGCAGGGAGCCCCTCCCGCTCTGGCTCCCTGCCCCCTGGATGTTCGGTGCTGCCCAGCCAGGGGAAATCAGGGGCCCTGACCCTGGGTGCGTCTCTCCTTGCAGGTGCGGGGGGCTGCGATGGAGGAGTGGGCTCTGCTGGATGAGAGGCAGAGGGAGCTCTACCGGGACGTCATGCAGGAGAACTATGGGGACGCCATTTCACTGGGTGAGGGGCGGCATCGGCACCCCAGGACCGCAGGCAGAGAGGCTGTGACCCCACGTCCCCTTCCCGTGACCTGATGCGGCTCCTCGGCCGTCTCCTCCCGCCCTGCTCCCCGCACAGTGCCCCTGGGCTCCCCATTTCCCACAGCGCCCCTGGGCTCCCGCCCTGCTCCCCCCTTCCCACAATGCCCCTGGGCTCCCCCCATTTCCCATTCTGTCCCTGGGCTCCCCCCGCTCTCCCCTTCCCACAGTGTCTCTGGGCTCCTCCCTTCCCACAATGCCCCTGAGCTCCCCCCCTGCTTCCCCCACAGAGCCTCTGGGCTCTCCCCTTCCCACAGTGACCCTGGGGTCCCACCCTGCTCTTCCCACAGGGCCCCTTGGCTCCCCCTTTCCACAATGCATCTGGGTCTCCCCCTTCTCACAGTTCCCTGCCCACCCGCTCCTCCCACAATTCCCTTGGGGTCCTGCCCCACTCCTCCCACAATGCCCCACGGGACCGCCTTTGATCACCCCGATGCCTTTCAGAGCGGCGCAGGAAACTCTGGGAGGCATCTCCCCAGAAGGCATTGCTGCTGATGCGACTGAGCGTGGCAGTGACGCGCCTCTCCGTGGACACGTGCAGACACCGTGCACGGACATGCCAACGCATGCTCGCTACGGGCCTGATAACTGTCCAACGAAGTACAGTCAAGATCTATCTGGTTCCAGCACTGTAGCATCTGGGCACCTCACACTCTCTAGCGCATTTAGTCTCACAACAGCACTGTGAGGCTGGGCTTTTAGCCCCCTTGTACAGATGAGGAAACTGAGGCACAGAGCAGCTAAATGACTTGCCCATGGTCATCTAGGAAATGTGTGGCAGAGCAGGGAATTGAGCCCAGGTTTTCTGGCTAGCCCCCTGTAACCACGGGGCCACCCTTCCTCTCTGCCCGATAACACCTTTGGGGCTGGAGCTGGCAGAAATGTCTGGAGTGACGGATTTACTGGAAAATGGCCGTATTTAAAAAAAAAAAAAATGACAAAATATTTGGTTTTCTTCAAAAAACACCAATTTGTTTGGGGGGTTTTCTGACAGAAGTGGGAAATGAACAATGGAGGTGGTTTTTGCAGTTTCCCATTGCTGGCGACAGAAGAACAAGGGGGGAAAATGTCATCAATGAACAATTTTCAAAATAGAAAAATGTCACTGAGATTTTCTTTTACTGCTGGTGCGTTTTTTTTAAGTCGGAAATGAAAATGGGGGGGAAAAAACATTTTAAACAACGAACAATTTTCCACTCAGAAAACGTTCATGGAAAAAAATTTCATTGTTTTTTTTTTTTTTTTAATTCTGCGATTTTCAAAAAAGTGGCAAATTATTTTTTTCCCCAACTTTCCTTTTTTCTATTTCTTCCCCTTTTTGTGCAGCAAAAGGGGAGGGGACAAGGGAAAAACCCCAAAGTATGGAGAAGTGAACGTTTCACAATTGCATGCAGTGTTGTAGCTAGGTCAAAGAAGACCTGAAGAAGAGCCCTGTGTGGCTCTGAGCTTGTCTCTCTCCCCAGCAGAAGCTGGTCCAGTAAAAGACACCGTCTCATTTTGTAATTGGAAAGGTTAATGGAAATTGAAAACACCTCTTTTTTGTTTCAAACAAAACTGAAAACATTTAAATGGCATCAGGTTTTCAAGTTTCCTGTCCAACCCCTTTGTCTGTGGAAAATTGAAAAAGGTGGGGAAAAAAAGGAAAAGTTTAGCAAATGAACATTTTCAACCCCAAAAAGGTGCACGGAAAATGTGTGGGTTGAAAAAAAGCGCTCTTTAAAAAACAAAAAGTGGAAAATTAAAAGATCTGCGCTGGTTTTCAAGTTTCTTTTCTCCAGTTCCTCCCCCTTTGCTGTGGCAAAACAAATGAAAGGGAAAATCCCTCAAATTTTAAAAAAACAACGTTTCAAAATTGATTAATTTTTTAAAAAATTTGGTGGGTTTTTTTTGTGATTAATTTAGAAAATGACATGGGTTTTCTAGTTTCCTCCCTCATCCTCCACTTCCTCCCCTTTTATCTGCAGTAAAATAAGAGGGGAAATGGGAAAATACCAAAGAATCCTCATGGAAAATTTTAAGTTTAAAAAAAAATAGCCCCCCTTTTTTTAAAACAAAAGTAAATGGAGTTGTTTTTTCAATTTCCATTTTTCTTTCCTTCTCTCCCCCTTTTATTGTAGAAAAATTAAAAAATGGGGAAAATACAAAAAAATCCTCAAAAATAAACATTTTCAAAACCATTATTTGGGGTTTTATTTTAAATAATCTTTTTGTAACGAAACAGGAAAAAAGAAAATGGATTTTTTTTTAAGTTTCCTTTCCCCTCATTTCTTCCCCTTTTTCTATCACAAAGGGGGAGTGGGGTGCCCAAATATTTATTCATTCATATTCTATTCACCTCTGTTACAATTAGTGTATAACAAAAGTCAAAAAAATGCATTTTCCCTTTATTGTTTTGGCTTTGTATAATATAATATAATTATAATGAATTAATAGGAAGGATTCAGGTTCTATCATTAAATGTTGATTTTCCCCTACACACAAACCAACAAAAAAAGTTTCCATTGATAATAATCGAAATTTACAAATAGGCAACATAAGACTTCACAGGCAAAATCCAGACTTTTGAATGAGTGGCTGTTTAGTTTGGATATTTTGACATATGACATTGACAATTTATGTTTAGCAAACATAAAGCTTTAACTTTTTGAGTTGCAGCATCGACTGTCTGACTTCCCCCACCCAATCATTCCCCATAACTGTGAAAACTGGGGGGGATGCTTTAAACCCCTAATTTTGCACAGTTGTGAAAATTGCAATTGATAAAAATCTAAAAAAAGTTTAAAAATAAACATTGACAGTGTCAAAATCATAAAAAAAAAATTCTCCCAAGCCATATTATATTATATTACATTTATTTTATATTCATTATATTATATTATTACCTTGTTTCCTGCCACTCCCCTATTCGGGGTCAGTGACTCTTACTACAATAGAATATAAGTATAATATAGTAGCAAATGTTTTGATTATTAAGTAATAGTGAAAACATTTTGCGTGTATTGTATTGTGTTATATTATATTACGATAATAAGAATATAGTTAAAATGAAATATTTTGACTGCATGCGGACATCCCCGCATGTGTCCTACCATGGATTTTGGTGCATGGAGAGGCCACTGCTTCTTCCATTGTCCTAAACGAGCTCCATGAACGTTCAGAGTGGGCTTTGATGAATAGATAACAACCTGCTTTCCCCCCCCGCTGGCAGGATTTCCCGTTCCCAAACCGGCTGTGATCTCCTGGATGGAGCGCGAGGAGGAGCCATGCGACCCAGATCTCCAGGGCTCCGAGGAACAGGAGATCCCAGGTAAGGAATGAGTGACACCAGCTTGGAGACTATCCAGGAGTGAAGGGAAAAGCTGGGATCCCAGCAAAGCTGCCCAGAGCCCCCCTCAGTTCTTTCTCATCTTCTCCAGCGGGTGTCCTGTCATCATGGCAGGCGTCACTTCCGGCTTCCATCTGCCCTGCCTGACCCTGGCTGGACCCCTCGCCTCCCCCAGCCTTTCTCTGAGGGCTCCGTGGGCCATTGGGGCAGAGCTGACCCCTTCTCTCCCCTTGGGACAAGAGACTCAGACCCCAGGGTGATGGGTAATTTACATAGATGGGTGTTTATGGGGATGGAGAACGGGATAGATGGAGATGTGGGGATGAAGGAGGGATGTGTCTGGGGATAGTTTTGTATGGAGATGGATGGTTATGCATTTGGACGGATGCCTGTATGAGTGTATGGGGATGGATGGAGGAGGGGTGTGTGAGGGGATGGAGGGGGTGTATGGGGATGGATGGAGGGATGGAGGGGTGGGTGTGTATGGGGAGGGATGGAGGGGTGGGTGTGTTTTTATGGGGAGGGATGGAGGGATGGGTGGGTGGGTGTTAGTGGGGATGGAGGGATGGATGAGTAGGTGGGTGTTTATGGGGATGGATGAGTGGGTGGGTGTTTATGTGGAGGGATGGATGGGTGGGTGTTTATGGGGGGGATGGATAGAGGGATGGGTGGGTGTTTATGGGAATGGATGGAGGGATGGGTGGGTGTGTTTTTATGGGGATGGATAGAGAGGTGGGTGGGTGGGTGTTTATGGGGATGGATGAGTGGGTGGGTGTTTATGGGGAGGGATGTGTGGGTGGGTGGGTGTTTATGGGGTGGAGGGATGGGGTGGGTGTTTATGGGGATGGATGGAGGGATGGATGGATGGGTGTGTGTTTATGGGGTGGCTCGATGGCGGGAT
Organism: Caretta caretta; assembly: GCF_965140235.1. NCBI lineage: Eukaryota > Metazoa > Chordata > Testudines > Cheloniidae > Caretta > Caretta caretta. The sequence continues at coordinate 2,308,255 of NC_134211.1, read as the reverse complement.
GGGTGGGTGTTTATGGGAATGGATGGAGGAATGGATGGGTGGGTGTGTTTTTATTGGGATGGATAGAGAGATGGATGGGTGGGTGGCTGTTTATGGGGATGAAGGGGTGGGTGGGTGTTTGTGGGGATGGAGGGATGGATGAGTGGGTGGGTGTTTATGGGGTGGCTCGATGGAGGGATGGGTGGGTGTTTATGGGAATGGATGGAGGGATGGGTGGGTGTGTTTTTATGGGGATGGATAGAGAGGTGGGTGGGTGAGTGTTTATGGGGAGGGATGAGTGGGTGGGTGTTTATGGGGAGGGATGGAGGGACAGATGGGTGGCTGGGTGGGTTTTTATGGGGAGGGATGGAGGGAAGAAAGCATGTTTATGGGGTGGATCGATGGAGGGATGGGTGGGTGTTTATGGGGTGGAGGGATGGGGGTGGGTGTTTATGGGGATGGATGGAGGGATGGATGGGTGGGTGTTTATGGGGGGGATGGATGGAGGGATGGATGGGAGGGTGGGTGTTTATGGGGGGGATGGATGGAGGGATGGATGGGTGTTTATAGGAATGGATGGAGGAATGGATGGGTGGGTGTGTTTTTATGGGGATGGATGGGTGGGTGGGTGTTTATGGGGGGGATGGATGGAGGGATGGATGGGTGGGTGTTTATGGGGGGGATGGATGGAGGGATGGATGGGTGGGTGTGTTTTTATGGGGATGGATAGAGAGGTGGGTGGGTGGGTGTTTGTGGGGATGGAGGGATGGGTGGGTGTTTGTGGGGATGGAGGGATGGATGAGTAGGTGGGTGTTTATGTGGAGGGATGGATGGGTGGGTGTTTATGGGGTGGCTCGATGGAGGGGTGGGTGTTTATGGGAATGGATGGAGGGATGGATGGGTGGGTGTGTTTTTATGGGGATGGATAGAGAGGTGGGTGGGTGGGTGTTTATGGGGAGGGATGTGTGGGTGGGTGGGTGTTTCTGGGGAGAGACAGATAGTTGCGGGGAGTCTTGCCCCTCAGTCTCAGCCCTCTCCCCGTGCCCGGTGTTGGTGGGAAGCCCCTCTCCGGCGTGGGAGCGAGCCCTGCTGGCACTCTGCTGCCTCTCTCCCAGCAGGTGACGGGACGGCGAGCGACAACGAGGAAGAGGAGGTGGCCGAGCCTCCCCGGCAGGAGGAAGAGCCTCCAGGGCCGGAAGCCCCCAACCGCCCCGACTGGGCCGAAGCCTGCGAGAGCTTGTGCCGGCCCCCGCAGCGGGGGGGCCGCTGGGGCCCGTACGCCCGGCGGCGGCGGGTCAGCACCAGCCCCCGGGCCGAACCTCGCTTCTTCGACTGCCCCGACTGCGGGAAACGCTTCACGCTCAGCTCCCACCTCATCCGGCACCAGCGGGTGCACACCGGCGAGCGCCCCTTCGCCTGCGGGGTGTGCGGGAAGAGCTTCTCGCAGCGCTCGGACCTGGGCCGCCACCAGCGCACCCACACGGGCGAGAAACTCTACCGCTGCACCCAGTGCCAGAAGAGCTTCAGCGAGAGCTCCCACCTCATCCGCCACCAGATCATCCACTCCGGCGAGAAGCCCTTCAAGTGCAACGTCTGCGGCAAGAGCTATGGCGACAGCTCCTACCTGGCCGTCCACCAGCGGGCCCACACCGGCGCCCGCCCCTACCGCTGCCCCCTCTGCGGCAAAAGCTTCGGACGCAGCTCCACCCTCATCCGCCACCAGCGCGTCCACGCGGGCGACGGGACGCCCCCGGAGGGCCAGCCCGCCCTGCCCGGGCCCCCGCCGGCCCCGCGGCCCAACGCCCGCCACCTCCGGATAGTGGGGTGGCAGTGGGGCGTGGAGTGAAGGGGGCGGGGTGGGGGGGGGCTGGGGAGCGGTCGGTCGCTGTTGGGGGGGTTGGTTGCCACGGTGGCTACGGAGGGGATCAGTGCGTGCGTTACCCTGGTGATTGGTCACTGTGGAGGGGATTGGTGGGTTGGTTGCCATGGTGGTTGGTAACTAGGGAGGAGATTGGTAGGTTGGTTACCGCAGTGGTTGGTCACTACGGAGGGGATTGGTGGGTTGGTTGCCATGGTGGTTGGTAACTAGGGAGAAGATTGGTAGGTTGGTTACCGCAGTGGTTGGTCACTACGGAGGGGATTGGTGGGTTGGTTGCCATGGTGGTTGGTAACTAGGGAGGGGATTGGTGGGTTGGTTACCGCAGTGGTTGGTCACTACGGAGGGGATTGGTGGGTTGGTTGCCATGGTGGTTGGTAACTAGGGAGGAGATTGGTGGGTTGGTTACCGCAGTGGTTGGTCACTACGGAGGGGATTGGTGGGTTGGTTGCCATGGTGGTTGGTAACTAGGGAGGAGATTGGTGGGTTGGTTACCGCAGTGGTTGGTCACTACGGAGGGGATTGGTGGGTTGGTTGCCATGGTGGTTGGTAACTAGGGAGGAGATTGGTAGGTTGGTTACCGCAGTGGTTGGTCACTACGGAGGGGATTGGTGGGTTGGTTGCCATGGGGTGGCTGGTAACTAGGGAGCAGATTGGTGGGTTGGTCACCGCGGTGGTTGATCGCTAGGGAGGGGATTGGTGGGTTGGTTACTGCAGTGATTAGTCACTAGGGTGGGGCTTGGTAGTGCAGTTACCATGCTGACTGACCACTAACAGCGATTGGTGGATTGGTTCCCATGGTGGTTAGTTGCTAGAGAGAGAATTGCTGATTTGGTTAGTAAGGATGATGGGTCACTCTTGAGAGAGGGAGGGGATTGGTGGTTTGATTACCAGGGTGATTGTTGCTAAGGCGTTGATTGGAGGTTCAGTTACTAGGGGCTACTGGTCACTCGGGAGCGACTGGATTGATGCTCTGTTTACTGGGTGTGAAATATTGTTCGGGGGCGGGGGGCGTTTGAGGTTTAAGGGATTAAATTTGGGTGACGGGGGACAGATTTTGGTACTCCCCAAACCTTTGTAGCATTTAATGATGGTGCCCAGGGGGTTCATACCCAGGAACCCCCCTCATCCCAGCTCACCAGGAATCCCAACCAACACCACTGCCCACTTCCTAGTGCCCAAGTCATGGGGCACCCCATTCCTTCAGATCTCCCCATCTCTGGGCCTCTGCTTGGTTCAGAGGGGAGGGAGGTGGATTGACAGCCTCGTGACATGGGGGGCGCATGAGGCAGGATAGACTGACGCCCCCTCATTCGGGGCAGCGTTCACAGCATTCGCCGATTTCAGAACCAGCTGCCAGGACAGAACAGGAACAGAGGTTTCATCAGGGAGACGGGGCTGTCAGGCGCCCCGGGTGAATCCTGTCCCTGGAGCACTGAGACACCGCGGACTCCACATGGCAACGGGGAAATGGATGAGAACAAATATCTTCCTCTTAGAGAGTCAATGGGGCAGATCCCCAGCTGGGGTCACTCGGCCGTAGCTCCATTAAGGTCAATGGGGCCAGATCCCCAGCTGGGGTCACTCGGCCGTAGCTCCATTGAGGTCAGTGGGGCCAGATCCCCAGCGGGGGTCACTCGGCCGTAGCTCCATTGAGGTCAATGGGGCCAGATCCCCAGCTGGGGTCACTCGGCCGTAGCTCCATTAAGGTCAATGGGGCCAGATCCCCAGCGGGGGTCACTCGGCCGTAGCTCCATTGAGGTCAATGGGGCCAGATCCCCAGCGGGGGTCACTCGGCCGTAGCTCCAGTGGGGTCAATGGGGCCAGACCCCCAGCTGGGGTCACTCGGCCGTAGCTCCAGTGGGGTCAGTGACACCCGCTGAGGGTCTGGCCCCATTGAGCCCAGTGGAGCCAGAGCCGAGTGACCCCAGCTGGGGGTCTGGCCCCAATCGGCCATGACTCCAGTGGGGTCAAGGGACCAGATCTCCAAGAGGTGTCACTCTGCCGTCGCTGTCTCGGCGTCAAGGCTGGTCGGCAGCTGGCCATGGATCCTGGAAGTTCTCAGATCTTGTGATACTATAACATGACTGACCTTTATATTTATTGACGGTTCCCGTCCCCCTCCCCACAGCGTGCCCTAGGTTTGTCGAACTTAGATTGTAAGCTTACTGGGGCAGGAACCTTCCTTTTTTTTTTTTTTTTTTTTTTTAGACCTCTGTACGAGCACCGTGCAAAGCCGCGGGGCTGCAGAAATGTTTAATAATAATAATAAAAACCTAACGAGGAGTCATCTCAAAGCACTTCCGTGGCCGCGCCGATCTACAGCCAGGCCTACGGTCCACAGACCGGGATTGGGGCCGGCCCGTCGATGGATCCTCGGTGGTTTGGAGAACCTGGTTTCTACGGTGTCTGTTGCTGATATGCAATCCCGGGGTGGGTAGCCATGTTCCTTTGTTGGGTCATGAGCCGGGACTGGACCTGCCGACGGGAAAGCATGAGCCTTTGCTCATTGAGCGATAGGATCAGACGCTGTTGCCTGACGGCAGGGCCCATCACTACAGAGAGGCATGCAGTGTCATTGTGGTCGCTTATCCCATTCCTCCCCTCCCCGAGCTGGCCAGTCCCCCGAAACCTGGAGTTAGATTAGTGCTGGTGCCCCCTAGAGGGGAGAGGCCCCATGTCCCCATTCCGCACCCCCTTGAGCCAGCCAGTCCTCTGTCCTGGGGCAGGATGGGAGCCAGCGGCCCCTGGAGGGGAAAGGCCCCGTCTCCCATTCCCCACCCCCCTGAGCCAGCCAGTCCCCTGCCCTGGGGCGGGATCAGAGTCAGCACCCCCTAGAGGGGAAAGACCCCGTGTCCCATTCCCCACCCTGGGTAGCTGCAGTAACCAGAGGTATTTCTGCCTTGAGCTGAGGATGACCAGTCCAGTAGAGGGTCAGGGGTGCGAGGGGATTGTCATTGTGCCATGTGGCCAGGAGGTGGCAGTGCAGACACCCATAGGCCGGAGCACTAGGCCAATCCCCTGCGCTCATCCCTTTGGGGTGAGCGGTTCGCGATGGACCCCGAGAGGTGACTCCAGAAGAGCTGGGAGCCAGGACTCCTGAGTTCTAGCCTAGCGCTGGGAGGGGATTGCTCTGAGGGCATGTCTGTGAGGCAGTCTAATTTATTAATACAGCAGGGGGAACTGAGGCAGGGACAGAGGGGCACAGAAAGAACCCAGGAGTCCAGACTCCCTGCTCTAACCTACCAGGTCCTCCAGAGCCAGGGAGAGAACCCAGGAGTCCTGGCTCCCAGCCATGTAAGTAGTTAGTTCACGGAGTGAAATGGAAAGTAGGAGCTGGATAGCACGGCAGACTAACAGCCTCCCAGTCTGCCTACCAGGTGCTTTCCCATCCGGTGCCCAGCTGGCGTCTTGGACACCGGCCTCCATCCGCCATCTGGGGCTGGATTCCTGGAAAGAATAAACCGTGACTGATTCCAGTTAGACCAGTTCCACCAGATGGCGTGCCTGCCCAACAGCGCCCCCTACGGGGAAAGGCCCCGTCTCCCATTCCCCATCCCGCTGAGCCAGCCAGCCCCCTGCCCTGGGGCCAGATCGGAGCCAGCGCCCCCTAGAGGGGAAAGGCCCCGTCTCCCATTCCCCATCCCGCTGAGCCAGTCAGCCACCTGCCCTGGGGACAGATCGGAGCCAGCGCCCCCTAGAGGGGAAAGGCCCCGTCTATTCCCCATCCCGCTGAGCCAGCCAGCCACCTGCCCTGGGGCCAGATCGGAGCCAGCGCCCCCTAGAGGGGAAAGGCCCTGTCTCCCATTCCCCATCCCGCTGAGCCAGTCAGCCACCTGCCCTGGGGACAGATCGGAGCCAGCGCCCCCTAGAGGGGAAAGGCCCCGTCTATTCCCCATCCCGCTGAGCCAGCCAGCCACCTGCCCTGGGGCCAGATCGGAGCCAGCGCCCCCTAGAGGGGAAAGGCCCCGTCTCCCATTCCCCATCCCGCTGAGCCAGCCAGCCCCCTGCCCTGGGGCCAGATCGGAGCCAGCGCCCCCTAGAGGGGAAAGGCCCCGTCTCCCATTCCCCATCCTGCTGAGCCAGTCAGCCCCCTGCCCTGGGGCCAGATCGGAGCCAGCGCCCCCTAGAGGGGAAAGGCCCCATCTCCTATTCCCCATCCTGCTGAGCCAGTCAGTCCCCTGCCCTGGGGCCAGATCGGAGCCAGCGCCCCCTAGAGGGGAAAGGCCCCATCTATTCCCCATCCTGCTGAGCCAGCCAGCCCCCTGCCCTGGGGCCAGATCGGAGCCAGCGCCCCCTAGAGGGGAAAGGCCCCATCTATTCCCCATCCTGCTGAGCCAGCCAGCCACCTGCCCTGGGGACAGATCGGAGCCAGCGCCCCCTAGAGGGGAAAGGCCCCGTCTATTCCCCATCCCGCTGAGCCAGCCAGCCACCTGCCCTGGGGCCAGATCGGAGCCAGCGCCCCCTAGAGGGGAAAGGCCCCGTCTCCCATTCCCCATCCCGCTGAGCCAGCCAGCCACCTGCCCTGGGGCCAGATCGGAGCCAGCGCCCCCTAGAGGGGAAAGGCCCCGTCTCCCATTCCCCATCCCGCTGAGCCAGCCAGCCCCCTGCCCTGGGGCCAGATCGGAGCCAGCGCCCCCTAGAGGGGAAAGGCCCCGTCTCCCATTCCCCATCCTGCTGAGCCAGTCAGCCCCCTGCCCTGGGGCCAGATCGGAGCCAGCGCCCCCTAGAGGGGAAAGGCCCCATCTCCTATTCCCCATCCTGCTGAGCCAGTCAGCCACCTGCCCTGGGGCCAGATCGGAGCCAGCGCCCCCTAGAGGGGAAAGGCCCCATCTCCTATTCCCCATCCTGCTGAGCCAGTCAGTCCCCTGCCCTGGGGCCAGATCGGAGCCAGCGCCCCCTAGAGGGGAAAGGCCCCATCTATTCCCCATCCTGCTGAGCCAGCCAGCCCCCTGCCCTGGGGCCAGATCGGAGCCAGCGCCCCCTAGAGGGGAAAGGCCCCGTCTCCCATTCCCCATCCTGCTGAGCCAGCCAGCCCCCTGCCCTGGGGCCAGATCGGAGCCAGCGCCCCCTAGAGGGGAAAGGCCTCTCCCTTTTTTCTCCCTGACCACCGCAGATTCTCTTCCCAGGATCTGGGGCTCCTTTCATGCCCCGTTGTGTTTCCATTCCCCACCAAGGCAGAGTTACAAAAAGGAAATTATCTAGAATAAATAAAGGCGAAGGGCAAGGGATGGGGAAAGTGAGGGGACTCTTAGCAGGTGCTAAATTCCAGGCAGAGAGGAAGGGAGCCGAGTGGCCGGGTGTTAGCAGGGCTGTATTGTTTGATTATACCCCGTCATGAAACACTTTAGGATTTCCGGCTAGACCCTGGGAAAGTCTCTCTTTCCTCTCGTTGACCATCTAAACCCTCCCGACTCGCCCGTTTGTAGGTGACGCGCATTCTGTCGACTCTCAGCCCGTGCCCAAAATTGTAGCAGCTGTGGACAAAACTTGGGCAGATCGTTGGTTTTGGTATTGGGAATGGAACCCAGGAGTCCTGACTCCCAGCTCCGACTGCTAGACCCCACTCCCCATCCAGCACTGGAGATCAAACCCAGGAGTCCTGAGTCCCAGCCCCTCTGCTCTAATCACAAGACCCCACCCCCCTACTGGAGCCAGAGATGGAACCCAGAGATTCACAGCCCCCCCTGCTCTGACCCACTAGACCCCACTCCCCTCCCAGAGCTGGGGCTAGAACCCAGGAGTCCTGGCTCCCAGCCCCTCCTGCTTTCAGCTGCCACAGTTTCCCCATCAGTGTGGGAGTGTGTGGCAGGGAAGGAAATAATTCTGTTTTTGATGTCAGTGGGGGGTCTGTGACGGGGTGTGGGGAAGACTGGAAAGTGACCAATATGCAAATGATAGGACGAGACCAGGATGTCTTGGGGCTTTCAATCCTGGGCATGGGAGTGTCCTCACTCTGACTGGAAATCATCCACCAGTCAGAGGAAACCACCATGCCTGGGGTGGTGAAGGATTTACCCCTCTGAGCCTTCACAGGCATATACGTGCCTCATTTCCTCTCCTCACCATGAGCAAAAAAATCGTGGGTCATATCGACCCCAGTAAGGTCGGGGGGCTACCAGGCCAGAGGTCTGCGTTTGTGAGAAGAATAGAACTGGTGCTGGAAATAAACTATCTCACATATAAAGGTGACTCTTGGGTTTCTTATTTGTTCTGCTGGGGCCTCTCAATCCTGACCCACAGCTCTCTCCACTCTAACCTACTAGGCCAGGGTGGGCAAACTTTTTTGGCCAGAGGGACACATCGGGGTGGGGAAGTTGCATGCAGGGCCTTGAATGTAGGGTTGGGGCAGAGGGCTGGGGTGTGGGAGGGGGGTATGGTGTGCAGGAAGGGGCTCAGGGCAACGGGTTGGGGCAGAGAAGGGGTGTGGGGTGTACAAGGGGACTCGGGGAAGGGGGGTTGGGGTGCAGGAGGGGGTGCAGAGTGCGGGAGGGGGCTCAGGGCAGGGGTTGGGGGTGCCCGGTGGCACTTACCTGGAGCAGCTCCGGCGTGGCATCAGTCAGCACCAAACCCCTGGGGTAGAGGGGGCAGAGGGCTCCGCACACTGCCCTCGCCTGTGGGTACCTCCCCTGAAGCTCCCATTGGCCATGGTTCCCTGTTCCCAGCCAATAGGAGCTGCGGGGGGGGGGGCGGGCCTGTGTGCCTGCAGGCGAGGGCAGTGCACAGAGCCCTCTCCCCCCCGTCCCCCCAGGGGCCACAGAGACATGTTGCCAACCGCTTCTGGGAGCGGTGCAGGGCCCACGGGACCACAGGGGTGACAATCCCACGGGCCGGATCCAAAGCCCTGACGGGGCCATAGTTTGCCAACCCCTGTACTAGGCCCTACTCCACTCCCAAAGCCAGGAATAGAACCCAAGAGTCCTGGCTCCCAGCCCCCCCTGCTCTAACCCACTAGACCCCATGCCCCTCCCAGAGCCCGGGCTAGAACCCAGGAGTCCTGGCTCCCACCCCCTCTCCTCTGCTGGATTCTTTCCTGCTCCCCCGGTTGCTTTGTGGCTGGAAACCCAATCTGGCGAGGACGTGCAGAGATGCCAGTTGCCGTTGGCTGGCACAGCCTGGGCACCTATTATGCCTGTCACAATGGGACCCCTCCCTGTGCTCCCCCCCCCCCCAGCTCTCACCGCTTCTCATCCCACATTACTGCCTTGAGGGAAGGGTCCTGGCCGCCGGTGCCCCCTTGTGGGGTGGGTCGAGCCCTCCACTTGCATCTGCCCTGGGGGCACCGTGCCCAAGGCTGGCCGAGGGGGCTGTGGGTCCTGGGGCAATCTGGGGGAGGGGCATCTAGGAATGGGAGGAGGGGTGGAATGAAGAAGGGGGATTGTTGGAGTGGGGCTGGGGATGCAAAGCCAGAGGACCGGGGGAAGGGACAGAGAAGGAGGAAGAATCTGCAGGGTTAGCTCCCCCGCCCCCGTCCCACCCCATGTGGCTTTGGGACTTTCAGGGTGGGGTGTGTCTATCCCCCAGACACAGTCTCACTTTCCCATTCCTTCCTTCCTTCCCTCGCACGAAACAGAGCCATTTCGCAATCCCAACCCACACACCTGCAATTTCTCCCCTCCCACCCCCACGACTCCCTGCCCCATGCCGCACCCTGCCCCATTCCCCTCTCCCTTCCTGGAAACAGAGTCCAGGAAAGCCAGATGCCTTCCCCGCTCCCACCCTGCTCTTGGCAGGAGACGTGTGCCCTCGTGGGGGGGGGGTGGAACAGGGCCCGGCCTGCCTATAAAGCAGCCACATCCCCTAGGGCTCAGGTAGCAGACGAGACCTGGCCCCAGAGCAGCCCCTGGGAAGCTCCCAGCACAGACAGAGAATTCAGTGGGGCGGGTGCTGGGATCAACCACTAGGTGGCAAGAAGCGGAGGTGCTGGGACTGGCCACTAAGGGGCAACAGGAGACAGTGCCGGGATTAGCCACTAGGGGGCAAGAAGAGGCAGTGCCAGGATCAGCCACTAGGAGGCAAAGGAAATAATTTGGGGGGCCACACCCCTGTTGGCACCCTCTGGATGCCAGGGCTCCAGATATGCCTTCCACTCTAGGTAAGTGCCCCTGCACCAGGCCCCTGGGGCAGATTTAACTGAGCTTCGAGCCCCTCTGCTCTAACCAACTACACCCCACTCCTTTTCCAAAGCTGGGGATGGAACCCAGGAGTCCTGGCTCCTAGCTCCCCCTGCTCTAACCCACTAGACCCCACTCTCTTTCCAGAGCCAGGGATGGAACCCAGGAGTCCTGGCTCCCAGCCTGCCCCGCTCTAACCCACTAGATCCCATTCCCCTCCCAGAGGGTAATATACAATGCACAATCTCCAATCCGGACAGGTGTGGAAATCCGGTTCTGGATTTAGTTCCTCCCCGTCAATCTGTCCATTGACAGCTGCAGGGGCCCAGCTGGGGGAGTCACAGGGAAATCCCGGAGTGGAGTTTGGCTCAGCACTGGATTGGGGACCCAGAATGCAGACTAAATAGCAGAGTGGCCAGATAGGGGTTCCATCAGGGGGCAGCAGGCTGGTATAGCCCAGAGCTAGGGGCAGGTGGAAGAGGCTTCTGGGGGAGGGGCCTCTCATAGTCCAGGGCAGAGGGACGGTGGGGGTGGTGGGATCCCAGCAGAGGATGAAGTGGCTGCCATGACCCAGAGCAGAGGGATGGTGGGGGTGGTGGGATCCCAGCAGAGGACGAAGTGGCCACCGTAGCTAAGAGCAGAGGGATGGTGGGGGTGGTGGGATCCCAGCTGAGGAAGAAGTGGCTGCCATGACCCAGAGCAGAGGGATGGTGGGGGTGGTGGGATCCCAGCAGAGGACGAAGTGGCTGCCATGACCCAGAGCAGAGGGATGGTGGGAGAGGTGGGATCCCAGCAGAAGCATGTCTCAGGCTGAGGGAGGGTGCTGTGACAGGCCAGGCCAATGGCTGACTCCCCTACTAAGCCTCTCCTCCATGCTACTCTTGCAGCCCAGAATCTGCTTGTGTCCCTGGTCCTGGTCCAGCTGGCCCGTCCCGACCGCACTCCCAGTGCTACTACCATCTCTCAGACCTACAACCTGGCCCGACTGCTGCAGGCCAACACCACGAAGCTGCTCAACATCTACGTGAGTGCTGGGCCCCCAGGGGAGGGGGCTCGGAGGCCTCTAGGGCCATTCATGGGTAAGGCTGCGTGTCTGTCGTGGAGGTCATGGAGTGCAGGAGCAGTTTGGGGGTGGGAGGGGGCTCAGGGTTGGGGGAGGGGGCTGGGGTGCAGGGCGGTGCTTATCTTGAGAGGGGGAGCTCCTTGGCTCCCACCGGCATGTCCCAGCAGCTCCTAGGAGGAGGGGCCAGGGGGCTCCACGCACTGCCCGCATTGATAAGCACCGCCCCTGCAGCTCCCATTGGCTGCCATTCCTGGCCAATAGGAGCTGCGGAACCGGCGCCTGTGACTGTAGCAACGCACAGAGCCCCCGGCCCTTCCACCGAGGAGCCGGGGAAGGGAGGCGGTCAGAGCCGGGGAAGGGAGCCTGCCAGCCCCGCCAACCCTCCCTCCCCCAGCACCAGCACCAGTGGGGGTCTTGGGCCACCCCTGCCCAGCACCCATGGCCCCCGGCCCTAGTTTTAGTTCGGGGTATATAGTAAAAGTCCTGGACAGGTCTCGGGCTGTGAATTTTTGTTTACTGCCTGTGACCTGTCCATGACTTTTACTAAAAAATACCCGTGACTAAAACGCAGCCTAATTCATGGGTCCGGAGGTCTGGGTTCGACTCTCTCTAGCCAGCACCCCTGGAGGGGGGATAGGCCCCCTGTCCCACTCCCCGCCCCCTGAGCCAGCCAGTTCCCTGCCCGGGGACGACACATATGCTTGATTTAATCCAGTCTCTTGGTGAATCCTCCAGTGGCCTTGACCTTCTGTCGAGAGCCTTCACCCCCTGACAACGCGGGGGGTGGGAGAGGTCATGTTTTGGCCGCCCCACCTGGGGCCCCTTGGCACCAACCCCAAGCTGGAAGACGCCAGCTCAGGAAGTCACGCCCAGCTGAGCACCCAGCCAGCACGCTCTCTGTAGCCTGGATTCCAGCCAGCAATTCCAGCGCTGGGGTGGTGGTGCCGGGTGGTGATGGGGTAAGGTCCGCGCCTCCCCCCTCCCAGCCCCATGGGAATCCCCACCAGAGGACCCAGCTCTCTCCCCCTCCCATTCTACCCTCTGCATGTCTATGCAGTCCCCGTTCCCAGGATGGGGAATTGGGGGGTGTCGAGGGAGGAGGTGGGGTCTCTGTGGGGAGGGAATGGGGAGATTTGAATCAATCTTGGGGTGGAGCTGGGGGAGGGGGACAGGAACTGAGGGTAGGATAGGAGTCGTGGCAGGTAAGCTACTGGGGGAGGGCAGCACATGCCCTGACCCCCCCTTTCTCTGTGTCTCCCCCCCAACAGCTGAACGCCCAGGGCTCCCCATTCAGTGATCCCGGTTTCAGCGCCCTGGGGCTACGGTGGGCAGGGGTGCCGGTGGCCTCCTTCCCGTTCCTGGCCTGGCGCACCATGGGCGACGCGGAGCGGCTGGCACAGAACTACGGGGCGTACGCCACCTTTGACGCCTTCCTCCAGCTGGTGTGGGATGACCAAGATGAGCTGTGCCCCGACTGCTCTGAGCTGCTGGCCATGCTGGGCACTGCCCGGGCCCGGACACGAGGTCTCCTGGCCAACCTGACCTCCATTATGGCTGCCATGGGCATCCCGGTGACCCTGGCCACAGACCCTTTGACCTCAGAGGCAGCCGGGGTGGGGGCATTTGAGAAGAAGTGCCGGGGCTACGTGGTATGCCGGGAGTTCCATGGCTGGGTCGACCGGACTGTGCGTGACTTCACCCTGCTCAAGGCCAAGTACCCGGCCTAGGAGGTGCCGCCACGCCAGGCACTGTCTGTGAGCATAGAGACCGGACCATACATTTCCTGTTGGCCTAGAGGATGCTTCCTGTTGGCTGGGCCAATGCACTTTCTGTTGACTTATAGACCGGGCCATGCACTTCCCATTGGCTGGGCCATGGATTGCCTGTGATCCTATAGACTGGGCCATGCACTTGCTGTTGGCCTAGTGGATAGCCAATGCACTTCCTGTTGGTCTATGGATTGGGTCATGCATTTCCTGTTGGCCTAGAGGATGGCCAATACACTTCCTGTTGGCCTATGGACTGGATCATGCATTTCCTGTTGGCCTAGAGGATGGCCAATACACTTCCTGTTGGCCTATGGACTGGGTCATGCACTTCCTGTTGGTGTAGAAGATGGTCAATACACTTCTTGTTGGCTTGACTATGCCCTTCCTGTTGGCCTCTGAAGTCCATGGCTTCAAGTCCTAGGCCACAAAATCCATTACGTGTGTGTAAAGAATATTAATGGATCACTTGATGATTCCCTGTTCTGTTCATTCCCTCTGGGACACCTGGCATTGGCCACTGTTGGAAGACAGGACACTGGGCTAGATGGACCTTTGGCTGACCCAGTCTGGCCGCTCTTATGTTCGAATATATATTTTAAAATCCCATCATATTTATGCCCAAAAGAAACATTTATCTGGATTATTTATATTATTTAACAGACACATGAACGTTGACTTGAGTTTCGGGCTTCTAATACTTTGGACACCTCTTGAGTCCTGGTCAAGACAAAATTACTGTCGGTTTACTGAAGGGAACCAAGAGAAATGTTCAAGGAGCACTTTATAAAGTGATGTGCGGTACCAAGGTGGGAATCCAAGCCAGTGCTAATATGCAGCTGCCTCTGGGGTGGGGCAGCTGGGGAACAGCTGCTCAGGAATGCCCATAAGGATGTTGCAAGCCCTAAAATCTGATGCCTTAGAAATCATGGTCAAGTCTTGCTACCTGTGGAATTTCCTTGAATACTGTATTAATTTATTGACTTTTGTGGATGTCGCTACTTGATTGTTACAATAAGCCTAGATGCTTCTACTGTCCAACACTTGTCTCTCTACAAGTTGTGTATCTGCTCAGGGCTGTTATTCCAGTGGTGGGTGCGTAGCAGCCCAGATAGAAAGAAGGTTGTCTACCTTAAAAACATGGGCTACTTCTGTCTGAGCTCAGGGGAACCTCCATTAGCAGTATGGGGAATATGAAACATAGTGGAGCAATTTTGATTCTAGCCGGTAGAGGGCCGTAGTCTTTCTCACACGCATACACAGAGAGACGCAAACACAGCCCCACTTCCCCCCATCAGGGGGCAGTGCTGGAATTCCTGTAAACTCTCCCATGTCTCTTTGTCTGCAATCGCGGCACGGGAATGTCGGTAAAGCTGGTTTCTTCGACACTCAATAAAAGCTCTGGTTTTTCTGAGATAACACGCTTGTGTTGGGATCTCTCCCCAGCTCTGGGAGGGGAGTGGAGGCTGGTGGGTTAGAGCAGGGGGGGCTGGGAGCCAGAACACACTCGTGCCCCCAAAAGCAAACTTCCCACACTGTGAGCTTCTACTAAAAATACTTTATTAATAATAATTACACTGTGTTTTCTGGTAAGAACATACCACAGTATGAACTACAGTTTTGGGGGGGGGGGGGGAGGGAGGTGGGGTGTGTGTCAAAGGCCGCCCCATCACCTCCACATTTATGGGCGGGGGTCCCCCACTATTGTCGGGGGGCAGAGGGGACTCCTCCTAACCCCTCTGCATAAACCAGGGGGGAAATGTCTGTATTGACAGGGAGGGAGGAGTTGGGGCCGATTCCCCACCCCCCCCAGAGTTCAGCGGGGCAGGGCCCCTTCGGGGAAGTGTGTATACCAGGGCAGGAGTTGGGGGAAGGGAGACCCCCCCCCAGCGGTTTGCAGTGAGGGGTGGGGAGGAGAGGCTGTGAGAGTCGGAGGTTGGAGCAGTAAGGGCAGAGGGTTGGGGGGGGCAGATGGGGGAGCAGGAGGTTTCTTGGGGGAATGGTTGGGGTACGGGTACTTGGGGGCAGATGCAAGGGGGGTTTGTGTGGCGGCAGGGATTATCTGAGGGGCAGATGGGGGGCAGGACCTGGGGGGTGACAGGGGCAGGGGATATCTGGGGGGCAGGAGCCAGGGGTTCCCAGGGGAGACAGGTGGGGGGAGGGCAAGGGTAGCTGGGGGGCAGAGGGGAGGATGGGGGCACTCACAGCGGGTACTTGGTGTGGAGAAGCCCCAGCGCTTCGTGGCTCCGCCTGGCCCAGTCCCGATGCAGCCGGCACACGTGGTACCCGCTCAGCTTAGCCAGGAAGGCGCTGGTGGCAGGGCTGCCCAGGCTGGGGGAAGGAGGCGGGGGGCCTGGCACCCCCAAGGCGCCCATGATCCCCTCCAAGTTCCCAGCCAGCCCCCGGCACTGACGGGCCGCGGCCTCCAGCTGCCGGTGCAGCTCCGAAGCCAAAGGGTTGAGGTCGGCCTGCTGCCGCCGCACGGAACCCAGGAGTCCGGGCAGGGTGGCATAAGCCACGGCTAGGTGCCAGAGCCGCTTCTCATCGCTCAGTGCCAGCCAGGCCTCGGGGGGGACAGAGGGCGAGGGCAGCCCGGGGACTGCCATGGCAGGGGGTTGGAAATCTGGACTGCTGAATGGCTCTCCTTGGTGACGCACCTGGAACAGAGAGACACTGAGTCAGGACTCCTGGGTTCTATCCCCAGCTCTGTAAGGGGAGTGGGGTCTAGAGGTTAGAGCAGTTGGGACTGGGACCCACAGCTCCTGGGTTTAGCAGTGGCTCTGGGAGAGGACTGGGGCCCCAGGAAGCTGTCAGAAGCATTTGAGCTGTAGGAGCAGCAGTGAAATCTGTGACAAATTTAATACTTGAATCGCCATCATTAGGTTCAAGAGTTAACCGCTTTTTGGGCTGCACGGGGCAGCTTCCCCCACTCACAGCCATCGTGCCAGACTGTCCACAGACTCAGGCGGATGTCATGGTTTCACTCAGGAGCCAAAAAGGGCGCCTCACCAGCAGGGGACAGAAGGAGATGGTCTCCCCTGGGATTGAAGCCCGGGAATAGAAGAAAACCTTGCAGGCCACTGTGTAACAGGGACACGCACACAGAGGACTCTGACCCCTCCAGCAGGGGGCAGTGCTACCCCCCTCCCCAATGCTCACATATTCTGCCAGCAGCTGTTCAGAGCGGTGCTTCAGAAGCACCGTCAGGCTGTGGGTTTGCTTGATCTTGGTGGCTACCTCTTGCTGGGAGAGGGACGAGGGCGAGGAGGCGGAAGACAGCGGGTTGGCGCGATCCACTGGAGAGAGGGAGTGAACCAAGGGTTAATTCCGCTCACGCCCCGAGCCACAAGCCTTTGGCGCGCGCTCCTGGGCTCAGAAGCCACCTCGAGAGAAAATTCATCTTGGGAAATTCCGCCTGCTTGGAAAAATACTTCTGAGATGCGGCCACCTCTGGGGTGGGGCAGCTGGGGACCAGCCCCACGCAACGGTTCCTTCCATCTGCCTGCAGCACAGCGCCTCCTAGCGCCACACGGGGACACTGGGTCCTGCACTGACTGTCCGGGGGGGGGGATACCCCCTACTGAACCTCCTGCCCCATAGCACAGCTACCCCAGCACTGCTCGGGGGCATTCGGGCCAGCTCTGACTGTCCAGGGAGAACACCCCCTGCTGACCCATTCCCCCGCCAGGTGTCAGATGCACCCCACCCCATATTGTCCTCAATATTTTACCTCCCAGGCAAGCACCAGAGATCCCATTGTCCTGAGCCAACGCACCAGAACGAGCAGCAGCTCCCTTGGAGGGGAGGAAAAGTCACAGCAGAGCTGTGGATAGAACCCAGGAGTCCTGGCTCCCAGCCCCCGCTGCTCTAGCCCACTAGACCCTACTCCCCTCCCAGAGATCTGGGTAGAACCCAGGAATCCTGGCTCCCAGCCCCCGCTGCTCTAGCCCACTAGACCCTACTCCCCTCCCAGAGATCTGGGTAGAACCCAGGAATCCTGGCTCCCAGCCCCCGCTGCTCTAGCCCACTAGACCCTACTCCCCTCCCAGAGATCTGGGTAGAACCCAGGAATCCTGGCTCCCAGCCCCTGCTGCTCTAACACACTAAACCCCACTCCCATCCCAGAGCTGGGATAGAACCCAGGAGTCCTGGCTCCCAGCCCCCCCGCTCTAACCCACAAGACCCCACTCCCTTCCCAGAGATCTGGATACAACCCAGGAGTCCTCGCTCCCAGCCCCCGCTGCTCTAGCCCACTAGACCCTACTCCCCTCCCAGAGCCGGGGAGAGAACCCAGGAGTCCTGGCTCCCAGCCCCCCCGCTCTAACCCACAAGACCCCACTCCCTTCCCAGAGATCTGGATACAACCCAGGAGTCCTCGCTCCCAGCCCCCGCTGCTCTAGCCCACTAGACCCTACTCCCCTCCCAGAGCCGGGGAGAGAACCCAGGAGTCCTGGCTCCCAGCCCCCCTGCTCTAACCCACTAGACCCCACTCCCCTCCCAGAGCCCCCCTGTCTAACCCCCCCCTTCATTGATCTCAGAGCATGATGAGCTTGTGCCAGGCAGTGCCCATGCCCGCCCCCACTCTCAGGCAGCTGGTCACGTCCCAGCTGTCAGCCCCCGCCCGGCCAGGTTCCCAGCCCGACTAGCTACGGGGATGTCCCAACGGCCCGAGAACCTTGCCAGCCCCAGCCCTGCAGGAGGGTGACGCAGGCACCGCAGTGGGTATCTGCCCAGGCCGGAGGAGCTGGCCAAGGCAGAGAAGAGGACTCCTGTGGAAGCACCATCGCTTGGGACCCTTCTCCACCTTGGGTGACGCCAATCTCCTGGGGGGTGTTGCCACCACGTCATGAGTTCTATCCCCGGCTCTGCGAAGTCTAGTGGTCAGAGCAAGGGGGGCTGGGAGCCAGGACTCCTGGGTTCTGTCCTTGGCCCCGGGAGGGGAGTGGGGTCTAGTGGGAGGGGGTGGGGGCTGCATATCAGGACTCCTGGGTTCTCAGGAAGGGAATATGGCCTCCTGGTTAGAGCATATATAAGCAACACCCCCTGTGCCCTCCCCTCCAGGATGGAAGAAACAGAGCGGTCGAGTGGGTCTTCCACCAGCCACAGCTCTGCAGATGCCCCTCAGTCCTGACCCCCAGCCTTGGGTGGTCGCGTTGGTGGGTCTCAATGAGCACGTCATGGGCTTTGGGTTCGAGACTTGACCGCGCGCGTCACGCTCTGTCCCTACCCAGATTCCTCTGGCGCCCAAAGCTCCACCAGTCAATCATTAGCTAGGGGCCACCCCACCCTAGAGATGGAGCCTGGAGGAGCCGCCAACCTGGCAGGTGGCTGGGCGGACAGCAGAGTCCACGTTGCCCCTCTGGCTTGCCCCGCAGAGACATCTCCAGGGCAGGAACTGGTAGGTGGACAGAAGTGGGTTAGCTCTGTGGAAGGGAAGATGAGGAGGACGGTAGAAGAAGACCTGGGGCTGGCGGCCAGAAGTATAGAGTGGTGGCAAGGATCTGGAGAAGTTTCTACAGGGTATGGGGTCCTCTTGGGGTTCCTCAGCTCTTGGCATGTACCCCAGCCCTGGTTGCCCCAAACTGTCTCCATCTCTCCCCAATTGTTAGCCACCCCCGAGCCCGGAGCCCTCCTCAGGGAAGCCAGGCCCTCACCAGCTCACACCCGGTCCCATCTAAACCCTTACTCCCACCCCCAATTCAGTACTTCCACTGTGCAAGCTGACCCAGGAATGTCCCGGGACCCAGGAATGTCCCCCAAATAAGGGGGGACTGAGTCATACACAGGTGGGGACAGAACCCAGGAGTCCTGGCTCCCACTGCTCTAGCCCATTAGACTCCACTCCCCTCCCCTAGCCAGGGAAAGAACCCAGGATTCCTGCAGCTACCCCAGCTCTAACCCACTAGACTCCAAATCCCTCCCAGGGCCAAAGACAGAACCCAGGAGTCCTGGGTCCCAGCCCCCCCCCCCCTGCTCTGACCACTAGACCCCACTCCCCTCCCAGGGCCAAGGAAAGAACCCAGGAGTCCTGGCTCCCCTACCTGTCAGCACTTCCATGCTGTCCCAGCCGTGCGCACTTGTTGCTGTCCCGCAGAGGCCAGGCTGGGGGCGGGGGCCCTGGGTTTATATCCCCTCCCAGTCCCCCCTTCCCCCCCGCCCCCGCCCCCGCCCCGCGTGGATGCCAGGAGGCTGAGCTCAGGGCTAGCCGGGCCTGGAGCAGCCCCAGCCCGGGCCGGGGGTGTGTGTGTGGGGGGGGGGTGAGCAGCCCCTGGAGGTGGGGGGGAATGGGGGGAGTTGCTGTTTGCTCCGCTCCCCCCGCCCGGGCCCCGTCCCTCCATGTGCGGGCGGGGGGGGGGGGGGGGAGAGGGGACAGCCTCCGGCATAAACACATTCCTGAGCCGGCTTAAAGGGGCCGCGGTGCGCCCGGGCCTGGGGGGGGGGCCGGGGGGCAGGCGCTGTGTGTCCCTCACTGCGCCCCTCTGGGCCTCCCCGCCACCCCCTTCTCTAGCTACCCCTCCCCCCCACTCCCCCACCCCCTCTATCATACCCCTCCCCTCCCCTCCATCCACCCCCATCCCCCTTCTCTAGCTACCCCCTCAGCCTCCCCTACCCCCTCTATCGTACCCCTCCCCTCCATCCACCCCCACACCGCTCTCTATATTACCCCCTCCACCCACCCCCCACCCCCTCTATCGTACCCCTCCCCCATCCATCCCCACCCCTCTCTATTTTACCCCTCCCCCTCCATCCACCCCACACACCGCTCTCTTGCTAACCTCCTCCCCCTCCACCCCCACCCCTTCTCTACCTTACCCCACCCCATCCATCCACCCCCACGCACCACTCTCTAGCTAACCCCCGTCCAATAATCCCCCCATCCAGCCAGCCCCATACACCCATCTATCACCTTTGGGGGGAGTGGGGTCTAGTGGGTTAGAGCAGGGAGGCTGGAAGCCAGGACGCCTGGGTTCTCTTCCCAGCTGCGGGAGGGGAGTGGGGTCTAGTGGTTCGAGGGGTGGGGGAGACTGGGAGCCAGGACTCCTGGGTTCTCTCCCCAGCTCTTTGTACATTTAACTCCTTTCTTTGTGTCCCTCACTCCTTATATGACCCAGACCTGTGTAACATCGCAGAGACCCCCCCCCTCCGCCAGCTATTGCAAGATGTTTCATGACTTTTCTACGTCTCTTTATTTGTGAAACGTGCAGGGACGAGGGGCAGAAAGACACAAGGGCCACCTAAGCTCCCGGCACACCCAGCTCTGCCCGGGCCCCTCACTCCCGACCCGACCCCCCCTCCCCCACTTCGGTCCCTAGCAGGTTGGAGATACCTTCCCTTGTGAGGCTGAGGTCATGGTGACACCCCCCCCCACACACACACCTCCGGTGTGAGTCAGCGACGCACAATGACCTCAGTGTAGACATCCGAGCCCCTCCGTTGTAATCCCTTCCAAGCCGCTTCCAGGATTAACTGTGGGGGTGGGCGTGGGAAAGGGGTGGGGGACTGGGAGCCCGGACGCCTGGGTTCTCTCCCTGGCTCTGGGAGGGGAGTGGGGTCTAGTGGGTTGGGGGGGGGGGCTGGGAGCCGCCTGGGTTCTCTCCCTGGCTCTGGGAGGGGAGTGGGGTCTAGTGGGTTAGAGGGGGGGGGGCTGGGAGCCGGGACGCCTGGGTTCTCTCCCTGGCTCTGGGAGGGGAGTGGGGTCTAGTGGGTTGGGGGGGGGGGCTGGGAGCCGCCTGGGTTCTCTCCCCAGGTCTGGGAGGGGAGTGGGGTCTGGTGGGTTAGACGAGGGGGGGCTGGGAACCAGGCCTCCTGGGTTCTCTCCCTGGCTCTGGGAGGGGAGTGGGATCTGGCGGGTTACGGTGGGGGTGGGGGGCTGGGAGCCGGGACTCCTGGGTTCTCTCCCTGGCTCTGGGAGGGGAGTGGGGGTTGGGACCCAGAATGCTTGGGTTCTATGCTTCTCCTGGGGAGGGGAATTGTAACGCGAGCCAGAGAACCCAGGCGTCCTGGCTCCCAGCCCCTCTGCTCTAACCCACTAGACCCCACTCCCCTCCCCTCCCGGATAAGAGCTTGGGAGAGAACCCAGGAGTCCTGGCTCCGACCCGCCTCCCCTTCCGCCTTCCTCTGCCCCCCCCTGCGGCAGGCCCCAGCTCGGCTCGCGGAAGCCGGAGAGTTTTGCTTCCGCTCCACCCTTTCGCAGCGAGCTGAGCCGAGCCGAGCCGAGCCGCGCCGCGCCGCGCCGCGCTCCGGCCTGGCCACCGGGACCGGGGCCGCCGGACAGACCCAGCCGTCCGGACAGGGGGAGCGGGAGGGGGGCTGCGGGGGCAGGGATCCATAGGCGGGGGCAAAGGGGGGCAGAGACAGGAAGGGGGGCGATAGGAGCGGGGGGCGGGGGGGTCTGTGGGGCCGCAGCGCTAGGTCCCAGCCAGGCAGCCAGCGGGGCAGAGGTGGGCGATCGCTGGTTACAGGGGTAGGCGTGTGGGGGGCTGGATGGACGGGTGGCCTGTTAGACAGACAGACTCCGAGTGAGCCTCCTCTCGGCTTCCCCCCCCACGGTGTCGTTCCCCTCCGCTGCCCCCCTCTCTCCCCCCTCCCCGCCCCGGGCGCCGTCCCCATGTCAGGGCGCACGGTGCGGGCCGAGACCCGCAGCCGGGCCAAGGATGACATCAAGAAGGTGATGGCGGCCATCGAGAAAGTGCGCAGATGGTGAGTGGGCAACGGGGTGGGTGGGTGTGTGCCCCAGCTGCTCCACCCCAGACGTGGCTGCATCTCAGTGCCAGGTAAACCAGCGCCCCCTGCGGCGTTGATGGGCGGCCCTGCCCCAGTGCCCCACCCCAGAAGTGGCTGCATCTCAGTGCCGGGCGAGCCAGCCCCATGGGCGACCCTTCCCCAGCTGACTCGCCCCAGAAGGGGCTGCATCTCCATGCCGGGCGAGCCATCCCCGTGTATAAAGGAACTCTCTGTGACTAGATGCAGGATCAGGCTCTTAATGAGAACAATTAATTATTATTCCATGGTTTTATTAATTATTTTGTTGATCGTTCACCTCCTTTTTTCTATGGAAATTGCTCCTGAGACATGAGTGGCTGTCAAATTATTTACCCTGGCCTAGATGATATGTGTGACATGGATCAGGATAACAGCTTACTACTGCTGCTGTTTAAAGGAGTCTCTGCTTTAACTCAGGGGCTGGAAGGATGCAGTGTGAGGGTTTCATCCCTCATGACAGAGGGTGATAAGCTACCACTGCTCCTTGCTCAAGGCCTGGCCTCTTTAGCTCTGCATGGAGGACAGCAACTTCCCAACGCAACTAGCTAACGGCATCAGTCCTTTAGCACTGCCTAGTGGATAATAACCTACTACTTCTGCTAGTGAATGGCCGTACAATCAGGTCGATGGCGGGGTGGATCTCTGAAGATTTTGGGGGTGGGGGGGATCTCTGGAGGGCTATAATCCACCCCATTGAATTCCTCATCTCCCCCCACCCAGGGAGAAGCGCTGGGTGACCGTGGGCGACACGTCTCTGAGGATCTACAAGTGGGTGCCCATTGTGGACCCCCGGGATGAGGTGAGAGAGGGGCTGAGCGCCGGTCTGTCCCAACCCTGCCCCCTCGTCTGTCTGTCCCTCCCGTGCTCCCCTCGCCCCTCCTTTCCAACACCCCCCATTTGGAGGCCATCTCTACCCCCCCGCTCTCTTCCCTTCCCTGCAGGAGAAGCGGCGACTGGCTAGCAGTGGGGAGCGGCACAAGGGCCGGGAGAGGAGGGGGCGCGTGCCCAGCCCCCGGGCCAACCCCGCCCTCCTCATGCTGGACCTGAACGGTACGTTGCTGGCTGGGGAGGGCCCCCCCCGGGTCATCTAGTCCAACCCCTGGCGAGATGCAGGGTTTGCTGTGTCTGAACCATCCCGGACAGGTGGCTCCAGCCTCCTCTTAAAACCCTCCAGCGAAGACGCTTCCACGACCCTCCCTCAGCAGGTCCGTGCCACGGTCCTCCTGTTCTTACCGTCAGGACGGGTTTCCTGAGATTTCATCTCAATCTGCTCTGCTGTAGTTTGAACCCGCGGCCTCTTCTCCTGCCCTCTTTGCCAACTTTTCTCCATCCTTTTCATGGCAGCCTTTCAAGTATTTGAGGACCATCCTCATGGGTCCCGCTCCAGCTCCTCTTTTCCAAACGTTCCCAGGTCCTCCGGCCTTTGCTCAGGTGGCTTGCCTCCCATTCCTTTGATCACAGAATCATAGAATATCAGGGTTGGAAGGCCCCCTCAAGGATTGAACTCACAACCCTGGGTTTAGCAGGCCAATGCTCAAACCACTGAGCTATCCCTCCCCCCCCCCGAACTAACTTTCATAGAATATCAGGGTTGGAAGGGACCTTGGGAAGTCACCTAGTCCAACCCCCTGCTCAAAGCAGGACCAATCCCCAATTTTTGCCCCAGATCCCTAAATGGCCCCCTCAAGGATTTCACTCACAACAAGCCTGGGTTTAGCAAGCCAATGCTCAAACCACTGAGCTATCCATCCTCCCCCTGAGCTATCCATCCTCCCCAAATCATCTTTGTCACTTTGTCACGCCGCTGGACCCTTTCCAGTTTCTCCACATCCTGTCTGTACGCCGGTGCCCAAAATTGGACAGTCCTCCAGCCGAGGCCGAACCGGTACCATGCCCTCCCGTGACTGGCATATTATGCTTCTGTTACGTTGCATTTGCTTTAGTTAGTTAGTTTTTGCCACAGCAGCACGTTGCTGACTCTCATGCGAAGGTTGTGATCCACCACGACTCCCAGATCCTTCCCAGCAGGGCTGCTGCCAAGCCAGTTACCCCCCCTTCTCTTTGTGCATTTGGTGTTTCTTCCCTAGGTGTAGCACCCTACATTTGTCTTTAGAATCATAGGGCTGGAAGGGACCTCGGGAGGTCATCTAGTCCAGTCCCCTGCACTCACGGCAGGACTGAGTATTATCTAGACCAGCCCTGACAGGGGTTTGTCCAACCTGCTCTTAAAAATCCCCAGTGATGGAGACTCCACAACCTCCCTAGGTGATTGATTCCAGGGCTTAACCACCCTGACAGGTAGGAAGTTTTTCCTGATGTCCAACCTAAACCATCCTTGCTGCAATTTAAGCCCCTTGCTTCTTGTCCTAGCCTCAAAGGTTAAGAAGAACAATTTTTCTCCATCCTCCATGTAACAACCTTTTACATACTTGAAAACCGTTCTCATGTCCCCTCTCCG
The DNA here is from genome assembly GCF_965140235.1 of Caretta caretta. Lineage (NCBI taxonomy): Eukaryota > Metazoa > Chordata > Testudines > Cheloniidae > Caretta > Caretta caretta. The sequence goes on along the minus strand of NC_134211.1, from coordinate 2,284,236 downwards.
TCTTCTCTTCTCCAGACTAAACAAACCCAGTTCTTTCAATCTTCCCTCACAGCTCATGGGTTCTAGACCTTGAATCGTTTTTGTTGCTCTTCTCCGGACTCTCTCCAATTTGTCCACATCCTTCCTGAAATGTGGCACCCAGAACTGGACCCGATACTCCACTTGAGGCCTAATTAGAGCAGAAGAATTACTCCTCGTGTCTTGCTGACAACACTCCTGCTGATACAGCCCAGAAGGATGTTTGCTTTTTTTTGCAACAGCGTGACACTGTTGACTCACACTTAGCTTGTGATCTGCTCTGACCCCCAGATCCCTGTCCACAGCACTCCTTCCTGGGCAGTCATTGCCCATTCTGTGTGTTGAATTTCATTCTGTCTGTGGCCCAGTTTTCCAATTTATCAAGATCCCGCTACGCTCCAAAGTGTTGGCAAGCCCCCTAGCGTTGTGTCATCTGCAAATTTTGTCTATTTTTACAGCCAGGTCATTAGTGAAGATGTTAAACAATGCCGGACCCAGAACGGATCTCTACGGAAACCCGACATCATTCCGTTAATAGCTACTCAACCAATTATGTATCCACTTCATGGTATTTGTGTTGAGCGTGCATTTTCCCAGCTTACTTATCAGACTGTCACGTGGGACTGTGTCAAAAGCCTGGCTGAAATCCGGTTATATTATGCGCACCGCATTCCCCCCATCCACCTCGGGTGGCCAGAGGACTGTCCCGATTTTTAGGTCTTTGTCCCGCGTCCCGACCGATGCACGGTTGGGACACCATTTGCCCCGATATTGCGGCTTTGCCCACTCCAGTGGGGTTTTTTTGTTGGGTTTTTTTAGCTTTGGCAACTCCGACTGGTTTTTTGTTTTTGTATTTGCTTCCCACATGTGTCCCGATGTTTTCTCCGTCACATCTGGTCACCCTATATCCACCAAACCCGTTACCCTGTCAAAGAAGGAAATCAAGCTGGTTTGGCAGGCTTGGTTCTTGGTCACGCCATGCTGGCTGCCGGTGATCACCCCGTTCATCCTCCCGGTATTCACAGATTGAAGGGTTGACACGTTTCTCCAGCAGCTTCCCAGGTATCGAACTCAGGCTGACTGGTCTCTCGATCCCCGGCTCCTCCGTTTTCAAGATGGGTGCTGCGCTAGCCTTTCCGGGACCTCTTCACTCATCCCTGAGTTTGCAAATATTATTGCCAGTAGCTCCGAGAGGTCTTCCGCTAATTCTCCTCGTCCCGATCTGCAGCCCTTCCCCGGTTTGGGCTGTGGTAACTTCGCGAGTCGCCCGGTCACGTGTCATTTTGTGTGTGAGGACTGCAGCAAAGTAGGCCTTGAGCAGCTTTGCCTTCCTATCGTCTTCCCTTGGCAGCTCACCGTCTCCACTGAGCCGCGGATCCGCGCCGTCCTTGGTCTTTCTTTTTTGTCTGACGTATTTGAAGAACCTCTTCTTGTCTCTCGCATTCCTTGCCAGCTGGAACTCATTCTTTGCCTTGGCCTGCCTGATTTTGTCCCTACACGCTCCTGCGGTTCCTATGTAGACGTCCTGCGTCCTCCTGGCTGAATCCCTTTCGAGCTTTCGGTGGCTAAAACGCTCCTCGTGCGGCCACCTGGGCTCTTCTCTTTCCTCTGCATCGGAACAGCTTGATGTCGAGCCTTTAGTATTAAATCTTTTAGGAACTGCCAGCCCCCTTCGATTCCTTTTCTTCCTAATTGGTCTTTCCATGGGACACCGCCTGCTAGTTCTCCGAGTCGGTGGAAATCCGCCTTTCTGAAGTCCAGTGTCCTTGTTTTGCTGTTCTCAGGCCCGACTTTCCACAGGATCTTGAAATCTGTCGGATCCTGATCGCTTCCTCCCAAATTCCCGACCACCTTCACGTGGGCAACTCATTCATCCCTCTGGGTCCAAGCCAGCTCCAAACGGGGTGGATCCCCGAGTTGTTTCCTCAGCCGTCTGGATCAGAAAGCTGTCCCCTTCCCACGCGAAGAATTTGCAGGATGTTCTGCTGCCACTGTTTTCCAGCAGATATCAGGGGAGTTAAGATCCCCCGTTAATACCAGCTCAGGACTCTGACCCCCCAGACTGAGGAGATGACACCCAGGTGTCCAGAATGGGAGTGAACATTTGGGATGGCACCGTAAGAGTTCACCTCAAAGGGGCCCTGGGGATCAAGGGGATGGGACACAGGCATCTGGGAAGTCCGTGCTTCCAGCCCTGAGGAGATGACAGGATGGGACCCAGGCGTCTGGGATGGCAGTGGGCCCATCATGTCTGGAGTAAGGGGATGGGACCAGGCATCCTGGATGACAACGTCCCCAGCCCCCAGACGAGTGAACGATGGGACCCAGGCATCCGAGACGGCTCCCGCCTGTAACTCTCTCCCCTTTTCAGATGAGAACAGCAACCAGAGCTCATTGTCTGAGACCTCCCTGGCCAAGGGGGGAGACACCAGCTCCAGCCCCACCCCCGACCGCAGCCAGACGGCGACCCCCACCCCGCTGGGGGAACTGAAAGCAGAGGACTCGCAGCCCCCCATGCTGGGGCAGGAAGGGGGTAAGTACCATGGTGGTGGGGGGGGATGGGAAGAGGAGGGAGGCCATGTTCCCAGCCTCCAAAGGAGGGGGGGAGCGTGTGGAACCCAGGAGCCCGGGACCCCCAGCACTCCTCAGGCGTGACAGAATCCAGGATGGCATCACTTCAAGGCCCAAGGGAGTGAGGGGATGGGACCCAGGCAGCCGGATGGCCGTGCTTCCCGGAGGGCAACAACAGAGGGGCGCTCCATAGGGTTACTGGGGGTGAGCTGGCACCAAGGACCTATAACCCCAGGGTACTCCCTTGTCTTCATTCCTATCTGGGTGCAGACTCTGGGGTGTTGCTACTTGAGGGGACGGATGAGCCCCCCATGCTGACCAAGGAGGACCCTGTTCCAGGCCTACTGGAGTCACAGGTGCAGGGGGAAATTGAGGGGTGAGGGGCATGGAGGTGGGTTGAGCGTAGACTGGGGAGCGCATGGTGGGGGAAAATGCATGGAGGAGTGGAATTGAAGGATGTATGGAGTGGAGGTGTTGGGTCAGGTGCATGGGGGTGAAGGGTACGTGGGGGTGGGTTGAGTGGGAGGTGGGTTGGGTGGAGGTTGGCCCGTTGGGTGGAGGTTGGGTTGGGTTGGGTGGAGGTTGGCCCATTGGCAATGGTTGGGTTAGGCAAAGGTTGGGTTGGGTTGGGACGAGTGGAGGTCGGGCCATTGGTGAAAGTTGGGTTGAGCTGGGTTGCGTCGAGGTTGAACCGTTGGCAAAGGTTGGGTTAGATTGGGCTAGGTGGGTGGAGGTTGAGCCACTGGCACTGATTGGGTTGGGTGGAGGTTGGGTTGGGTTGGGTGGAGGTGGGGCCATTGGCCCGCAGGTCTCATTGCTTATGTTGGGGTGGGTGCTTACCCGTGGCACAGGAGAAAGTAGGGAGGTTGATGGGGATCTCTGGGTGGGATCGAGGCTGGCATACCAAGGTTGCTGGGGTGTCCATCCCCCAGGCTGCTCTCTCTCGATGTATAACACCCCTTCCTTGTTTCCCCAAAGGGCCAAGAGGATGCACCCCCCTTTGAGACGGCCCCAACCTTCCCGCAGCCGGTGCTGGAAGAAGAGGATGATGAGTCCATGGGGGCACCTCCCCTGAAGCGCATCTGCCCCGAGGAGCAGGAAGTGGGTGCCCCCCACTCCCCATAGACCTAGCCTCGTCCCTGCCTTCTTCCCGGCTGGAGAGCATGGGGGGCAGAGGGGGAGCGGGGCAGGAAGTGAATCATGCTTGCCAAATGCAAAAGGACCAAAGACACTTTGAAGAGGATGTTGAAGAGGGTGTTGGTGTTGGGTCAGGACTCCTGGGAGGGGAGTGGGAGCAGGTGGGTTAGAGCAGGGGCGGACGCGGGGCTGGGAGCCAGGGCTCCTGGGTTCTGTCCCTTGCTCTGAGAAGGGAGTGGGAGGAGATGGGACGTGGCTAGGGAAAGATGGGCAGCATCCCCTGATGCCAGACTTTGAGGAGGCCTGGGTGAATTTTACATTCTCTGTGTATATACGTATTTTTTTGGTCTGAACAATAGACTTTGCTATTAAACTGCTAATGTGGTTCTGTGCCAGTCATTTAACAGCAACCCCCACGCAGCCTCAGCCCTCTTGAGCCAGGTGAATGTCTCCTCTGCACCCCAGCACTGAGATGCAACCACCTCTGGGGTGGGACAGCTGGGAAACAGCCACACAGCGATGGAGCAGGGGGATGACTCCCCCCGCTGCTTAAAAACACAGCTTTGGTGTCCCCATCTAGGTCTGTTCCTTTTGGGGTGATGGGCCAGGGGATGGGGCTGTATCTGGACTATAACGGAGGCCTCCTACAATTCCGTGAACAGGGCCTACCTCTGCCCTCATACTACCAAGGTTCGAGGGAAGGCTGTACCCCAGTCTGGGGTCTGGTGGGTTAGAGCAGAGAGAGCTGGGACTCCTGGGTTCTATCCCCAGCTCTGGAAGGAAAGTGAAGTCGTGTGGGTCAGAGCAGGGGCGGGGTTGGGAGTCAGGACTCCTGGGTTCTATTCATAGATTCCAAAGCCAGAAGGAACCATTGTGATCATTCAGCCTGACTTCCTGGGTAACGGGCCGGAGAACGTCCCCCCAAAAATCATTCCCAGCACGGAGCTTTTTGGACAACATCCACTTCTGGTTTTAAAATGGTAAGGGACGGAGGATCCACTGCCACCCCTTGGTAAAGTGTTCCCGTGGTTAATTACCTTCACGGGTCAAAACTTTTCCCGTACTTCTATGCTGAATTTGTCGAGTGTCAACTTCCAGCCATTGGAGTGTGTTTAGATCTTTGTCTGCTAGATAGATGAGCCCGTTATCAAACCTTTGTTTCCCATGTAGGTATTTCTAGACTGGGATCAAGTCACCTCTGGACTTTCTCTTTGTTAAGCTAAATAGATGGAGCTCCCTGAGTCTGTCATGGTAAGATGTGTTTTCTAATCCTTTAATCATTCTCGTGACTCTTCTCTGACCCCTCTCCAATCAATCAATATCCTTGAATGGCACCAGAACTGGACAGAGGATTCCGGCTGCGCTCGCACCAGGGCCAGATCCAGAAGTAAAATAACCTCCCTGCTCCTGGAGGGTCCCTGGCTTGTGCACCCCACAGGCTCACCGGCAGCTCATGTCCAGCTGATGACCCACCATGACCCCCAAATCTCTTTCAGGGTTGCTGCTTCCCAGGAGAGCTTCCCCCAGCCCGTAAGCACGGGCGACATGCTTTGTTCCTCGGTGGATACATTGATGTCGAGCCGTATTAAAACACCTATTGTTTGCTTGCGCCCAGCTTACCAAGCGAGCCACATCTCTCTGGAGCAGTGACCTGGCCTCGTCATTATTCACCACTCCCCCAATTTGTGTGGCATCTGCAAACTTTCTCAGGGATGATTTGATGTCGGCTTCCAGGTCAGTGATAAAAATGTTAGCGTAGGGCCAAGAACGGCTCCCTGCAGGACCCTGCTAGAAGCATGCCTGCTCGCTGGCGATTCCCTGGTTACAGTTACAGTTTGAGACCTATCAGTTAGCCAATTTTTAACCCATTTAATGTGAGTCATGGTCATTTTATATCAGTCTGGGTTTTAATGAGAATGACAGGCCGTACCAAGTCAAATGCCTTACAAAAGTCTGTTACATCAACATGATTACCTTTATCAAGCAAACATTCCCTGGTCCGGCTTCCGCTTGAGGGTCTCAGCAGAGTGGCAGCAGATGGCGTCTTTCAGGGTCCTTTCCAGCATTGTTCTGGCGGTCGGGGTGACGACGGTGTGGTCTGAGGTCTTTATGCATGGCACCAGTATTCCCAGCTCATCACAAAGAGAGATATCAAGTTAGTTTGACCGGGTCTATTTTCCGTAAACCCATGGTGATTGGCATTAATTATAGGACCCTTCTTTAATTTATTATGAATGGATTCCTGTATCAGCTGCTCCATTATTCTGCCCAGCATCGATGTCAGGAAAACAGGTCTACAATTCCCCATTTACCCTTTTTAAATATTGGCACAATATTAGCTTTCTTCCAGTCTTCTGGAACTTCCCTGGTGCCCTCCGGCTTATTGAAAATCAGCATTGACCATCCAGCAAGCTCCTCAGCCAGCTCTTTTAAAACTCTTCGATGCAAGTTAGCCAGACGTGCTGATTTAAAAATATCTAATTTTAGTGGCTGTTGTCTAGCTGCCCGAAAAAAGCAGGAGAATACACCCTGAGTTCTAAGGCTTTGAGTCCCCCCAGGAGGCACCCCACACCCTCCCAGGCCAACCTGGTGCAAGTGTTTGACAAGCTCTGCTAAAAGAATACATTGATTGTAAATTCTTTTATACATTGATTTAATTTGTTAAGTGTGTTATAATATTTGGAGAGCAGGGCCCCATTGTGGTGGGCGCTGGACTGTTTCCCCCCCCCCAACTGAGATTGGGGGACCTATCATGCCGGGTGCTGCCCTGGCCCCCTCCAACTGAGATCAGGGTCCCCATTGTGTTGGGCGCTGCACTGACCACCCCCAACCAAAATCAGAGGCCCTGGCACATTGGGAGCTGCACCGACCCCCTCAATTGAGATTGGGGGCCCTGTTACATCAGGTGCTGTACTGACCCCCTCCCCCCTGGATTGAGGAAAACCCCACTCCCTCCTGCAGCTTGGGATTGAACTCCTGGGTTCCATCCCTGGCTCTGGGAGGGGAGTGTGGTCCAGTGGGTTAGAGCAGGGGGCACTGGGAGCCAGGACTCCTGGGTTCTCTCCCCGGCTCTGGGAGGGGAGTGGGGTCTAGTGGGTTAGAGCAGGGGGAGCTGGGAGCCAGGACTCCTGGGTTCCATCCCTGGCTCTGGGAGGGGAGTGTGGTCCAATGGGTTAGAGCAGGGGGCACTGGGAGCCAGGACTCCTGGGTTCTCTCCCCGGCTCTGGGAGGGGAGTGGGGTCTAGTGGGTTAGAGCAGGGCGGCTGGAAGCCAGGACTCCTGGGTTCCATCCCTGGCTCTGGGAGGGGAGTCCGACTATTTTGGAGAGGTATATGGGTTGGGGAGATGTGCTGCAAGGGGCCTGAAGGGCTTATGGGGCTGGATGGGGTTGGGGGGGGTCAGAGGAGAGAATTAGCTGGGGTCTCAGCAGGCATCAAAACCATCCTTCCCCTCTCTAGCCGAGTGGCACCTCGTCAGCAGAAATCAGGGCCAGGGAAGAGCCTGGCAAGGGCCCCGTGAGGCTGGGGAGCTGGACGCTGCTCCTCCCCAGGGACGTCAGACCCGTCTCCTGAGTCCAGCCTGGGGAGGTGCCTTGTTGTTGGGCCCCATTCCTCGGCTCCGGCATCTGGCCACTGGCCCTGGGTGCCTCTTCCTGGCTACCGCTGCCTGCTCTGACCCCTGGGCCTGAGGTCTGCTCTAGCCACTAGGCATGACTGCCCGTGGCCCCATCTCGGCCGCCAGCCTGGGCTTGGGGTTCCCCTTTCCTGCTCCCCAGTTCATTTGACACCTTCTCAGCTCTCCCCGCGTCTTCCCTCTCCTAAGTCAGCAGATCCGCTGAGCTCGGCCAAAGCACAAGTCCAGAATATCCTCTCCGTGGCTCAGACACCTCCTGGGATGTTGTCGGCCGACCCTGCCTGTACGTAGGAAACAAAACCACCGCTTTCCCCTTCCACTCAGCCCTCTGTGCCCAGCGGATGGGCCTTGTGGCCTGTGCAGGGGTGGGATAATCATGCTGGGCTCATCGGTGGAGATCAGAGTCTGGCCCCGGCCCCCCTCGCGTCCGTGGGGTCGCACCGGCTTCATGCCGGAGTCTCCGAGATCAGATTCTGGCCTGGTTCTGTTGGTGTCAGTGGGGTTGCCAATAAAGACAGAGTCTGTGTTGATGCATTTGCATTTCTGCATGGTGCGGGGGGAAGGATCTGCGCCAGACGTTCTTGGGGAGAGCCCAAGAGGACGTAGCCCAGCATCCCGAGGGAGCAGCAGCCGTGTGGGACGTTCTGGGGATCCAGGAAGACGTACACGGCAGTACGCTTGGCACACATGTCCCATGATCGTGGGGGATGCCTACCGATGAATTCCCCCGTCCCTCCAACCTCCTCCAGCACCAAGGATACCTCAGCCACTGGCAGGCTGCAGGGGAACCCCATCTCTGCCCCGACTATGGCTCGGGATTCACCCAGTGCTCAGAACTGACAGCGCACCACATGGTGCTCCAGAGTGGCAAGGGATCCCACTACAGACACCAATGTGGAGAGACCCCCCCCTCCCTTCTAGTGCTGCCACTGCAGAAAGGGGTTTATGTGGGCACAGAAATGCGATTCCCGTGAAGGATGGAGAGATTCCACCAGGTGCCTACACTTTTGGAATTCTCTCCGAAAGCACATTTGGTTTCAGGGCGATCAAAGTGTTTCATTTTGACAAAAGCACTGGTAGCGGGACCCCTGAGAAAAAGCTCAGGGTGAGATTTTTGGGCAGAGCGCTGGCTGGAAGGAGGCATGGGATTGTAAGCAAAGAAACTGTCTCCTGCTGTTTTGAATCTCCTTAGGGTCAGGAAGACAGGACTTTGTGTCTGCCCTTTGTAAATAAACAGGATTGCATCAAAGAAAGACCAGACTGGTATCATCAGTTTCTCCTTCAACCCTGGGAGATAAAGTTCTAGGGGTAACTGACTCCTGCCTGAGCCGATTGCCTTGAGATGGGGGAGCTGTTCTGATTGTGACCAATGCAGCCACCCGGCCTCGGCCTGCAGAGAGCCTGAGCCCACCGCTCTGAGCATCAACTTCCTTGCGCTTCTCGATCTCTGCCTGCCGACTTTGGCATTCACTATTCCCTTGCTGATCCTTGCAGTGGCTGGAGAGGGAGTGGGAGTGATGCCAGTTGGGACAGGATGCGGGAAGGAAGGAAATCTGGAGCGCTCAGTTTATATCCCTAAGTGGATGTGGACTCCGGCTCTGGTAGTAGGTTGTTGTCCTCCAGCATATGAGCCGTTCAGTGGAGCCATGACACGGGAGGAGTAGCGCCATCAACTGAAGCAGCTACTAAAGGAGTGACTCCCTCATCTGCCAGCGGTTGCAGGTTGGTACCCTCTAGCAGAGCAGCCACTGGACACCAGCAGAGCTAAGGAAATCCCTCAGTTCAGAGGGGGATTCATGGCTGCAGGAGGGGGCAGGGGGTGAGCTTGAGCCCAGACAGATGCCCCTCAAGCTAGGGGCAGCACCTTCAGTGCTGAGATCAGAACTGGCTACCACGGAGCAGCCAAGGGGCAGGGAAGGTGAGAGATTTCCTGAGGCAACAGACCTGCAGGCCCGACCCAGGCCCAGACTCCCCCATTCCCAGCACGACACCCTGGCCGGCCCCCAGCTCTGGATCATAGAAGATCAGGGTTGGAAGGGACCTCAGGAGGTCACCCAGTCCAACCCCCTGCTCAAAGCAGGGCCAATCCCCAACTAAATCATCCCAGCCAGGGCTTTGTCAAGCCAGGCCTTAAAAACCTCCAAGGATGGAGATTCCACCACCTCCCTGGGGAACCCATTCCAGTGCTTCACCACCCTCCTAGAGAAATAGTGTTTCCTAATATCCAACCTAGACCTCCCCCACGGCAACTTGAGACCATTGCTCCTCGTTCTGTCATCTGCCACCACTGAGAACAGTCTAGATCCATCCTCTTTGGAGCCCCCCTTCAGGTAGTTGAAAGCAGCTATCAAATCCCCCCTCATTCTTCTCTTCCGCAGACTAAACAATCCCAGCTCCCTCAGCCTCGCCTCATAACTCATGTGTTCCAGCCCCCTAATCATTCTTGCTGCCCTCCGCTGGACTCCTTCCAATTTGTCCACATCCCTTCTGTAGTGGGGGGACCAAAAGTGGACACTGTACTCCAGGTGTGACCTCACCAGTGCCGAATAAGGATCCCCTTATGCAGCAGATTCTGGGCTGCGGTTTCCTGAGCCCTGCAATTCTCCGCTGCGTAACTGGAGCGATTTCAGACGCCCGCACCAATCCTCGCCATTTTTTATCTTCAGTCTCCTGACACTTGGGGGTGTTTGAATTCATGCCCCACGTGGTGCAGCCAGGAGATGGGCTAACAAGCTCAGCTTGCATTTAAGGCAGGATGCCTGGGTTCTATCCCTGACTTGGGGCGGGGGGGGGGGGGGTATTGGGGTCTCATAGTTAGAGTGGGGGCTGGGAGCCAGGACTCCTGGGTTCTATCCCCGGCTCTGCGAAGGGAGTGGGGTCTAGTGGTTAGATCTGGGGGAGCTGGGAGCCAGGACTCCTGGGTTCTATCCCCGGCTCTGTGAAGGGAGTGAGGTCTAGTGGTTAGATCTGGGGGGAGCTGGGAGCCAGGACTCCTGGGTTCTATCCCCGGCTCTGTGAAGGGAGTGGGGTATAGTGGTTAGATCTGGGGGGAGGGCTGGGAGCCAGGACTCCTGGGTTCTATCCCTGAGTCCGGGAGGGGAGTGGGGCCTAGGGGGGTAATCTAGGAATCAGAACCATGTGCCCCCAAAACACATGTGTCTATCTTCCTTCTCCTGCACACCAGGCCAACCCCATTGGTGGCACATGTGTAACCGACAGGAGAATTTGAACCAGAAGAGGAGACAGACAAGAGTGTGGGGAAGCAGGAATTATTCGCTGTGAGTGGACACTCTAGATGCCTCTCCCCTCGCAGATCTGGGGAGAGAACCCGGGAGTCCAGGCTCCCAGCCCCCCTGCTCTAACCCACTCGCCCCCACTTCCCTCCCAGAGCTGGGGAGGGAACCCAGGAGTCCAGGCTCCCAACCCCCCCCCCCCCCAGCTCTATCCCACTAGCCACCACTCCCCTCCCAGAGCTGGGGAGGGAACCCAGGAGTCCTGGCTCCCAGCCCCTCCCCCCCCGGTCTAACCCACTAGCCCCCACTCCCCTCGCAGAGCCGGGGAGAGAACCCAGGAGTCCGGGCGGAGGCGGGGCTAGAACCCGGCGCCCAGCTGGCGAGGACCATAGAGCGTGTTCCTGTCTGGCTCCGGGAGCAGGCGGGAGCGGGAAGTAGCGTAACAGGGTGGGTGGGTTGGGGACAGGATACGTAAAGGGACCTTCCTCCGCTCGCCAGCCAGTCACCCTGAGCCCCGGGCCCGGCGCCTGGCCACCCCGGGGGGAGCCCGGATCATGGGGGCCGCTCTGCGCACGGGCAGCCTGGGGGCATAGCCCTCCCCCGCCCCGGGCAGCGCCGGCCGGAGCGGTGAGTGGGGCCCGGCGGGGGGGAGCCAGCGGGAACAATAGAGGGTGAGCGGGGAGGGGGGGGGGTCAGAGGGAGAGGGAGACGCAGCCCAGCCCACTAGTCCCCACTCCCCTCCCAACGCAAGAGAGAGAACCCAGGAGTCCGGGCTCCCAGCTCCCCCCGCCTTCTCTAACCCATTCCTCTCTCACAGTGGGGGAAAGAACCCAGGAGTCCTGGCTCCCAGCCCCCGCTCTAACCCACTAGTCCCCACTCCCCTCCCAGAGCTGGGGAGAGAACCCAGGAGTCCTGGCTCCCAGCCCACCCTGCTCTAACCCACTAGCCCCCACTTCCCTTCCGCAGCTGGGGAAAGAACCCAGGAGTTCAGGCCTCCCAGACCCTTCCTGCTTTAAGTGCTAGAGACCCCACTCCCCTCCCAGAACCGGGGATTGAACCCAGGAGTCCGGGCTTCCAGCCCTCCTGCTCTAACCCCCAGACCCCATTCCCCTCTCAGAACTAAGGATAGAACCCAGGAGTCCTGGCTCCCAGCCCCCCCCCCCCCCGAGCAATATTAGTGGGGGCTCAGTGCAGCTGAGCCCAGCAGGGACCCCCAACCCAGTCAGCTAGTTCCCCCAGAAATGTGCAGATTGAAACTTTGCCCGTCTCTTCCGTTGCTCCACGGAGGGGGGGGGGGTCATTGCTAATCCCTAGGTGAAGAAGGGGTTGATCTGTGTTAAAATACACCCCGATGTCTTCTGTGCCATGGTGCGGCATCTAGCGCGGTGGCCGGGAGAGCGAGCGGCGTCCGTGGGTGGACGGAGACACGCCGGGCAGGGAGCTGGTTTCCCCGCTCCCTGTGAGGCTGGTGAGACTGTCCCAGGCGCACCCTGTCCCGGGCTTGTGTCCACGGTTCCAGATTTGGGGTGGCTTCGGAGGGGCCGCACAAAATTGCCTGACCAGAAGTCAGGAGTCCTGGGTTCTCTGGGAGGGGAGTGGGGCCTAGTGGTTAGAGCAGGGAGGGCTGGGAGCTAGGACTCCTGGGTTCTCTATCTAGGCTCTGGGACTGGAATGGGGTCTAGTGGTTAGAGCTGGGGGGGCTGGGAGCCAGGACTCCTGGGTTCTCTCCTAGGCTCTGGGACTGGAATGGGGTCTAGTGGTTAGAGCGGGGGGGCTGGGAGCCAGGACTCCTGGGTTCTGGCTCTGGGTGGGGAGTGGGGTCTGGTGCGGGGGAGCGGAGAGGCTGGGAGCCAGGATGCCTGGGTTGTTGCCCCAGGTCTGGGAGGGGAGTGGGAACTGAATTGTGGGAAGCAGTGACTCTGGAAAGGATTGGGGTTCATAACAGCCGCACCACTCAACCCGAGCTCCCCGTGATACAAATTGGACCCTCGGCCACATTAACGAGAGCGTCCATGCCGCTGGCAGAATCGCGCGGGCAGTCCTGGGGGCAGTAGGGTGACCAGACAGCAAGTATAAAATATCGGGGTAACAGGTGCCTATATAAGAAAAAGCCCCCAAAATCGGGACATCTGGTCACCCTAGGGGACGTGGGTGAATTGTCGAGGACCCCCAAAACGAGGCGAGGGCGGGAGAAAGCCTCCGAGAGCGAGAGACTTCGAGGCGACCCGAGACCCTCCTTGCTACTGACGAGCTCTTGAGCCGAGAAAGACGGCTGACGAGTCCGTGGGCGGCTGCTAAAACCCAAACGAGTCCCCACGGGGAATAAGACCGCACGTTTTCAACGCTGTGGGTGACTGTCCATTGGAACAAACTCCTACGGGCCGGGGTGGGTTTCCCGTCTCTTGAGGCCTTCCAGTCCAGACTGGCTGCCTTCCCGGGAGATGCTTGAACCAAACACAAGGGCCTGGGCTCCATAGCAGGGGAGTTCTCCTGCCTGGGTTATACAGGAAGGCAGACTCGTCCCCGGCCTGGCCCTTAAATAGGATGAAATTCAGTAAGGACCAAGGCCAAGTGCAAAGTTCGGGCAGGAGCCATGCCTTGCCCAGACACAAAGCGGGGAACGATGGCCTAGGAGGGACTGCTGCACAAAAGGCCCCCGGGGCGAAATATGAGTCAACAAGGTGATGCCGTTGCAAGGAAAAACCCCAACCCCGTGACCTACCGGGAGCGGTTGGGCCTTTCTTCAGGCTGGAGGAGAGAAGACCGAACGGGGAGACGAGGGCAGTTTTCAAGCCCGTGACAGAGGGTGACAAAATTGTGATAAATTGTTCTCCTGCTCCACGGAGCACGGGGCAAGAAGCAATGGGCTTCAATTGCGCCGGACCACGGGAGCCAGGAGAGCCCTTCCCTTCCCGCCCGATGTTTCGATGATCATAAATAATGATTGTCACGAAACCAACCGCCATTCGGCAGGCCCCCCCCGCTGCCGGCCAGTGTTCTGTCCAGCTGATCTTCTGGGATTTAGGCTCTTAGGCGCGGCTCAAAGCCTCACTGCAGAGCCGGGCTGCGGGGTTGTCGTTCTTACCAGCAACGGATTTCCCCCTTTTTCTCCCCCAAATTAGTAGACGACTGTCTGGGAAGGAGCCGTCCTGAAACTGGCAGAGATGGGGTGAAAAATCTGCGCTCGCCCAAATCTATCTATTTATCGTACCTATCTTTCTAGCTGGGGCGCAGGGGGTGGGAGCCAGGACTCCTGGGTTCTCTCCCCAGCTTTGGGAGGGGAGTGGAGGTCTAGTGGGTTAGAGCAGGGGCAGCTGGGAGCCAGGACTCCTGGGTTCTCTCCCCAGTTCTGGGAGGGGAGTGGGGTCTAGTGGGTTGGGGGGGGGCTGGGAGCCAGGAGTCCTGGGTTCTCTCCCCAGCTCTGGGAGCGGAGTGGGGTCCACTGGGTTAGAGCAGGGGCTCTGGGAGCCAGGACTCCTGGTTCTTATGTTGAGCTCTGGGAGAAAAGTGGGGTCTTACATAGGGCAGCACCTGGCACGACAGGGGCCCCTGATCTCAGTCAGGGTCCGTCCAACCCCCAGCAGAATGGTGTTACTGTAATTTAAATCATAAGAGTCATTGACTCAAGAGTCCACAGGCTTTTAGGTGGCTTTAAAGTTGCTGAAGACGCAAGGGCCAAAAAAAAAAAAAAGCCAAGTTTTTGCCGGGCTTTTAAAGGGATAAAAACCAAGCACCTGGTCCAAGGTTCCCGAGCTGAGGATTTAAAGCGAGGCAGCTGCATCCATGTTGAAGGAAGTCCGGACTGGATTCCGATCTGGGCGATCCTCGTGCAAACGACCCCAATGCAGTCATGGCTGGGTTCTGATCTCCATGACCCTGGCTCTACGCAGGGTGAGCTGGGCTTGCAGCCAGGGATTTTGGAGCCCGAAATCTCAACCCTTCCCCTGACTCATCGTGGACCCCCGGGCAAATTACTTCATCGTTCTAATTCAGCTCCTGGTGTGTCAGGCAGGGCTAAGAATACCTACCTCACAGGGCTGTTGGGAGGATTAATTAGCTAATGCGCTCTAATTGCTTTGAAGATTAAAAGAAACCTGCATGGAAACTTGACAAGGGCTGTAAATTTCGTCTGAATAACCCAGGCCGGGAGGGCAGATTCCTGGGGCTGATGGCGGGGAACCTACTCCACTTCTCACCGGGATCAGGCGTCGGGACGGATTCGGATCTCGGTGACCTCTGTGTAAATCTGGAGCGACACCTGTGGGGACAAGGATCTGGGAGGAGAGGGGGGGTCTAGTGAGTTAGAGCAGGGGGGACTGGGAGCCGGGACTCCTGGGTTCAGTTTCTGACACGAATGAGCCCTCCGTGCCTTAGTTTCCTCGGCTATAAAATAGGATTAACAGGCCCCTCCTGCACCTGGGTTATGTGCTTTGAGATCCAGCCAGGGAAAGAGCTACATGGTCGAGCAAAGGGTTAATCTGATCCCTGCCTAGGAACTCCCCATCCCTGCTTCCCCCTCCAAGGGTGGGATCCTCCCATGAGGGCAGGTCCTGACCCAGGCATCCTTGTCATTCTAGGTGCCCACGGCCGGGGAGGAGCGGATCTGTGGTTAGAGCAGGGGGGGCTGGGAGCCAGGACTCCTGGGTTCTCTCCTCCCTGTGCAATTACCTGCTTTTCTTTTCTCCATGTGCAGATTATCCCGATTCTTCCCCCGCTGTGACCTCCCGGATGGAGAGAGGGGAAGAGCCGAGCGTCCCGGATCTCCAGGGCTCCGAGGAAAGGGAGATCTCAGGAGGTACCCACACACATAAGGAATGGGAGAGACCGGCTTGGAGACTGTCCAGGAATCAACTGAGGCTGGGCTCCTTGGTTTTCTGGGAGGGGAGTGGGGGCTGGGGGCCAGGACTCCTGGGTTCTCTCCCCAGCTCTGGGAGGGGAGTGGGGACTAGTGGGTTAGAGCAGGGGGATTGGGAGTCAGACCTCCTTGGTTCTATACCTGTAGGGGGAGTGCAACTTTCACTGGTCTAGCCCACTAGACCCCACTCCTGTCCCAGATCCAGGGAGAGAACCCTGGAGTCCAGACTCCCAGCCCCCCTGCTCTAAGCACTAGACCCCACTCCTGTCCCAGAGCCAGGGAGAGAACCCTGGAGTCCAGACTCCCAGCCCCCCTGCTCTAACCACTAGACCCCACTCCTGTCCCAGAGCCAGGGAGAGAACCCTGGAGTCCTGGCTCCCAGCCCCCCTGCTCTAACCACTAGACCCCACTCCTGTCCCAGAGCCAGGGAGAGAACCCTGGAGTCCTGGCTCCCAGCCCCCCTGCTCTAAGCACTAGACCCCACTCCTGTCCCAGATCCAGGGAGAGAACCCTGGAGTCCTGGCTCCCAGCCCCCCTGCTCTAAGCACTAGACCCCACTCCTGTCCCAGAGCCAGGGAGAGAACCCAGGAGTCTAGACTCCCAGCCCCCCTGCTCTAAGCACTAGACCCCACTCCTGTCCCAGAGCCAGGGAGAGAACCCTGGAGTCCTGGCTCCCAGCCCCCCTGCTCTAAGCACTAGACCCCACTCCTGTCCCAGAGCCAGGGAGAGAACCCTGGAGTCCTGGCTCCCAGCCCCCCTGCTCTAAGCACTAGACCCCACTCCTGTCCCAGAGCCAGGGAGAGAACCCTGGAGTCCTGGCTCCCAGCCCCCCTGCTCTAAGCACTAGACCCCACTCCTGTCCCAGAGCCAGGGAGAGAACCCAGGAGTCTAGACTCCCAGCCCCCCTGCTCTAAGCACTAGACCCCACTCCTGTCCCAGAGCCAGGGAGAGAACCCTGGAGTCCTGGCTCCCAGCCCCCCTGCTCTAAGCACTAGACCCCACTCCTGTCCCAGAGCCAGGGAGAGAACCCTGGAGTCCTGGCTCCCAGCCCCCCTGCTCTAAGCACTAGACCCCACTCCTGTCCCAGAGCCAGGGAGAGAACCCTGGAGTCCTGGCTCCCAGCCCCCCTGCTCTAAGCACTAGACCCCACTCCTGTCCCAGAGCCAGGGAGAGAACCCAGGAGTCCAGACTCCCAGCCCCCCTGCTCTAAGCACTAGACCCCACTCCTGTCCCAGAGCCAGGGAGAGAACCCTGGAGTCCTGGCTCCCAGCCCCCCTGCTCTAAGCACTAGACCCCACTCCTGTCCCAGAGCCAGGGAGAGAACCCTGGAGTCCTGGCTCCCAGCCCCCCTGCTCTAAGCACTAGACCCCACTCCTGTCCCAGAGCCAGGGAGAGAACCCAGGAGTCCAGACTCCCAGCCCCCCTGCTCTAAGCACTAGACCCCACTCCTGTCCCAGAGCCAGGGAGAGAACCCTGGAGTCCTGGCTCCCAGCCCCCCTGCTCTAAGCACTAGACCCCACTCCTGTCCCAGAGCCAGGGAGAGAACCCTGGAGTCCTGGCTCCCAGCCCCCCTGCTCTAAGCACTAGACCCCACTCCTGTCCCAGATCCAGGGGCGGAACCCAGGAGTCCTGACACATTCTTTTCATCTCTCTCCCTCTCTCCCCCAGCAGAGCGGACGTCGCCGGAGGACAAACCTCCCCAGGCCCCCAAGTGGCCGTGGGAGAACCTTTCCTGGACCCAAGCGGGCCGCCCGCCCCGCCTCGAGCCCCCCTCCTCCTCCGCCCGGCCCCCTGCCCCGCTGCCGCGCAAGGGCGAGCGGCCCTACATCTGCAACGAGTGCGGGAAGAGCTTCACCCAGTGGTCCAAGCTGGTGCGGCACCAGCGCATCCACACGGGCGAGCGCCCCAACACCTGCAGCGAGTGCGGGAAGAGCTTCACCCAGAGCTCCCACCTGGTCCAGCACCTCCGCACCCACACCGGCGAGAAGCCCTACCGCTGCTCCGAGTGCGGGAAGAGCTTCAGCTGGAGCTCCAACCTCATCCAGCACCAACGCACCCACACCGGCGAGAAGCCCTACCGGTGCGGGGAGTGCGGCAAGGCCTTCAGCCAGAGCACCAACCTCATCAAGCACCAGCGCTCCCACACCGGCGAGAAGCCCTACCGGTGCGGCGACTGCAAGAAGAGCTTCTACCGCAGCTCCGACCTCATCCAGCACCAGATCACCCACACCGGCGAGCGGCCCTTCAAGTGCGCCCAGTGCGGCAAGGGCTTCACCCAGAGCGCCAACCTGGTCAAGCACCAGAAGATCCACGCCGGGGAGAAGCCCTTCCGGTGCACCGAGTGCGGGAAGACCTTCATCCAGAGCTCCGAGCTCATCCAGCACCAGCGTACCCACACCGGCGAGAAGCCCTACGAATGCCTGCAGTGCGGGAAGAGCTTCGGGCACAGTGCCACGCTGGTCAAGCACCAGCGGCTCCACATGGGGGTGGAGCCTTACAAGTGCCCCACCTGCCACAAGACCTTCGGGCTCAGCTCGGCCCTGGCCCGCCACCAACGTTGCCACACCGAGGAGCGGCCCTACGCCTGCCCCGAGTGCGGGCAAAGCTTTAGCCTCAGCTCCAACCTCACCCTGCACATGCGGATCCACCGGGGCGAGAAGCCCTACCGGTGCGGGGAGTGCGGGAAGAGCTTCGGCATGAGCTCCACCCTGATCCGGCACCAGCGGATCCACACCGGCGAGAAGCCCTACCAGTGCGCCGAGTGCGGGAAGAGCTTCGTCCGCAGCTCCCACCTCATCCAGCACCGCCGCACCCACACCGGCGAGAAGCCCTACCGCTGCGGGGAGTGCGGCAAGGCCTTCAGCCAGAGCTCCAACCTCATCACCCACGAGCGCATCCACATGGAGGAGCGGCCCCACGTGTGCCACGAATGTGGCCAGCGCTTTGCCGAGGAGGAGGGGCTGCGGCGGCACCAGGAGGAAGGGCATGGCGGCGGGGCGGGAGGCGGGGGGCTCGGGGAGAGCCGGGAGACTTGCATCTGCGACGATTGCGGGGAAAGCTTTGGAGATAGCTCCGCGCTGGCCAAGCACCGGGAGATCCATGCCCCTTGCATCTGCGACGATTGCGGGGAAAGCTTTGGAGATAGCTCCGCGCTGGCCAAGCACCGGGAGATCCATGCCCCTTGCATCTGCGACGATTGCGGGGAAAGCTTTGGAGATAGCTCCGCGCTGGCCAAGCACCGGGAGCTCCATGCCCCTTGCATCTGCGACGATTGCGGGGAAAGCTTTGGAGATAGCTCCGCGCTGGCCAAGCACCGGGAGCTCCATGCCCCTTGCATCTGCCCGGAATGTGGGCAGAGCTGTAAGGACAGCGCGGCCCTGACCCGGCACCAGATCACCCACATGCGTGAAAAGCTTTACAAGTGCCCCGACTGCGGGCAGAGCTTTGGCGACATCTCCGCCCTCACCGAGCACCAGAGGAACCATATCAGGGAAAAGCTGAGATGCCCGGACTGCGGGCAGGGGCTCGGGGCGAGCTCGGCTCCGGGGGCCCACCAGAGGGGCTGCGCCCCGGCCAAGCCCTTCCACGACTGCTCGGCTGCCGGTGCCCACGAAGGAAGCCGCGCCGAAGGGGAGCCCGTCCGTGACAGCTCGGAGCTTGGGGTCCACGAAAAAGGCCACCCCGTGGCGGAACCGTCCCACGTGGCTCTGGGCGTCCGTGGAAGAGGCCGGCCGGCGGCAGATCCCTTCCCCGACGGCTCAGCCAGCGGCGGCCGCCCCGGCTCGGGCGAAATGGCCAGCCTCATCCGGCGCCCGGCCACCGAACCCTACAAGTGCCACGACTGCGGCCAGAGCTTTGCCGAGGGCGTGGGCCTCTCCCGCCACCTGGCCTCCCACCCCAAGCCCTTCCGGTGCCCGGAGTGTGGGCGCGGCTTCCCGGACCCGACAGCCTTGGCCCAGCACCGGGAGGCCCACGCTGGAGGGGAGCCGGCTGGGCCCGGGGAGAAGAGCCGCAAGAGCTGTGCCGAGATCTCCGCCGTTCTCTTGCGCCAGGGAAACCACGTGGCCGGGCGCGGCCTGAGGAGCCACGCGGCAGACAACCCCCTTCCTCCCGGCGGCTCGGCTCCGGCTCGGCCACGGCTCCAGCCCTCGGGCCGCGGCCTGGCTGTGGCCAGCCGCCGGGGCGGGGGGATGTCTCTGGCGCGGCCGGAATGTGGCAAAGGCTCCCAGGGGGGTTCTGTGCTCCTACAGCACCTCCAGAACCACGTGGGGGACAGGGTGTGAGGCCCCCGGGGGCACCTGGCCAGTTCATAGCTAGAACCTGGGCTTGGGGGGGGGGCGGGGGGGATGTAGACAAAGGAGGGAGGAGGGTGCCTGCTGGAGTATGGGTAGCTGGAGGGGCGTGAAGGTTTGAGGGCCCTGGGGCAGGAGGCTGGGGGCGAGGATGGGGAGGTTGGTGGATGTGGGGGTGGCTGGTCTGGGGATCTGTTTGGCAGGGATCTGGTTTGGCAATGGGAGGGGTTGCTCTAGGGGATCTGGTTTTGCCGGGGGTCATGCTGGGATCTGGGGGAGCCTGGTTTTGCCGGGGGTCATGCTGGGATCTGGCGGGCTGGTTTTGCAGGGGGTGGGGATGGGGTGGGGGGCTGGTTTTGCAGGGGGTCATGCTGGGATCTGGGGGGGCTGGTTTTGCAGGGGGCGGGCATGGGATGGGGGCTGGTTTTGCAGGGGGTTCGTGCTGGGATTGGGGGGGCTGGTTTTGCAGGGGGTCATGCTCGTTTTGCAGGAGGTCATGGTGGGATCCGGGGGGGGCTGGTTTTGCAGGAGGTCATGGTGGGATCCGGGGGGGGGGCTGGTTTTGCAGGGGGTCATGGTGGGATCCGGGGGGGCTGGTTTTGCAGGGGGTTCATGCTGGGATCCGGGGGTGGGCGGGAGAAGGGCTGGTTTTGCAGGAGGTTCGTGCTGGGATCTGGGGGCGGTGGCAGGTTTTGCAGGGGATTGGGCTGAGATATAATAAACGGACGTGACTTAGATCATGTTGGGATCTGTTTGGGGGATCCGATTTCATTATGGGGGACTGTGAGCCGTCCCCGGGTGGTGTCGCTTTGCGGCTGTTCCTCAGCTGCCCCGCCTCAGAGGTGGCTGCATCTCAGTGCTGGGTGAGTCAGCCCCATGTGGCTGTTACCCAACTCCCCCAGAGACAAAATACTTCCTCTTCTATCCACTTTGAATTTATCTTGGCTCCTCTCCCATTTGGCCTTTGTCTGCTCGCTCCAAGAGCCCTCTGTTCTCACAAACCTCCTCATTTAGGTGCTTATAGGTTGGGATCACGTCACCCCTCCAGTCAGCTGAAGTCTCTTCGTCTGCATGGGAGCCTTTCCAGGCCTCAAGTCAATCGTGGGAGGCAGTGTGGCCTAATGGGTAGTGCACTGGCAGCCAGGACTCCGGGGGTCTCTCCCCAGCTCTGGGAGGGGAGTGGGGTCTAGTGGTTAGAGCAGAGGGGGCTGGGAGCCAGGACTCCTGGGTTCTATCCCCGGCTCTGCCGGTGACCTTGGGTCAGATCATGTCACCGCTCTGTGCTTCAGTCTCTCCATCTGTAAAATGGGGCTACATATACCAACATCCTTGGTGAAGGTCTTTGAGATCTCATCCCCCAATCCTTTCCCATGCAGGCCACTCGCTTACACGTGTATTTCGTCTCCTGGCCTGGGAGGAACTCAGCTGGGAACCTTCCCCCGACCTGCAATGGCTGGGATCTGAGAGCTGATCCAGGGATTGTTTTCACCCCAGTCTCTGCTTAACCTGCAACTACAGAACAGCAGAGCCGAGAATTAAAATAAAATAAGGATTGAACATCGCTGCGGTTAATGCGGGCGTTCGAAGTTGTGACCGTCAATGGGGGTTTTGGAACAACTAGAGCTGGGAGACGTTTTTCGGCCAAAAGTTTTTTGGGGGGGGTGAAACGGACCGATTCCGTGAAACCTTTTGCAGTTTCTTGTCAGTTTCAGAAGATGGTTTCGGTTGGAAAAAACCCTAAAATCAATCCCCCCAAAAGTGAAAATGCTTCACAGCTCTGATTGAAAAGGGCGGTGTGTTTCAAAATCTCCCTGGGTTTGATTGAAGTAACGACTCAAAGGCGTGAAAAAAACCAAACAAGGCTCAGAATCAAAACAAAACATTTTCTTTGACCCCAGATAGGATTTTTTTCAACTTTTGATTTGCTGAAAATTTCATAAACGTTCAATTTTGATCACAAAACCTGCTTTTTTTTCCCCTCCAATTTTTCAGACCTGCCAGTGAACCGAATTCTCCATTATTCACCCAGAAATAAGCAATAGTCGGAGGGGAGGGAAGGGAAATGAAATCCACACTAGTCTGGGGTCCGAACTCTTGGGGCTTGAGTGGGATCTTCCTTTCCCTGGGGGCAAGTTATTCCAGGATTGTCCGCTCTGGGGGAGAGAGGGTTGATCTGCCTTTCTCTGAAGCAGCTGGGACGGTCACTGATAGAGGTGGGATACCAGGGTAGATGGGCCCACTGCTCTGCTCTGGGGCAGCTGGTCCTGGGTCCCACATTGTGTGATTCTGCCAGCTATGGAAGAGGACCCATGAAATCTGACATTTCTACTGCTCTGGACTGGGCAGAGATGCCATGGGGAGGACCGGATATTAAAATCAAGGATCGGGTCCCTTTAACAGCAAGCAGGGTAGAGGTGTTAGGCCATGGCTGGTGCTCAGAGTTGCTACCACCATCCGGATAATAAATATAATTAATTTATGACCCATTTGGTGCATAGAGATGACGTCAGAACAAATGTATTCCCCTCGGAAGAGATCAGGGTTGTATTTCTGCTTTAAAATACTTGAGTCCGTTTCGGGGGCTGTTAGGGAAATGGGATGGAATTCCACACCTCCCACATTTGTTCCACTCCCCGACCCCAGTGAAATATGAAATTATAATACACTTTTTTTTTTTTTGGTTGAAAACTTTCGTTGAAATACAGCTGGTTTTACTGGGATATGAAGTTTTACAACCATTGACGTGCATTGAGAAATGCGGATAGAAAATATTTCAGAGAGATTCAGAATTCTGCTGGCAAATATCAACATTCAAAGGGTCGACAGAAACTGTTTTGTTAAAATTGGAGACTGATGCAAAACTTCACTGGCATTTCAAAGTGGGACTGGGGAAAAATGTCAATGAGATTTGCTGTCGTGGGAGAAAATATCAAAATTGAAATGTCAGTGCAAATGAGGTGAAATTTGAAATTGATGAAAAATGCCATGGGAATTTTCATTTTTGTAGGGGGCAAATTTCAATGAGATTCAAAATTCTGATGGAAAATATGCAAATGAGCTGTGTCACTGGAATTTTGGGGTTGAAATGCTTGTGATATTTTGAGGAGGAATTTTGTCGGTGCTCAAAATTGAGATGGAAAATAGCAAAAAAAAAAATTTGAAATGTGGCTGAAAAGTTTTCACTGAAACTTGACATCTTGATGCACCTTCTCATCGATGTTTGATTTCAGAGCAGCAGCCCTGTTAGTCTGTATCCGCAAAAAGAGCAGGAGGACTTGTGGCACCTTAGAGACTTACGAATTTATTTGAGCCTAAGCTTTCGTGAGAGGCATCAATGAGAATGTTGGGATTCAAACTGTGGTGAAAAAATTTCAGAGTGATGAAATTTTGATGAAAAATGTCCCAGTTTGAAATGGTTTTAAATTTTGAAATCGATGAAAAATGCACTGGAATTTTAATTGTGACGAAAATATTTCAACGACATTTGAAATTCTGATGGACAACGGAAATTTGTAATGGCAGGGAAAGTTTTTTGTGTGAATTTGAAGTGCTGGTGAAGGTTTTCACTGAAATTTGACTTGTAGATGAGACCTGGTGCGATTCAAATTTTTGAGCCAAAATTTCAATACGATTAAAAGTTCTGATGAGAAATTTTGAAATTCAAAACATGGATGAAATTTTTTTTTGTAGAAATGTTGAACATTTTTACTGAAATTGGACCTTTTGGACCATTATTATTGGCATACGAAGGACTGATGGGAAATGTGTCAATTCATTTTCGGCTGAAAATGTTACAATGAGATCTGGATGGAAAATATAGATCAAAATTTGAAATGTCGAAAATATTTTCTTGGAATTTGAAATTGATGAAAAATTTCACGACAGTTTTCCATGGAGTGTGGGGGAAAAAAATCAATGACATTCAAAATTCTCATCGAGAAGATCGACGTTTGGAAGGTGGATGAGAATTGTGAACTTTTGAGATGTTCTGAGAGTCTGAATTTGTGTGTGTGTGTGGGGGGAACATTGCAATCAACCACATTTGACATTTTGATGGGAAAAGATCGAAATGTTGCAAGTTGTTTGTGGACATTTCAAATGTTGGCGAGACGTTTGGAGGAGAACAGTCGAGATTCCAGCTTTTGCATCGTTAGAGCAAAGAAAATGGAGCTAAGCTTTCCCCCAGCTTTTCTCTCTAGCTCTCCCATGAGGAGATGGGCCAAGGAGAATGATGCCCTGTTATGGATAGTGTCTGGGGAGAACGACCTTTCATGTCGTCCCCACGCCAGGTCGACCTAAATTGGCCAATTTCCTCCAGCCAATAAACTGGTCAATGGGAATTTGTGCTGTCTAATGCGAAAAGGAAGCAGAATTTCATCCCCTCCCGAAAATCACTGGAGGCCAGCCTGGCCCTGAAGCATGTGCTGGGGGTAAAGGAAGCCAGCTGGACCATCAAAATCAGTCTAGTTCTCTACCTCTGTGGGGCTCAATCGAATGACCTCCAATTGAGCCCTATATTTCCTGCTCTAGGCTTTCTCTCCGCTACCCACAGCCCTGCTCTGCCGAGACCGATCTCCTTCTCCCACCCACGTGTATTGCAGCTCCCAAGGGTGGGGCCATTCTAGCACTACTGGTGGCCAGGAGGGGTACTGCGCCTTGAAGGGCCAGAGCCCCTGTAATGGAAGTTGCCCGCCGGAGGCCAGTGTTGTAAAACCTCAAAGGAGAACATGGCGGATTTGCAGCAACGCTGACGGGGTTTTTGCCCGTTATGGAAAGGGCATCAACAAAAACAAAGCTGGGTTTTAGAAAAGAAAACCCAGATCAATGTAGCTTGGAAGTGTGCGACCGGCGAGGAGATTCTCCGTTCCCAGGGGCCAAAACTGCTGCCCAGGGCACGCTGTCCTGCCTCGAGGAGGTGGGTGCTCAGTGACCACTCGTTTGCCGACGTTGCCCTGGGGCAACGAGATTCTGAGTTGGGCTTTCAGCGCCGCCCGCCTGATCTGGACATTTTACAGCTGCTCTGACAGTGAGCCATGGGTTACAATTGCTACATGAATGCTCTCCCTCTATCAGTAATACACCCTGTGTCTGTCTGTCTCATGAGATTCTGGTCTCTTTGTCTATCTGTACGCTCTGTCTGACTTTCTCAGTATCTATCTCATTAGATTGTGGTGTTTCTACCTATCCAGCCCCACACAAACCCTTCTACCTGCCTGCTTGTCTGTCTCCTTACAGTCTAGTGTCTCTTGCACTTATTCGCTATAGACTCAGGGCTAAACACTCACTACTCTCCCCAGTAAAGCGTATAACCCGCCACGCGTAGCACGTGAAGAAGTGTGGTTAAGCTGCTGGAAATGACTGTGTTTCATGTGTGTGTTTCATGTCCTGGTAGCATTTGTCGCCTAGTAACTGTCTCCCTTTTAGCTCTGTGAACGAGCAGTGTCTTGTAAATGACTTTGCCCTGGGTTCTAGGAATGTAACCAGCCTGTGGGTGTCGACGGAGGACTCTGGTTTGTTTGTTGGTAGAGGGGAGGTGTTTGGTAAAAGTTTTCTAAGAGAAACGTCCAGAACGTTGGAGTGTGTTAGTGTGTATCTGTGCCCAGAGATCTAGGGCAAAGCTCCCCTTGAGGGCAAGGGGGCAGGATTCACCTGTAAGGTGCACACAGACACGGCTGGGATTCTCCACCAGTAGGGGGCAGTGTGGTGGTCTCTGGCTCTCTCTCCCACACAGGAAGATGACATCAACCTTGATGGCCCCTATATTCAAAAGCTCCCTGAACCTAACCCCAAGCAAATAACCCTCGAGCTCGGTGTCAGCTCGAAAGCTGGTCTCTCTCCCCAGTGGAAGCTGGTCCAATAAAAGAGATTCCTTCACCCACCTTGTCTCGCTAAGCAAATAAATCAAGCAACCCCCCAAGCCCCGCACAAAGCGTGCTGCGAGCAGAGCTTTCACCCCCAAAACTTGGACGTGTCAGAGACAGTGTGAAATCGGCCAGGTGCTTTGCTAGTGGGACTGGTTTTACCCGGAAGGCGCCCAGACGCAGTGGGCCATGATAAATGGACAGGCGACCCCCCCCGCCCGCCCGCAATAGCTAGACGCATCCAGGCCTGCGTGAGAATCGCCCTATGAAGTGTGCAGATGTGTGATTAAAAATACACTGTGTCTGTGTGCGAAAGGTGAGTTATTTGTGTGTGTGTGTGTGGGGAGAGATTAGGATTATAAAAAGCATGTGTGCTTAAAAATATCAATGGTACGTCTATAAAAAGAACAGGGGGACTTGTGGCACCATAGAGACTAACAAATTTATTAGAGCATAAGCTTTTGTGAGCTACAGCTCACTTCATCGGATGCATTCAGTGGAAAATAGAGTGGGGAGATTTATATACACAGAGAACATGAAACAATGGCTGTTACCATACACACGGTAACCAGAGTGATCAGGAAAGGTGAGCTATTCCCAGCAGGAGAGCGTAAGGGGGTGGGGGGACAACACCTTTTGTAGTGATAATCAAGGTGGGCCATTTCCAGCACTTGACAAGAACAGCAGGGGGGGAAATAAACATGGGAAAATAGTTTTACTTTGTGTAATGAGCCATCCACTCCCAGTCTCTATTCAAGCCTAAGTTCATTGTATCCAGTTTGCAAATTAATTCCAACTCAGCAGTCTCTCGTTGGAGTCTGTTTTTGAAGTTCTTTTGTCGAAGAATTGCCACTTTTAGGTCTGTAATCGAGTGACCAGAGAGATGGAAGTGTTCTCCGACTGGTTTTTGAATGTTATAATTCTTGACATCTGATTTGTGTCCATTTATTCTTTTACGTAGAGACTGTCCGGTTTGGCCAATGTACATGGCAGAGGGGCATTGCTGGCACATGATGGCATAGATCCCATTGGTGGATGTGCAGGTGAACGAGCCTCTGACAGTGTGGCTGATGGGATTAGGCCCTGTGATGGTGTCCCCTGAAGAAACAGATTGACAGAGCCAGAAGAGTACCCAGAAGTCACCTACTACAGGACAGGCCTAACAAAGAAAATAACAGAACGCCACTAGCGGTCACCTTCAGCCCCCAACTCAAACCTCTCCAACGCATCATCAAGGATCTACCACCTATCCTGAAGGACGACCCATCACTCTCACAGACCTTGGGAGACAGGCCAGTCCTTGCTTACAGACAGCCCCCCAACCTGAAGCAAATACTCATCAGAACCACTAACCCAGGAACCTATCCTTGCAACAAAGCCCGTTGCCAACTGTGTCCACATATCTATTCAGTGGACACCATCACAGGGCCTAATAACATCAGCCACAATATCAGAGGCTCGTTCACCTGCACATCCACCAATGTGATATATGCCATCATGTGCCAGCAACGCCCCTCTGCCATGTACATTGGCCAAACCGGACAGTCTCTACGTAAAAGAATAAATGGACGCAAATCAGACATCAAGAATTATAACATTCAAAAACCAGTTGGAGACCACTTCCATCTCTCTGGTCGCTCGATTACAGACCTAAAAGTGGCAATTCTTCACCACAAAAACTTCAAAAACAGACTCCAACGAAAAGGAGGACTCGTGGCACCTTAGAGACGAACAGATTTATTAGAGCAGAAGCTTTCCGGAGCTACAGCTCACCTCATCGGCTGCCTGCAGTGGAAAAGACAGTGGGAGATTTCACGAAAGCTCATGCTCAAATAAATTGGTTAGTCTCTAAGGTGCCACAAGTCCTCCTTTTCTTTTTGCGGATACAGACTAACACGGCTGCTCCTCTGAAACCTGTCAGCTGGTGTATCTGTGTGATGAGACCGTGGAGGCCGTCGGGCTAGACTGTGCAAGGATTTGGTTTTTAGCGCTACATGTCGATTTCACTGTCTCCACCCAGCGCCCCAAACCGCTTCCAGCGAGAATCAAAATGAGCAGCGAGGCAACGTAAGGAAAACGCGGCCAGAGAACTAATGAGCGTTTGATTTCTGGAGATTTTGACACACGCGACGGTGACAGTTTGCAGAGTCATGGTCATAAAGCTTTAACTTTTTGAATCTCACCCGCTCCTGTCAGTGAATTGTTATTCTCTGACCCTCCGGCCCCAATCTCTTCCATAATTTCCCCCAACTGTAAAAATTTAAATGGATACAAAGTGGGGGGGGGGGGTTATTTTTGGAGAAGACACACTGTATATATCCTGCAGAGTGTGTGCGTGTGAAAAAGAGAGTGCGTGAGCAGGACTGCCCTCTGCTCGACGGAAGCAGGACTGTGTGTGTTACCTGAGCAGAAGATTCCAGGGGAAGCTGAGCAGGTGGTTAACCTGCGGAACTCACCTCCCTATGATGGGTGTAGCAAGAGTCCCAGAAGGGCTGGGGATTTCATATAGGCAGCCAGAACAGCCACATTTGTAATGGTCAGGATTAGAAAACCAGCCAAGGCTTCACCCAGGGAAATTCTGGGCCTAAACCAAGCTTGGAATATGGGGGTTGGGAATAAATTCTCCCCAGCGGGGAGGTTCTTCCCTGACTGATCACCAGGGGGCACTTTGCAGTTTTCTCGGCAGCCTCTTGTACCGACAGCTGGGAGCGAGGGCGGTGGGGCTGATTCTGGCAACAGGGGGGCGGCGGGATACCGGGCTACATAGACCCGGGGAGAGGAAAGCCCGAGCTGGGCCTGGGGCACTGCTGCAGGGAAGCTCGCAGCAATGGGGTGCCCGGCGCGGCTGTGCTGGGAAAGGCTGAAAACACAGGGGAGCCAGGACTCCTGGGTTCTGTCTCCGACCCTGGGAGGGGCGTGGGGTCTAGTGGGTTAGAACGGGGGGGCGGGGCTGGGAGCCAGGACTCCTGGGTCCCATTGACGCAAGCCCTGGGACAGCCCCGCCCACAATCACTTCACGTGCCTGGGAAACTACACTCCCCATGGTGCTTTGCGAGAGGGGGGGGGAACAGGGCCGGTCTTTACCTGCTGCTTCCTGCCACCCCCCCACCACAGCGGCGGAGGGGGGTCGCTGCATGGAGCCGGGACCCCCGCGCACGGAGCCGGCTGCCACCCGCCCGGCCGGAGACGGGGCACCCAGGGCCGGTGGGTGCCGGGGTGAGCCCCCGCCGTCCCCCTGCACCCCAGCTCTGTTCCCACCCCACCCCTGCACCCCGGGTCCGCAACCCCCCGCTGTCCCCCTGCACCCCATCCCCGGACCCCTGTTCCCATCCCTCCCCTGCACCCTGGGTCCGCAACCCCCCATCCCCGCCGTCCCCCTGCACCCCATCCCCAGACCCCTGTTCCCATCCCTCCCCTGCACCCCGCGTCTGCATCCCCCCATCCCCGCCGTCCCCCTGCACCCCAGCTCTGTTCCCACCCCACCCCTGCACCCCGGGTCCGCAACCCCCCGCCGTCCCCCTGCACCCCATCCCCGGACCCCTGTTCCCATCCCTCCCCGGCACCCCGCGTCTGCATCCCCCCATCCCCGCCGTCCCCCTGCACCCCAGCCCCGTTCCCTTCCCGCCCCACCCCTCCCCTGCACCCCGGATCCGCAACCCCCCATCCCCACCCCCGCCATCCCCCTGCACCCCATCCCCGGACCCCTGTTCCCATCCCTCCCCTGCACCCCGTGTCTGCATCCCCCCATCCCCGCCGTCCCCCTGCACCCCAGCTCCGTTCCCACCCCACCCCTGCACCCCGGGTCTGCAACCCCCTGCCGTCCCCCTGCACCCCATCCCCGGACCCCTGTTCCTATCCCTCCCCTGCACCCCGGGTCCGCAACCCCCCATCCCCGCTGTCCCTCTGCACCCCATCCCCAGACCCCTGTTCCCATCCCTCCCCTGCACCCCGCATCTGCATCCCCCCATCCCTGCCGTCCCCCTGCACCCCAGCCCCGTTCCCTTCCCACCCCACCCCTCCCCTGCACCCCGGGTCCGCAACCCCCCATCCCCGCCGTCCCCCTGCACCCCATCCCCGGACCCCTGTTCCCATCCCTCCCCTGCACCCCGCGTCTGCATCCCCCCATCCCCGCCATCCCCCTGCACCCCACCCCCGTTCCCACCCCACCCCTCCCCTGCACCCCAGGTCTGCAACCCCCCATCCCCGCCGTCCCCCTGCACCCCATCCCCGGACCCCTGTTCCCATCCCTCCCTGCACCCCGCGTCTGCATCCCCCCATCCCCGCCGTCCCCCTGCACCCCAGCCCCGTTCCCACCCCACCCCTCCCCTCCCCTGCACCCCGGGTCCGCAACCCCCCATCCCCACCCCTGCCGTCCCCCTGCACCCCATCCCTGGACCCCTGTTCCCATCCCTCCCTGCACCCCGCGTCTGCATCCCCGCCGTCCCCCTGCACCCCAGCCCCGTTCCCACCCCACCCCTCCCCTGCACCCCGGGTCCGCAACCCCCCATCCCCACCATCCCCCTGCACCCCATCCCCGGACCCCTGTTCCCATCCCTCCCCTGCACCCCGCGTCTGCATCCCCCCATCCCCGCCGTCCCCCTGCACCCCAGCCCCGTTCCCACCCCACCCCTCCCCTCCCCTGCACCCCAGGTCCGCAACCCCCCATCCCCGCCGTCCCCCTGCACCCCATCCCCAGACCCCTGTTCCCATCCCTCCCCTGCATCCCGCGTCTGCATCCTCCCATCCCCACCGTCCCCCTGCACCCCAGCCCCGTTCCCACCCCACCTCTCCCCTGCACCCCGGGTCTGCAACCCCCCATCCCCGCCGTCCCCCTGCACCCCATCCCCGGACCCCCGTCCGCATCCCCCCATCCTCACCGTCCCCCTGCACACCATCCCCAGACCCCCGTTCCCTCCCCGCCCCTTCACCCCAGTCCGCAACCCCCCATCCCCGCTGTCCCCCTGCACCCCATCCCCGGACCCCTGTTCCCATCCCTCCCCTGCACCCCCTGTCCGCATCCTCCCATCCCCGCCGTCCCCCTGCACCCATCCCCGGACTCCCGTCCGCATCCCCCCATCCCCGCCCTCTACCCATCCTGCAACCCTGAATCCCGGCAGGGTGTGGGGTTGTTGGAGTACGGAGCCCCCCGTGCTGGGGGAAGGATGGCAGGGAAGGGACCTATGAGCCAAGTGGGGAGGTGCCAGGGTTGGGGGGCTGAGAAGAAGAACCCATCGGGGTTGGTAGGTAGAGGAATTAGTATAGACAGATAAATGGTGTATGGGTGTGTGTATATTGAGAGGGGTGGGGATGGATAGACAAAGAGAAAGGGGGGCGTATTGGGGTGATGGATGGATCGATCAGTGTATGGGCATAGATAGGTGTGTGTGTGGGGGGGATAGAGAGAGAGGGGGGGTGTGGGGATGGATGGGATAGCTACATAGAGTCGTGGGTGGGGGGGATGGATAGAGCGAGGGGTGCATGTCTGTGAACAGATAGATGAAAAGGTTTGTGGGGATAGAGAGAGGAGTATATGTGGGGAGAGCGAGCGAGCGTGTGGGGATGGATGGATAGATGGATGGGGATAGAGAAGTGTGTATGGGGCTAGGTGAGATGGGCACGTACGTGGATGGATGGATAGATGGGGGGATGGATGGGGATACAGAGGTGTGTATGGGGCTAGGTGAGATGGGCACGTACCTGGATGGACGGATGGGTAGGAAGATGGATGGACAAAGGAGTATCATGCCTTCTTTTCCGTCTCCTCTCTAAGGCACGCGGTCCCCAGTTTGTACCACCTCTCTCCAGACAGAGCCCCGCGTGTGTCTTGGGTCGCCAGGGAGCGTGAGCGGAACCATCCCCAGTGCAATGTCTCTCTCCTTCTGTCACCCCCCTCTGGGGAACGGGCTGAGGAGCAGGAAGCTCCCATGACAGTGTCCGTGCGTGGCCGGCGTTCTCTGGCGGCCCTTGTACTCAGCACCCCCTTGCTTGTTCCTCAGGTCCTGGGCCCAGACGTCAGCCGGAGGAGGACAACAGAGCTGCCAAGATGGCGCCACCAATCGGGCACGTTTCTGGCAAGGCCCAAGAGGGGGGCCTGACCTCCGTGTCATTGGCCGGCCCCAAGGCGGAGGAGGAGGAAGTCGCCAAGATGGCGTATCTCAGTGGGGATGTTGTGGAGACCACCAAGGGGCATGCAGTATGGAAGACCGTGGCCAACATGTTGACTCCCAGGATGGACATTCCTGGGAAGGGCCAATGGGCATGTCCAGCCTCCGTCTCACTGACTGTCCCTAAGGTTGAGGAGGAGGAAGAGGCTGCCAAGGTGGAGCCTCTCAACAGGGATGTTGCCGTGAAGGCAGAAGGGGGACATTCACCGTGGATGACTATGGCCAAGACGATGCCGCCAAACATGGATGTTCCTCGTTTGGGCCAGCTGGGACGTGTGGCCTCCGATTCATTGCCTGTCCCTAGGACTGAGGAGGAGGCTGAAGACACCAGGATGGTGCCACCCAATGGGGACGTTGACGTGACGAGCCAAGAGGGACATTCAGCATGGATGACCATGGCCAAGATGGAGCCTCTCAACGGGGACGTTGACATGAAAGCCCTAGGGGAACCCTTGACCCTGAGGCCTTTCCCTATCTCCAAGGCCGAGGAGGATGAAGCCACCAGGCCGGTAACTCCCTCCGCTCCTGCTTGCCGGGAGCGCCCGTACCGCTGCGGGGAATGCGGCAAAGCCTTCTCCCGCAGCTCGTCCTGCGTCAAGCACCAACGCACCCACACGGGCGAGCGCCCCTATGGGTGCCCGGATTGTGGCAAGTCCTTCGGCCAGAGCTCCACCCTCAACCGGCACCGCCAGGCCCACCTGGCCGACAGGCCACACCGCTGCGCTGACTGCGGCAAGGCCTACGGGACCGCCTCGGCCCTGGCCCAGCACGGCAAGAGTCACCTGGCCGAGAAGCCGCACCGGTGCCCGCAGTGCGGCAAAGGGTTCTGCGAGCGGTCGAACCTGGCGAAGCACCTGCTGACCCACACGGGCGAGCGGCCCCACCGGTGTGCCCAGTGCGGCCGCGGCTTCAGCCAGAAGGCCAATCTCCGGCGTCACCAGGAGACTCACGGCGGTGCGGCGTCGCATCGGTGTGCCGACTGCGGGCGGGCCTTCCGCCACGCCCGCCGGCTGGCTCAGCACCGCCGGTCCTGCCCCGCGCCCGGCGAGCCCCACGCCTGCGCCGACTGCGGCCAGACCTTCGCCGCCCGCTCCCAGCTGGCCCGGCACCGCCGCCGGCACGCGGAGGAGCGCCCCTACCGCTGCGGCGTCTGCGGCAAGGCCTACGGCGTCAGCTCCCACCTGCTGGTGCACCTGCGTGGGCACACGGAGGAGCGGCCCTACCGCTGCGGCGAGTGCGGGGCCGGCTTCGCCGAGGCCGCCAAGCTGGCCCAGCACCGCCGCAGCCATACCGGGGAGCAGCCCCACCAGTGCGGGCAGTGCGGGCGCCGCTTCGGCCTGCGCTCCAACCTGACGCGGCACCAGCGGGCCCACGCCGGCGAGAAGCCCCACCGCTGCGGCCAGTGCGGCCGGGCCTTCGGCCGCGCCTCCAACCTGGCCCAGCACCAGCGGACCCACCGCGGCGAGAAGCCCTACCGGTGCGGCCAGTGCGGCAAGGCCTTCGCCGTCAGCACCCACCTCCTCATCCACCAGCGCTCCCACACCGGGGAGCGGCCCTTCCCCTGCCCCCGCTGCGGCAAAGGCTTCACCGTCATCTCCAACCTCCGGCAGCACCTGCGGATCCACACCGGGGAGCGCCCCTACCCCTGCGCCCAGTGCGGGAAGAGCTTCCGGGCTCGGACTCACCTCCGGGCCCACCAGAAGCTCCACGCCTGAGCGGGCGGGCGGGCGGCGGGTCTGCGGGCGGCCCTGGCGGTGGGGGGGGGGGCGGCAGGAGGCGGGGGAGTTAGTGACGGAGTTACTTGTAGCTTAGGAAGCATGGCTCTGTGGGGCCGTGGGGAAGTATTGGACGGGGTGGGGGGGGGGGGGTCCTGGGTCTTCAGAGCCAGGGGGGTGGCGGTTTCATGGATCTTGAGGCTCCGAAGGGGCGATGAGTGGGGGTGGGTCGTAGCTGTGGGCCGGGGGGGGGGGGGGGGGGGGCGGGTTCATAGATGGAGTCGAACCTTCCCGCAGCTAAGTATGAGCATCTCCGGGCACCGATGGCAGGTTCCGAGATTACACGGCCAGAAGGGACCATCGCGATCTGACTTACAGAGCAGAGACCCCCGCCCAGCGGTTCCCGCTGCCAGCCCGTAGCGGGTGGTCGAGCTAGAGCCGAGACGCCGGGTTGGCACTGAAGGCCTCCACGCACCAGAGAATCCCCCAGCGCCCCTGGCTTGCGGCTCCATCGGTTAATTAGGAGCCTGGCGTAAAAATACGGACCGTGGGCTCTGTCCCTGGCTCTGGGAGGGGACTGGGGTCTGGTGGGTTAGCGCA
Organism: Caretta caretta; assembly: GCF_965140235.1. Lineage (NCBI taxonomy): Eukaryota > Metazoa > Chordata > Testudines > Cheloniidae > Caretta > Caretta caretta. The sequence goes on along the minus strand of NC_134211.1, from coordinate 2,250,157 downwards.
AGGATAGGGGCGATCTGGGAGCCTGGGGTCTGTCCCTGGCTCTGCCACTGTCCTGCTGGGTGACCTTGGGCATGTAGCTTCTCCTGTCAGTGCCTCTGGTTCCCTCCCGCTCTTTGTCTTGTCTGTTTAACGTGTGGGCTCTGCAGGGCATGGCCGGTCTCTCACTGCGGAGCACTGGCGGCCGGGGCCTGGGCAGCGCCCGGGGCGAGGGGGGCCCGGGGCGAGGGGGGCCTGGCGCTTGGCCGGGGCCCGGGCAGCGCCCGGCGCGAGGGGGGCCCGGCGCTTGGCCGGGGCCTGGGCAGCGCCCGGCGCGACTGGAACAGAATACGAATGTAAAATGGTGATACGTGCTTGGATTGCCCCTGCGGGACGTGGGCCCCCCCCAACCCCCGCCGCCCAGCAAACTGCCCCAAATGCTGAGGTGCCCAGGCTACAGTGGCAGACTGGCCTAGGGGATTTAGAAGCCTCCGTTTCAAAATCAGTATTCTTAGTGTTTGTTACTGTAGGACTTCGGGCAGGGGTGGGGAAACTACAGCCTGAAGGCCGAATCCGGCCCTCTGCTTAATTTAATCAGGCTTGCGGCAAGTCTCCACTCCGTGGGCCGGAAGCCCCGAGCCTCGTCGCCCCCCGCTCCCCCGTGGGGCTGTAGCCACAAGCGCCGGCTCACCCCGCTGCGGGGGGGAAGCGAGGGTTGCCAGCCCGTCAGAAGTCTAGCTGGCTCTGTGCAGCACCCGGAAACGGCTGGCGTGTCCCTGCGGGTGCTAGGCGCAGGGGTGATCGGGGAAGCTCCGCATGTTGCCCCCGCCTCCAGTGCCGGTTCCGCAGCTCCCATTGGCCAGGAAGCGGGGCCAATGGGAGCTGTGGGGGTGGCGCCTCCGCTGAGGGGCTGGACATAGCGGCCGCTTCCGGGAGCAGTGCGGAGCCAGGGCAGGCAAGGAGCCTGCCTTAGCCCTGCTGCGCCGTCGTCTGGGAGCCACTTGAGGTAAGTGCCGCCCGGCTCGAGCCTGCACCCCAAATTCCTACCCGGCCCTGGGTCGGAACCGCCTTCTGCACCTTAACTCTCTCCCAGAGCCCCCACCCCCAGCTGGAGCCCTCACCCCCTCCCGGATCCCAACCCCCTGTCCCAGCCCAGTGGAAGTGAGTGAGGGTGGAGGACAGTGAGGGGGGCTGGAGTGAGTGGGGGGCGGGGCCTCAGGGAAGGGGGCGGGGCAAGGATGCTCAGTGTTGTACCATTAGAAAGTTGGCAACCCTCGGGAAAGCCCTGAGCCCCTGCACCGGTGCCCCCGTGGGGCTGTGTGTGGCCTGATTTTTTTTCTTTCTGTGACTCAGTGGCCCCGATAGAAAAAAGGTTTCCCACCCCTGGCCTAGCAGGCCACGCCCTCGAACTGGCCCGGTCTCACGTGGGCCCTGGAGCGCCCAACTCCCATTGGCACGCTGGGAACCTGCCCTCTGGGGCCATGCCCTGGCGTTGTGTAGGCACCTAACTCCCCTGGGGTAAGTGACATCCACGGGATTTCGGTGCCCGCATAGCTCTGAGGTTCTGGGCCTAAGGGTAAATTACACTGAGATTAATGGACTGTCTGTCTGTCCATCCCTGTACACCCCTCCCATGTAATCTATCCCCACCCCCCCACCCACCCATCTATCTCTGTCTATCCCCAGACACCCTTCTTATCTCTCTATCTATCCATCCCCATACACCCTCATATCAATCTATGCCCATACACCCTCAGATCGATCGATACATCCATCCATCCCCATACACCCTTGTATCTATCCATCGATACATCCATCCATCCCGTACACCCTCATATCCATCCATCCATCCCCATACACCCTCAGATCGATCGATAGATCCATCCATCCATCCCCATACACCCTCATATCTATCCATCCATCCCTGTACACCCTGAGATCAATCCATCGATATGAGGGTGTATGGGGATGGATAGATCTATCTATCCATCCCCATACACCTCTCTCTCTCTCTCTCGCTCGTTCAGATGTCACACTCCACAGCCCATTAGGTGGTATCTGAAGCTTCCCCTCGCTGGATGACGTAGCCCATGTTCGGCAGTGGGGGTCTGGGTCACCATCCCTTTTCCCCCTGCCCCCCCGTCCATGTCCCGTTTGAGTTACCCCCGTCCCTGTCCCCCTCACCCAGCATGCCACTTCGTGCCCATCTCAGGGGGCTCCTCATTCACCCACCCACCCCAGCTCTCCCCCTCTCCGGGTCTCAAGCCGGGGGGATCCGCAGGCTCTGGAGTTGGGGGTCAGGGGAATCTGGCTGACAGACTCGCCCAGCTGGGGGGCTGGCTTGCCCAGCCTCTGGATCAGGAGCCCAGTGCGGGACACGAGCAGGGATGTTGCCTCATGGGGGATGGGAATGAGAAACGACACGGCTACCCCCTGTCTGCGAGCACCCTTCCCGTCGGACGTTAGGTTAGGACAGGGGAGGGACAGCTGGGAGCCAGGGCTCCTGGGTTCTAGCCCCAGCCCGGGGAGGGGAGTGGGTCGAGTGGGTTTTGGGGGGGGGGCTGATAGAACCCTAATTCTAGTGGCCACTGTTTGCTCTAATCACTAGACTCCCCTCCCCTCCCAGAGTTAGGAATAGAACCCAGGAGTCCTGACTCCCAGGCCCGCCCTATCTGTCACAGGCCTGTCCCGGCTAGCTGGAAGTGAAATATGATTGAAAACCCCAGCGTTTATGGTGCCATTATTAGGTTCCAGGATGAACGTGGGCCTGGGAATACCCCCCCAACTCTTGGTGCCTGGGTCGAGTGGCTCCTCCTTTTAGGCTGGGGCAGGGCTTTGGATATGGGGGGGGGGGCTTGCTCCAGCCCATCCCTGGCGATTCCATAGGTGGGTCTGGGCATGAGGCAAAGCCCTAATTGTTCTCCTTTCTGCGGTCAGGACTACAATTCCCACAATGTTCAGCCACCCATTCCCTTCGTGGACACTCGGCCCACCCTGCTGGGGTGGGGGCGGAGAGCCCGAACTCCTGGGTTCCATCTCCAGCTCTGGGAGGAGAGCGGGGATTTCTCCTTCAACCGAGGCTGAAATTAGTAGTATTTAATGCCTGCAAGGCAGCAATGCCAGGGAGCCCGCACTCCTGGGTTCTCTCCCCAGCTCTGAGAGGGGAGTGGGGTCTAGTGGTTAGAGGGGGGAGGGTGTTTAGGAATCAGACTGGGTTATCTGGGGTTTTCTGCCCCCTTTCGGTCACCCCATGGGGGTTTCCAAAGATCTCATGGCTGGAGAATGCTGAGGGGAGTTATAGGGCTGGGTCTTTCCATGGGAGCTAGAGTCTCATCTCAGCCCCCCCCCCCCACGGGGGTGAATCGGGAGTCACTAATCCTAAACCCCGTGCACACGGCAAAACACCGCACGCACAAAACTGTTCACAGAAGCACCATTTGCACACAGGGCCTGTCAAAAATCAGAGGGAACGGTGCCCCTGGGCTGCAATGGGGTCATGGCCAGATCATCTCAGTTCCCCTGGTGTAAATCTTGAGCTACCCCCTGGGAAACTGCAGGGTAGTTAATGGACTCACTCCGGATTCACACCCGTTTACTTGTAAGCGGGGCTATCACACCAGCTCCGCTCTCTGCATGGGTTGGGGGCACGAGCTGATTTCCTGCCTTCCCAATACGCCCAGCCTCAAGCAGTCGGAAGTTGCCAAACCAGCCGGCAGGACATTGCTCACGGCTCTGAAATAATCGGTGGGCTATTTGGATCTTGCCGGGGGGTGATCACGATGCCCGTCCATGCTTCTTTGAGTTGGCACTCCGCTGAGTCTGGCTGCATTTCGGATGCAGGGGCCGGGCGAGGAATATCTTTTCCTCTCTGCAGTGGACTGAAACTCCGTGGCCCGGTCAGTTCGGTTCGGCAGACTTCAACGTGTCTCGTGGCCATTGGACAGCGAAGAGCCATCTTGATGTTTTTTTAGCATTTTATTTCTGCTCTGGTTGGCTTTTTAAGGCTTCACCATGGAGCGACACGCTGGATTTTAAGGGTTTTGTTCCCTGTGTGGCGATGTAAACTGGCACAATGGCGGGCAGTTATGGGGGCCGGCCGACTCAAATGATGGCATGACAGGAGAGGTCGCGATTCAAGCTTCGTAACTGTTAAGAACACAAATGGTCAAAATAGACACAATAAATAGCCTTCAAGCAACCCGCGCCTTTGTCTGATGGTGCCTTGCTGTAATTTTTGACGAGCGATGGATTTGTCGGCTTGTGCGGGTACAGTGAAATCCATTAGGGATTACAAAATCGATTCCCGCCAAAGCTGGACCATAGTGAATGGTCCTCAACTGAAATTCAGACAGCCGCACTCTGTCTGTGGGCAGGTTTAGCAGGGGCTCGGTCTCGCGGAGTTAATAAATCGGCTCTGGCTCTCCAGCCGTTTCTCACCGGCTCACACCGCAGGAAGAAGTCGCATACCCGAGAGCAGCGGTTCTCCAACGGCGGCTCGGGACCCCAAAGTGGGTTGGGACCCCAATGGGGGGCCAGGGCTGGCTTAGACCGCATCCCGCTGCCCAGGGCTGAAAGCGAAGCCCGAGGGCTTCAGCTCTGGGCGGTGGGGCTCAGGTGACAGGCCCCCTTCCTAGGGTCGTGGAGTAATTTTTGTTGTCAGACGGGGGTCACAGTGCAGTGAAGTTAGAGAACCCCAGAACTAGAGACCCCAGGGCAAAAGGGGCCAGTGAGAAGGTGAGAGATTTGGGGGTCATCCTGGCAAAGCAGCTCAACATGTGTGACTCATGGCCAAAGGGGCTAATGCGAGCCCGGGCTGGCTAAAGAGGGGAATCTGAAGGAGGAGCAGAGAGCTTATGGATGCAGCTAATTTGGGGAGGGGTCGAAGACCTGCTGTTCAAGGATCGCCTCCGCAGGGTCAGTTGATTTCGCTGAACAAAGAGAAGGTCCAAGGGTGACTTGATCCCAGTCTAAAAATACCCCCCCCCCGAACAAATACTGAATAAGGGGCTTCTCTAGCAGAGAAAAGGTCCAACGCGATCCAAGGGCTGGAAGCTGAAGTTAGACAACGTCAGCCGGGAAAGAAAGTGTAAATTCTTAACGAGGAGAGTTTTTATAGTGGACCATTTTTAAATCAAGCGAGGATGGGGTTTTTTGACAAGATCTGCTCTAAGAATTATTTTGAGGCAGGTCTCTGGCCTGGGGCAGACTAGATATCCACGGCGGTGGCTTCTGCGCTGGGAATCGGTACCGTTCTGGAGGGCTCACTGCTTTTGTCGGGCTCCGGGTGTGCCTCTCGGGGGAGCCAGTCACGGGCAACTAGGCCGCGTTAGCCGTCGGAACCGCCGGCCTCAGTGTTTACTCCGCTCCGCCTACCCTCCAGGGGCGAGCCCAGCGCTCGGCCGGGCGGAAGGGGATAAATATAGAGATTCCCTCGCAAGCCAAGCAAGGAACCTGCATGCCAGAAAACTCGGTGCCCAAGGCGGGTTTCAGAGAGATAATAAATACCCCCCCGGCCCGTAACAAACTCGGACAGGTCTGACGAGTGACTGACGATTCAGTTGAGGCCAGGGAGCGGTAAAAACTGGAGGCTGACTTCAGAAAGAAGAGGAGGAAATGACACAGGGTGGAATTCAGTAAAGAATGGCCCAGTAGTTAGAGGAGAGAGGACAGGGACTCTGGTTCACTCCCCAGCGCTGGGAGGGGAGTGGGGTCGAGTGGGATAGAGCAGGAGGGCTGGGATCCAGGACTCCTGGGTTCTATCCCCAGCTCTGGGAGGGGGGTGGGGTCTAGTGGGATAGAGCAGGGGGGCTGGGAGCCAGGACTCCTGGGTTCCATCCCCAGCGCTGGAAGGCGAGTGAGGTCTAGTAGGTGAGAGGGGGGGCTGGGATCCAGGACTCCTGGGTTCCATACCCAGCGCTGGGAGGGGAGTGGGGTCTAGTGGGATAGAGCAGGGGGGCTGGGAGCCAGGACTCCTGGGTTCCATCCCCAGCACTGGGAGGGGGGTGGGGTCTAGTGGGATAGAGCGGGGCGGGGTGAGAACCTGCCAAGAGTCTGACAGAAGAACACAGTAGCTGTTATGCCAATAAGTCTTTATTACAAGAAGGGTGAGGAACACAGGCCTGCGGCTGAGAGCAGGGCCTGATCGCTCCCAGGTACCTGCAGCAGCCCCCACCAAGCTCGGCTGTCCCCCACCCCAAGCTGGGATGACACACACGGACCCACCCCCACAATGACTCCCCAACCCCCCTCCCCCCGCGCACAAGGAAGTGTGTGGGGGGAATAACTCCCCAACCCCACCCAGACTTCACTAACAGATTTTCCCCAAGGGCTGCATAGATGTTTATGGGTTAAACTGGAGAAGCCCCGACCCCGGAAGCGTTACGGATCCCCAATCTAAAAATGGGGAAACCGAGGCACAGAGTGGCATGCACCTCACAGTTACATAATGACAGCAAAGAGGGAGGACTGGGCAAAGAACCCTGGAGTCCTGAACCCCCCTTCCTGATGCTCTAACCACTAGACCCCACTTCCCTCCCAGAGCTGGGGACAGAACCCAGGTGTCCTGGCTCCCAGCCCCCCCAGCTCTAACCCACTTCACTCCACTCCCCTCCGAGAGCTGGAAGAGAACCCAGGAGTCCTGCCCCTACCCCGGCTCTAACCATGAGACTCCCCGCTCCCCTCCCAGAGGTGTGTCGAATCTCCCAGTGGAACTCAGACACCCTCGGATTTCTTCTCTCTGTAGTGGTGGGGTTGTGCTAAACTCCTCTCCACCCACTTCCTGTTTAGTCCCCACCCACCCCACAGACTAGAGCCGGGGCGCCGTAGTGGGGAAAGGCCCCCGGTCCCATTCCCCATCTCGGCACCTCTCCGCTGCTTCTCTACAGCGCGGCCTCTACGGCAACGGGGAACGCTGCCTACTCGCTAATGTTGCCAACAGAGCGGATTACGGCATCCTCACCCCACCAGCTCCACGGCTCTAACCCACTAGACCCCACTTCCCTCCCGGAGCCGAGGATAGAACCCAGGAATCCTGGCTCCCAGCCTCCCCTGCTCTAACCACTACACCGCACTCCCCTCCCAGAGCCAGGGACAGAACCCAGGAGTCCTGGCTCCCAGCCTTCCCTGCTCTAACCACTACACCGCACTCCACTCCCAGAGCCAGGGACAGAACCCAGGAGTCCTGGCTCCCAGCCTTCCCTGCTCTAACCACTACACCACACTCCCCTCCCAGAGCCAGGGACAGGACCCAGGAGTCCTGGCTCCCAGCCTCCCCTACTCTAACCACTACACCCCACTCCCTTCCCACACCCGGGGACAGAACCCAGGAGTCCTGGCTCCCAGCCTTCCCTGCTCTAACCACTACACCGCACTCCCCTCCCAGAGCCGGGGACAGAACCCAGGAATCCTGGCTCCCAGCCTTCTAACCACAAAATCCCACTCCCCTCCCAGAGCCGGGGACAGAACCCGGGAGTCCTGGCTCCCAGTCCTCCCTGCTCTAACCCACTAGGCCCCACTCCCCTCCCAGAGCCAGGGAAAGAACCCAGGAGTCCTGGCTCCCAACCCCTGCTGCTCTAACCCACCAGACCCCAATCCCCTGCAAGATCCAGGGATAGAACCCAGGAGTCCGGGCTCCCACTGCTCCCCTGCCCCTCCCACGCCTGTACACAAAAGACAGATACATTTTGTTCAGACCCAAACCCTCCACGCTGATCAGCGTCAACCTCAGAGGGTTCCCAGTGTGTCTCCCCCGCAGCCCTCCTTCCCTCACTGCTTCCCCCCTCCCCATTGCCACCCCCCCCGGGGGGGGGATGCAGATTCTCACACTCCCGTGCCTACAGCCCTTCCTCGACCGCCACCCCGAGCGCCGCGGAGAGCCCCGGCGTCCCGGCCCCCGGCCCCACCTCCAGAGCCGCGGAGGCCGCCGGTGCCCCGGCTGCCGGGGGCGCCGCCCCGGCTCGCTCCTGGGCCAGGAGCTCCTCGCGGGCGTGCAGCTTCTGGTGACGGGTGTACTGCAGCAGGTAGCGGAAGGCCAGGCCGCAGCGGGAGCACCGGTAGGGCTTCTCCCCGGTGTGGATGCGCTGGTGTTGGACCAACGCCGAGCTCTGGCTGAAGCTCTTCCCGCACGCCCCGCAGGCGTAGGGCCGCTCGCCGGTGTGGGTCCGGCGGTGCTGGGCCAGGGCCGAGCTGTGGCCGAAGGCCCGGCCGCAGTCGGGGCAGGCGTAGGGCCGCTCGCCGGTGTGGGTCCGGCGGTGCTCCAGCAGCTTGGAGCTCTGGGAGAAGCCCCGGCCGCACTCCCCGCACCGGAAGGGCCGCTCGCCGGTGTGGGTGCGTCGGTGCTGGGCCAGGTGGGAGCTCTGCCGGAAGCTCTTGCCGCAGTCGCCGCAGATGTAGAGGGTGCCGGGCGGGCGGGCCTCCCCGCCGGCCCGGTGCGCCTTGCGGTGCTGGGCCAGGTGGGAATTCTGCCCGAAGCCGCGCCCGCAGTCCGGGCAGCGGAAGGGGCGCTCGCCGGTGTGGACCCGGCGGTGCTGCGCCAGGTGGGAGCGGACGCCAAAGCTCTTGCCGCAGTCCGGGCAGCGGTGGGGCTTCTCGCCGGCGTGGGCCCGCCGGTGCCGCAGCAGGGTGGAGCTGAGGCCGAAGGTCTTGCCGCACTCGGGGCACTGGTAGGGGCGCTCCCCGCTGTGGGTGGTCTGGTGCTGGAGCAGGGTGGAGCTGAGGCTGAAGGCCTTGCCGCACTCGGTGCAGCGGAAGGGCCGCTCGCCGGTGTGGGTGCGCTGGTGCTGGGTACGGGTGGAGCTCTCCGAGAAGCGCTTCCCGCACAGGCCGCAGGGGAAGGGCTTCTCGCCAGTGTGGGTGCGCCGGTGGTTGAGCAGGTTGGAGTTGCGGTTGAAACTCTTGCCGCACTCGGGGCACTGGTAGGGGCGCTCGCCGGTGTGGATGATCTGGTGCTGGAGCAGGGTGGAGCTGAGGCTGAAGGCCTTGCCGCAGTCCGGGCACTTGTAGGGACGCTCGCCGGTGTGGACCCGCCGGTGCTGCAGCAGGTTGGAGCTGCGGCTGAAGGCCTTGCCGCAGTCCGGGCACTTGTAGGGGCGCTCGCCGGTGTGGGTGCGTTGGTGCTGGAGGAAGGTGGAGCCCCGGCTGAAGGCCCGCCCGCACTCCCCGCATTTATAGGGCCGCTCGCCCGTGTGGATGCGGCGGTGCTGTGCCAGGGTGGAGTTGGAGCCGAAGGATTTGCCGCAGTCCGGGCACTGGAAGGGGCGCGCCGGCGGGGCGGGGCGGGAGGGCGGCGGGCCCGGATTGCCGGCGAGGTCGAAGGCGGGGGGGGGTTCCGAGCCGGCGTGCAACCCACGTTCCCCGTCCCCGCGCGAGCCACGACGGAAGCGGAGCTCCCCGCCCTCGTGCGAGCCAGCAGGCAAGCCCCGCTCGCCGTCTTCGTCGGAGCCCCGATGGAAGTTTAGCTCGCCGTCTTCGTCGGAGCCGGCGTGCAACCCAAGCTCGCCGTCCTCGTGCGAGCCGGCGTGCAGCCTGAACTCGTCATCTTCATCTGAGTGCAACCCAAGCTCGCCGTCCTCGGGCAAGCCAGCGTGCAGCCTGAACTCACTGTCTTCATCTGAGCCGGCGTGCAACCCAAGCTCACTGTCCTCGTGCGAGCCAGCGTGCAGCCCGAACTCACCGTCTTCATCTGAGCCGCCCTGCAGGCCACGCTCACCATCCTTGTGCGAGCCAGTGTGAAGCCCAAGCTCGCCGTCTTCTTCCGAGCCGGCGTGGAACCCGAGCTCACCGTCCTCGTGCGAGCCAGTGTGAAGTCCAAGCTCAATGTCTTCTTCCGAGCCGGCGTGGAACCCGAGCTCACCGTCCTCGTGCGAGCCAGTGTGAAGTCCAAGCTCAATGTCTTCTTCCGAGCCGGCGTGGAACCCGAGCTCACCGTCCTCGTGCGAGCCGGCGTGCAACCTGAACCCACCATCTTCATGTGAGCCCCGTTGGAAGTCGAGCTCACTGTCTTCCCCCGAGCTGGCGTGCAGCCCGAGCTCACAGTCCTCGTGCGAGCCACGAGGGTAGCTCCTCCGGTAGGCTGCGGGGCTGCTGTCCGGCTGGGAGCAGGCATCCCCCACTGCCCCGCTGCCGGCTGGGCTGTCCGGCCCCCACTCCTCGTTATCCGACCAGCACTGGATGTCGCACGAGATCCCCTGTTCCGAGCCAGCCGGGCTCGGCGGCTTTTCCTCTTCCTCGGCCCACGGAGAGGGGCTGTGCTCTTCTGCCTCGCTCATGGCTGGGACTGGGGGGAGAAGAGAGGAGTTCATGGAGTGACGGGCCAAGAGGGGACCTGACCCCCCTGGGCTGGGAGCCCGGACTCCTGGGTTCTCTCCCCGGCTCTGGGAGGGGAGTGGGGGCTAGTGGGTGAGTGAGGGAGGCTGGGAGCCAGGACTCCTGGGTTCTCTCCCTGGCTCTGGGAGGGGAGTGGGGGCTAGTGGGTAGAATCGGGGGAGGCTGGGAGCCCGGACTCCTGGGTTCTATCCCCCTGGGCTACAAAGGCTGCGGGGGGGAGCGGGGGTCCATGCTGTTCTCCCCAGGACAAGGCGAGGGGAAGGGCTGGGGATTGGGGAGGGGACACACAGCCCAGGAGGTGAGGAGGGAAGAAGAGGAGAAATCTGCACCAGGGCTGGGAAGTGAGCCAGGGGGTGCCCCCAAACAGCCCCAGTCTGGGTGCTAAGCACTACACCCCGAGCTGGAATCCAAGGGCAAAACTACCCTGAACCCCAAACGGGCCAGGCTGGGGGGGGGATGAGACCCTGCACCGCCCGCCCCGTACACCCCTCGAGCGGACCGGGCTGGGGGGGGTGAGACCCTGCACCACCGCCCCCCGTGTACCCTTAGAGTGGGCCGGGCTGGGAGGGATCCTGTACCGCCCCCCCTCTCCGTGCACCCCCCGAGTGGGCCGAGCTGGGGGGGGACCCTGCACCGCCCCGTGCACCCCACGAGCGGGCCGGGCTGGGGGGGACACCCTGCACCGCCCCCCCCATACACCCCACGAGCGGGCCGGGCTGGGGGGGACACCCTGCACCGCCCCCCCCATACACCCCACGAGCGGGCCGGGCTGCGGGGGGGGACCCTGCACCGCCCCCCCGGTACACCCCCCGAGCGACCCGGGCTGCGGGGGGGGACCCTGCACCGCCCTCCCCGTACACCCCGAGAGCAGGCCGGGCTGGGGGAGCCCTGCACCGCCCCCCCCGTACACCCCGCGAGCGGCCCGGACTGGGGGGGGAACTCTGCACCCCCCCCGTGCACCCCCCGAGCGGGCTGGGGGGGGACCCTGCACCGCCCCCCCCCGTGCACCCCCCGAGCGGGCCGGGCTGGGGGGGACCCTGCTCCGCCCCCCCCCGTGCACCCCCCGAGCGGGCCGGCCTGGGGGTGGACCCTGCACCGCCCCCCCCGTGCACCCCCCGAGCGGGCCGGGCTGGGGGGGACCCTGCTCCGCCCCCCCCCGTGCACCCCCCGAGCGGGCCGGCCTGGGGGGGGACCCTGCACCGCCCCCCCCGTGCACCCCCCGAGCGGCCCGGGCTGGGGGGGCCCCTGCTGGGCTCGGCTCCCTGCCTGGATCCCGGGCGGCCCCGACTCACCCGCGCCGGGAGGGTGGGGGCTGGATCCCCGCTGGGGGCCCCGATCCGGCCCCTGGGGCCCAGCCGGCGCCGAGCCCAGGGCCGGGGGTGGGCGGGGGCCGGTAACAGGAAGGTCCCGGCGTGAAAGCGGCTCCCGGTTACGCACTTCCGAGGCGGGGGGTTTGAACTGGCGCCCGGGAGGGCTGGAGCCGGAGCCCCGAAGCCAGGGCGATGGGCGGGGAGCCACGCCCAGAGATGGGGGGGGGGGCGGATTTCCCCAGCGGGAGGGGCCACCCCCTGGCCCACAGCGCCCCCCTCTGCCCCCACACCCATCCGCCCCATAGCCCTCTGGGCCCCACCCTCCTGCGCCCCCCCACACCCATCCGCCCCATAGCCCTCTGCGCCCCACTCTCCTGCGCTCCCCATGCATGCACAGCGCCCCCCTCTGTACCCACACCCATCCGCCCCATAGCCCTCTGGGCCCCCCACCCACAGCCCCCTCTGCATGCATAGGCCCCCTACACACAGCCCCCCATGCAACCCCCGACAGTCTCTACCACTCCCCCAGACATCCCCCTCCCCTTGCATGCACCCAGCACCCCCATGGCCCCCTCCACCCGGCACACACACGCAGTCCCTCTCTGCACCCCGTATACATACACACAGCCCCTCTGTGCCCAGGTGTGTACACACACACCCCAGAGCTAGAGGTGCCCGTTTTGGTTGGAGGTATTCCTGGATGACCATCTTTCATTAAAGATTAATCTTTACTTCCTGCAGAGTCTAGGATAATCCCGGATTGTTGGCAGGAGAGACCCAAGCTCCCTTGCAGGGATATTCTCCAAGTGCAGCTGGTAGGAGACAAAACATTTCCGCTTTCCCCACTCAGAACTAGGCAAAACTTGTCCAGTTTGATTTTATTCCGGATTAAAACGAACAGATCTGGGGGTTTTTTTTTTTAACATAAGGAGCCTTTGACCCCATGGAACCACAAAAACACCCACCTTCTGAACAGAAAACAAAGTCTTTTGTTTCATTCTGAACACCCTGAAGTTGTTTTCCACTGTCTGCAAGATGTAAGCCGTTGTCTGAGCCAACCTAGATGCCAGTTCATATTGCTGTAACGAGGAAAGATTTTTACACTTCCATTGTTCCTCCCAGAAAATGGCGATGAATGTATTGTCTTTTAAACACAAAGTGAAACACTCTCACTTTTTCGGGTGGCGATTGACTGGAAATTAATGGGGAAACAAAGTGAGATGACTTAACTTTCCATTGAAACTAAATGAAATCCTTCTCTTTTTACATGGTTAAATATTGGACTTTGCCTCACTGTCGCGAAGTGAACATGGTAATCAGCACCCTTTTTACAAGAAAGGGAAACATTTTGACTTTCTGATCACAAACGAAAGAAAACCGGCTTTTGAATTAACTGAAATTTCAGCTTTTCCCAATTCAAAGCAATTTTCCTTCGGACTCAACACAAAGTGCAGGTCAGGGTTTTGGGGTTGTTGTTTTTTTTTTTTTTTTAAAGATTCACCATGTTTTGAATTTGTTTGATGGAAAAATCAATCACTTTAGCTAGAGCAGACATTTCCTTGCCCCCCCCCCCCCCAAATCAGTTTAGATGAAGACACCAAGGCCAAAGGAGACAGCCCCTGCCCCTAAAAGCTCACAGTCCAAATAAACAAAGCCAGGATCATTCCCCCATTTTACACATGGGGAAACTGAGGCCCAAACCGATTCAGTGACTCCCCAGAAGTCACATGGGGAGTATGTGACAAAGCCAGGGATAGAACCCAGGCATCCTGACTCCCAGTCCCCACTAGACCCTGCTTCCCTCCCAGAGCTGGGGATAGAACCCAGGCGTCCTGGCTCCCAGCACCCCCTGCTCTAACCCGCCAGACCCCACTCTTCTCCCAGAGCTGGGGAGAGAACCCAGGCGTCCTGGCTCCCAGCCCCCCCTGCTCTAACCCAACAGACCCCACTCCCCTCCCAGAGCTGGGGATAGAACCCAGGCGTCCCGGCTCCCAGCCCCCGCTCCCCTGACTCTAACCTACTTAACCCCGCTCCCCTCCACCTAGGGAGAGAACAAAAGTTGGGCAAGAAGTAGCTTTTGTGTTGAGCAGGAAACGCCAAGATTTCAAAAAAATGTCAGTTCCCAAACCATTCTTTTTTGGGGAAACGTCTTGAAAAATGACGTGTGTGTGTGTGTGTGGGGGGGGGGGGAATCACTTTGCGTCAATCAAAATGTTATGTTCCAATTTCAACCTTTACCAAAAATTATGTCCTATAAACACTTATGTATAGTTCTATTAAATAGACAATTCTTTATATAATTTTTTAAAAGCCAGACTATGAAATATTGCATATGAAATATTAATTGTATACGTATACATATATCATTGTATTTAAGTATTCTATCTAGCACACACTGGTCTCAATTTAGTTTTCACTTCAATTTATATTCTATGAATATTTGGCTCGGGAGAACTAGCTTTGACATTTATAATTTGGACTGATCGTGACGTTTATTTGTCAGCTTTTTGATATTTTTATCAACTTAAAACTTTCAGAGTTGCAGGAAATTCTGGGAGAGTCCGCTAGTTCTTTAATGATTGTCTCATCAAAGCCAAATGCTTCTATGATTATCTGTCCATTTCGATGATTACGAATGGAAATATTTTTCCATGGCGGATGGTGACATTGACATTGACGGATACAAATGAGCAGATACAAATCCAATCCTTCCAGGCTTAAACAGTGTTGGGCTGAGAATTATGATAAATGTAAAATTAAAAAAAATCAAAATGAACCATCACGTTGAAGCAAAAAAACCAAAATGCCCTGATCTGATTCTCCCCCGGCCCTGCCATTCCCTCCGCCCCGAAATGTCATCAGAATGTTTCCATGGCATTTTTTCCCTATACAAACATGATCCCTCTTTGGAAACTTTCCCACTGCCTCTAGCCAGGACCCAGGAGTCCTGGCTCCCACGCCGGTACCTTCAACTCAAGCGCGTCTTCGCCCCTTATCACTCGCCCACCGATTATGGATCATGGGGCAACATGGAAATCGGTCTCCTGTGAGGACCAATGTCTGCAGCATTGTTTCAGAGGATCCAGGGCCTACCACCAAGGATGGCTAATCTGCGGCTGGAGTCCAAGATGCCACCGGGACCCCATCCACTCTTGATTGAAAACTTGCCAGTGATGGACACTCCGCCACGGCCCTTGGGAAATTGTTCCCATGGTGAATTCCCCTCCCTGTTACAAATTTGCACCTTATTTCCCATCTGAACTGGTCTAGCTTCAACTTCCAGCCGTTGGATCATGTTAGACTTTTCTCTGCTAGACTGAAGAGCCCACGGTCACATCTGTTCCCCACGGAGGTACTTGTAGACCATGATCTAGTCACCCCGCAGCCTTCTCTTTGTTCCTCTAAACAGCTTGAGCTCCGGCAGTCTCTCTCTCTAAGGCAGGTTGTCCAGTCCTTTAATCGTTCTTCTCCGACCCCTCGCCAATCGATCCACATCCTTCTTGAACCGTGGGCACCAGAACTGGACACAGGACTCCATCAGCGGTCGCACAAGGGCCAAATCCAGGGGGGAAATAAACCTCTCTGCTCCTACTCACCATTCCCCTGTTTGCACATCCCAGGATCACACTAGCTGGATCTTTAGATCCTTTTCAGAGTCCCTGCTTGGCAGGATACAGTGTGGCCTGGCGCTCGGCTCCCTCTTGCTTTGGAGCATGAAATAGCCGGGGTTGATGGGTTTGAGAGTTTTTTTTTCTATGTGTAAGGTGGTGCTTATAAAACCACTGGATGGCTCATGGGGGCAGGGAATGGGGCCCGGGGCTTTTCCCTCTATGGGGCGCCGGCTCTGATCCGACCCCAGGGCAGAGGACTGGCTGGCTCAGGGCAAGGGGCAGATTTTCAGGGGGGTAGAGTTCCCTGCCGAATCATAGAGCCCAGGGCAGAAATAGGGATACACACTCTCTGCAAACCGGGCGCTGAACGTATAGAGGTGGGACATGCCCCAGGCATCATAGAAGGAAACCTGGCCCCCTTCGTAGTCCAGGTACACCCCAATCCTGTGGGGCAGGGCCTGGGGGCGGAGCACCACTGGGGGCGTGTCCTTGGCCATGAGCTCGGCCCCGCCCCGGAGCCGAATGACCCAGAATCCCTTGCTGGGGGAGGCATGGATCTTCCCTTTGCGGCTGATGGAGGCGTGGACCACGCCCAGCGTCCACGCCGGCTTCTCCCCGACCTCCACCTCCCAGTAGCGCCTCCCGGAGGTGAACGCCCCCGCGCCCAGCACGGCCACGCAGAAATCGAAGCGGGCGGGCGTGTCGGGGAGAGGCCGGCGGAGGTGGCCGTCCCGGACTCGGGTGCGATCCTCCGAGAGAACCAGGCAGGGATGAGCCGTGGCGGGATCCAGCGTCACCTGGGGAAGATCTGGGGAGGGAAAAGGAGCAGGGGTATGGGGGGCAGGGTTGGTTTAACATGGGACCCCCTATTGAGCCCCCTGCCCCTCCCCACTCCCTGCAGCACAGCGCCCCCTAGCGCTGCACTGGGGCATTGGGCCAGCCCTGACTGCCAGGGGAGAGCGCCCCCTGCTGATCCCCATCTCTTACCTATGTTGAGGATAGATTTCATGTTCTTCCAGGCAGTATACTGGATCGGCCCTTTGAATTGCCCCAGAGTCTGTGATTGGGACCCTGTATTTGGCCCACAAGGGGTAGCCAGTTGCTGCTTTGCCCTATATGAGAGGGAAGAACCGTGCCCCCCCCGCCCCATAGCGTGTGTTAGTGACTGAGCAATGGGGATGGAGGTGTGGGGGAATCAGGGAATGAAGCTGCTTCTGCAGTGGCAGACTTACCAGTCCAGGAAGGATTTTATGTCCTGCGAGGGGACGGACACGGAGAGAGAGAAACAAGGAATTAGTAGAGTTCTGTCTCTTTAAGACACTGTGGGGCGCTGGGAGTGGCTGGCTCAGTGGGGTGGGGAACAGGACATGGGGCTTTTCCCCTCTCGGGGGCGCCGACTCCCATCCAGACCCACGGTGGGGGACTGGCTGGATCAGCGGGGTGGGGAATGGGAGACGGGGCCTTTCCCCTCTAGGGGGCGCCGACTCCCATCCAGACCCACGGTGGGGGACTGGCTGGATCAGTGGGGTGGGGAACAGGACATGGGGTCTTTCCCCTCTAGGGGGCGCCGACTCCCATCCAGACCCACGGTGGGAGACTGGCTGGATCAGTGGGGTGGGGAACAGGACATGGGGTCTTTCCCCTCTAGGGGGCGCCGACTCCCATCCGGCCCCACGGTGGGGGACTGGCTGGATCAGCGGGGTGGGGAATGGGAGACGGGGCCTTTCCCCTCTAGGGGGCGCCGACTCCCATCCAGCCCCACGGTGGGGGACTGGCTGGATCAGCGGGGTGGGGAATGGGAGACGGGGCCTTTCCCCTCTAGGGGGTGCCGACTCCCATCCAGCCCCACGGTGGGGGACTGGCTGGATCAGCGGGACGGGGAATGGGAGACGGGGCCTTTCCCCACTAGGGGGCGCTGGACTCACCGTCAGGAACTCCATGGTGCTCTGCTGGGGCAGGTGGGCCTGGGCCTCGGTGAGCATCTCCTGGGCTGCCTGGCATTTCCCCGCCAGCTCCTGCAGGTTCGTCTGCATCGCCCGCAGCTGGGCGCTGCCCGCCCGCCGCAGCCTCTCCTGCCACTCCCCCTCCCGGGCGGCCAGCCAGCCCCGCAGCGTCCCGAACTCCGCGGAGATGTGATCTTCCAGGCTGAGCACCGTCGCCTGGAAAACAGCAGCTCGAACACCCCCTAGGTACCCTTGGGCATCTCGTGAGCTAGTACTTCAGGTACCAGACATCGTCGACAGCTAATACTCCCTGGGACCCAGCATTCCTTGAGCTAATACTCCCAGGTACCTGCCAGTGTCCTTCTATAGCCAGTACTCTCTGAGATGCAGCATTTGTCCAGCTAATACTCCCTGGTACCCAACATTTCCTGAGCTAATACCCCAGACACCCTTCCACAGCGAATACTCCCTGGTACCCGCATTGCTCCAGCTACTCGAGTACCCAGCAACTTTCTAGAGCTAATGCTCCCAGGATACTCCCAGGTACCTCCCCCCCCCCGTGCATGGCAAATACCCCCAGGTACCCAATATCTCCATATAGTTAATACTCCCAGGTACCTACCCCCTTGTGCATGGCGAATACCCCAGACACCCTTCTACAGCGAATACTCCCTGGTACCCACATTGCTCCAGCTACTCGAGTACCCAGCAACTTTCTAGAGCTAATGCTCCCAGGATACTCCCAGGTACCTACCCCGCTGTGCATGGCGAATACCCCCAGGTACCCAATATCTCCATGGAGCTAATATTCCCAGGTAGCTACCCTCTGTGCATAGCGAATACCCCCAGGTACCTAATATCTCCATATAGCTAATACTCCCAGGTAGCTACCCTCTGTGCATAGCGAATACCCCGAGGTACCCAATATCTCCATATAGCTAATACTCCCAGGTACCTACCCCCTGTGCATGGTGAATACCCCCAGGTACCCAATATTTCCATGGAGATAATACTCCCAGGTACCTACCCCCTGTGCATGGCGAATACCCCCCAGGTACCCAATATCTCCATGGAGCTAATACTCCCAGGTAACCAGGAAGTAACTTCACTATACACCAAGTACCTCACATTCTCTCCCAGCTATGGTAAGACTCAAGGTACCCCACCCCCAGCCCTACCCTTACCCCTCACAGGTGACTCAGCCGTGCTGTCCCCCAGAGGGCTGCCTGCCTCCTCCCCAGAGTCCCTCGGGTAGCGGGGTGGGGGTGGGAGGTGGGGTCGGGGATCCCGCCCTTCCTCGATCCACCCAGCCCCGGGTACCTGGTGGTTCCGAATCCTCTCTTCCTTCTCCGTCTTCAGCGTCCGGAGCCGAGCGAGGCTGGACTCCAGCTGGGCAATGGCTGAGGGCAGCTCTTCCTGCGGGGCAGCAAACAGGCTGGAGGCGAGGGTGGGGCGGGGGGTCACAGGCCAGCGTCCCCAGCTTTACCCCACCAGACCCCACTCTCCAACCAGAGTGGCCCACAGAACCCAGGAGTCCTGGCTCCCAGCACCCTCTGCTCTAACCCACTAGATCCCACTCCCCCGGGGCTCCGAGAGCAGGGGGAAAAACCCAGGAGTCCCAGCACCCTCTGGCAAATACTCCCAGCACCCTCTGCTCTAACCCACTAGACCCCACTCCCCTCCCCAAGCTGGGGAGAGAACCCAGGAGTCCTGGGGCTTCCCGGTCTCACCTGATGCTGCCCAGTGGCCTGGTGGATGGGGAGGAACGGGAGGTTTTCGGATGTGGCTGGTTCCCTGGCGGCGAATTCCCCACCCTCCACCCCCCAGGGTTCGCTGTGCTCCGGGCACCTGCCCCCTGGGCACGCCCCCTCCTCTGCCCCACCAGGGCTCAGGCCCCTGGCCTGGTCGATCAGCTTCCTCAGCAGCCTGCAGGGCGCATATCTCCTGTCGGGGCAGGGCTCCCGGCATTCAGGGCAGGCAGGGGCGACGCCCAGGGTGCCCCACGTTGTCTCGATGCAGCCCTGGCAGTAGACGTGGCCGCAGGGCAGGGTGACGGGATCCTGCAGCCAGTCCAGGCACACGGGGCAGGAGAACTCCTTGGAGAGAGACCCCAATTGGGGGGCAGAAGAGGCCATGGGGTAGGGGGCAGATCCTGGCTCCCAGCCCCCCTGCTGTAACCAGTAGACCCCACTGCCCGCCCTGGGCCGGGGGAGATCCCAGGAGTTGCCGTTCCTGTGCGTGCTGCAGGCCGGCCCAGGGAAAGGTGCGGCCCAGGCTCCCTTTGCTCTCCCCACAGGGAGTTTCTCACTCGCAGGGTGTGTGCCCCAGATCTCTGCTCAACACACCCAGCCAGAGAGAGATGCTCAGAGATAGACGCGGAGCCCGGCCAAGGAAACACCCGCCCCACCCCCACCGGCTAACAGCCAGAATCACACCCCCCCACCCCCACCGGCTAACAGCCAGAATCACCCCCCCACACCCCCACCGGCTAACAGCCAGAATCACCCCCCCCACCCCACCGGCTAACAGCCAGAATCACCCCCCCCACCCCACCGGCTAACAGCCAGAATCACACCCCCCCCACCCCCACCGGCTAACAGCCAGAATCACACCCCCCCCACCCCCACCGGCTAACAGCCAGAATCACCCCCCCCACCCCCACCGGCTAACAGCCAGAATCACACCCCCCCACCCCCACCGGCTAACAGCCAGAATCACACCCCCCCACCCCCACCGGCTAACAGCCAGAATCACACCCCCCACCGGCTAACAGCCAGAATCACCCCCCCACCCCCACCGGCTAACAGCCAGAATCACACCCCACCCCCACCCCACCGGCTAACAGCCAGAATCACACCCCCCACCCCCACCGGCTAACAGCCAGAATCACACCCCCCCACCCCCACCGGCTAACAGCCAGAATCACCCCCCCCACCCCCACCGGCTAACAGCCAGAATCACACCCCCCCACCCCCACCGGCTAACAGCCAGAATCACCCCCCCCACCCCCACCGGCTAACAGCCAGAATCACACCCCCCACCCCCACCGGCTAACAGCCAGAATCACACCCCCACCGGCTAACAGCCAGAATCACCCCCCCACCCCCACCGGCTAACAGCCAGAATCACACCCCCCACACCCCCACCGGCTAACAGCCAGAATCACACCCCCCACCGGCCAACAGCCAGAATCTCACACACCCCCACCCCCACCGGCTAACAGCCAGAATCACCCCCCCCACCCCCACCGGCTAACAGCCAGAATCACACCCCCCCACCCCCACCGGCTAACAGCCAGAATCACCCCCCCCACCCCCACCGGCTAACAGCCAGAATCACCCCCCCCACCCCCACCGGCTAACAGCCAGAATCACACCCACCCCCACCAGCTAACGCCAGAATCACACCCCACCCCCACCCCACCGGCTAACAGCCAGAATCACACCCCCCACCCCCACCGGCTAACAGCCAGAATCACCCCCCCCACACCCCCACCGGCTAACAGCCAGAATCACACCCCCCACCCCCACCGGCTAACAGCCAGAATCACCCCCCCACACCCCCACCGGCTAACAGCCAGAATCACACACCCCCCCCCCCACCGGCTAACAGCCAGAATCACACCCCCCCACCCCCACCGGCTAACAGCCAGAATCACACCCCCCACACCCCCACCGGCTAACAGCCAGAATCACACCCCCCACCAGCTAACAGCCAGAATCACCCCCCCACCCCCACCGGCTAACAGCCAGAATCACACCCCCCACACCCCCACCGACTAACAGCCAGAATCACACCCCCCACCGGCCAACAGCCAGAATCTCACACACCCCCACCCCCACCGGCTAACAGCCAGAATCACCCCCCCCCACCCCCACCGGCTAACAGCCAGAATCACCCCCCCCACCCCCACCGGCTAACAGCCAGAATCACACACACACAGACACACACACCGGCCAACAGCCAGAATCTCACACACACACACAGGCTAACAACCAGAATCACACACACAGACACACACACACACACACAGAGGTTCACAGCCAGAATTGTGCACACGCACCCTCACCCCACACCCACACACAGGCTAACAGCCCGAATCTCTCTCTCCCACGCACACAGGTTGACAGCCAGAATCACACGCACCCACACGCAGGCTAACAGCCAGCATCTCTCTCTCTCTCTCACACACACACATGCAGAGCCAGCCACAAACACACACGCACAAACATGCTTGCAAAGGGTCTTTCTGTCATACAAACAGCCAGATTTACACACACACACATCCAGAGGCAGGTGATGAGCGGGAGCACAGCCGAGCAGGGGGCAGCCCGGCACTCGCTGGCTCCCAGCCCCGGCAGGGCAGGGCGGGTCTGGTGGGGATAAGATGTGTTTACCCACCGCAAACTCTAGGGGTAGGGTTGCCAGGTGGCTAGTTTTCGACTGGAATGCCTGGTCGAAAAGGGACCCTGGCGGCTCCGGTCAGCACTGCTGACCGGGCTGTTAAAAGGCCGGTCCGTGCGCCGGGCTAAGGCAGGCTCCCCGAGTGCTCTGGCTCCATGCGGCTCCTGGAAGCAGTGGCATGTCCCCCCTCCAGATCCTATGCATAGGGGCAGCCAGGAGGGTCCTCACGCTGCCCCTGCCCAAGCGCCGGCTCCGCAGCTCCCATTGGCCATGTAAGAGCCAGAGGCAGGACACGCCGTTGCTTCCGGGAGCTGCTTGAGGTAAGCGCTGCCTGGAGCCTGCACCCTGACTCCCTTCCATGCCCCAACCCCCTGCCCCAGCCCTGATACCCCTCCCGCCCTCCAAACCTAACCCGGAGCGCCCTGCTGCACCGCAAACCCCTCATCCCCAGCTCCATCCCAGAGCCCACACCCCCAGCCGGAGCCGTCACACCTGCCTGCGCCCCAACCACCTGCCCCAGGCCGGAGCCCCCTCCCACACGCTGAACCCCTCATCCCCAGCCCGGCGCCCCCTCCTGCACCCCAAACCCCTCATCCCCAGCCCCACCGCAGAGCCCTCACCCTCTCCTGCACCCCAACCCCCGCACGGCCCCAGCCCAGATCCCTCTCCCACACTCCCAACCCAGCCCGGAGCACCCTCCTGCACCCCAAACCCCTCGTCCCCCGCCCCAGAGCCCACACCCCCAGCCGGAGCCGTCACACCTGCCTGCGCCCCAACCACCTGCCCCAGGCCGGAGCCCCCTCCCACACGCTGAACCCCTCATCCCCAGCCCGGCGCCCCCTCCTGCACCCCAAACCCCTCATCCCCAGCCCCACCGCAGAGCCCTCACCCTCTCCTGCACCCCAACCCCCGCACGGCCCCAGCCCAGATCCCTCTCCCGCACTCCCAACCCAGCCCGGAGCACCCTCCTGCACCCCAAACCCCTCGTCCCCCGCCCCAGAGCCCACACCCCCAGCCGGAGCCTGCACCCCAAACCCCTGCCTCAGCCCAGATCCCCCTCCCTCAACTCCTCATTTCTGGCCCCGCCCCGGAGCCTGCACCCCCAGCTGGAGCCCAAGCCCCTACCCCAGCCCGGTGAAAATAAATGAAGTGGGGAGAGCAAAGGATGTGTGTGTGTGTGTGGGGGGGGGGGGAAGGGGGGCTGGAGTGAATGAGGGCGGGGCCTCGGAGAAGGGGCAGGGCAGGGGACGGGGCAAAGGTATTCAGTTTTATGGGAGTAGAAAGTTGGCAACCCAGTCTAGGGGTGACAATTCACTGCACCCTGGGGCTTCAATCGGATTGTCACTCCCCTCCCACGCCCGCCCCGCAGCTGGGGAGAGAACCCAGGAGTCCGGGCTCCCAGCCCCCTGCTCTAACCACCAGCCCCCACTCCCCTCCCAGAGCTGGGGGGAGAACCCAGGAGTCCTGGCTCCCAGCCCCCCCTGCTCTAACCCACCAGCCCCCACTCCCCTCGCAGAGCTGGGGAGAGAACCCAGGAGTCCTGGCTCCCAGCCCCCCCTGCTCTAACCCACCAGCCCCCACTCCCCTCCCAGAGCTGGGGACAGAACCCAGGAGTCCTGGCTCCCAGCCCCCCCTGCTCTAACCCACCAGCCCCCACTCCCCTCCCAGAGCTGTTCCCACGGTCACTGGCCCTTTAATTTTTTTCATCCATAAAACGCTGGTTGGCCCTTTAAATCCCCCCCTTCCATTGTTGCGCTCTGATTGGACAGGATTAATGAGGAAGTAATCGCTGATTGGTTGAATTCCTGAAGTAGGCGAGCCATGGAAAGGATCAATTTTCTCTTTCTGACTGGCTGGTTTGTCCATATAGCCGTCTCTTGATTGGCCAATCGTTGAGAGAGGGCGGGATTTAGGGAAGAACGAAGCTCCACCTGCCTCTGCCTGAGCTTCCCATTTTCTGATTGGCTGGAAACTGCCCGCATCCTCCCTGTGATTGGTCAAACTCTGCTAGAAGGCGGGACTTTGAGGAACATAACGCCGTTGCCGTGCGCAGGGATTGGCCTCGCGTCCTTCGCTCTCTGATTGGCTGCATTCTCACTGAACTAACCTCTGATTTGCCGAATCTTTGTAGGGGCGGGAATTGCTTGCAGACAGCGCTCCTCTCGGGCGAGGTCGCGCCCCCTCCAGTCTGATTGGCTGATAGTCACGGGACCCGCCGCCGATTGGCCCATCTACCAGGAGGGGGCGGGACTTGGTCCCGCCAAACACCTGCGCGCTTCTGAGGGCCCCGCCCCGGCCTCCAGTGTGATTGGGCGGGAGCGGCGACATCCGGGCACTCGAGGACGGAGCAGGGAGCGGCGGACCCGAGAGGGAACCAGCCCCGGGCTGGCAGGGTCCCGGGCGCGAGCCGGTGAGAGGGCCCGCGAGGCCCCGCCCCGCTGGGGACTCCCCGCTGCCCCGCCCCTTGCGGAGACCCCGCCCCCTGGGGGGGCCGTTGGCTCCTCCCCATATGGGAGAGAGGCGCCGCCCGAGCCCCGCCCCCTGCAGAGACCCCCGCCCCATAAGGGAAAGAGGCCCCGCCCCCTCCCCGTCCGGCCCCGCCCCCTGTCCCCGAGGCCCCGCCCCTCCCTACCCGGCCCCGCCTCCTGCCCCCAAAGCCCCGCCCCCTCCTGGTCCTGCCTCTTCCCCTCCCCCGCCATGGCCGGTTGAGGCCCTGCCTTCCCCGCGCCCCCCATTTCCTGCCCCCTCCCGCACCCCCCCTCGTGCTGTTCCCTGCCCTGCCCCCCCCCACCGTCCCCGGACTCCTGGGTTCTCTCCCCTGGAGCTACGGGGTGACTCGTCCCCGCCTCCCCTGCTCCTGCTGGGCCCCCCCGTCCCCGGACTCCTGGGTTCTCTCTTTGATCTCCCCGCCCGCCCTCCCTCGGCAGGGGAGCAGGTGCCATGGCGGAGCCGCGGAAGGAGGAAGAGGAGGAGGCCGAGGAGCGGGGCAAGCGGGAGCCAGCCCACCGGGCCACCGTCGCGGCCAAGAACCTGGCCATCCTCAAGGCCCGCTCCCTGGACGTCACCTTCGAGGTGGGGGACGAGTACGAGGTCATCGAGACCATCGGCACCGGAGCCTACGGCGTGGTCAGCTCTGCCCGCCGCAGATCCACAGGTCAGCTCGGACGCCTGGGTCCCATCCCCACTCCTGGGAGGGGCGTGGGGTCTAGTGGGTGGTGGGGGCCGGGAGCCAGGACTCCTGGGTTCTATCCTAAGTTCTGGGAGGGGAGTTAGGTCTGGGGGCTCAGCGCGGGGGGCAGGGAGCCAGGACTCCCGGGATCCATAGGGGAGGGCTGCGCAGGGGATGGTGTCTCTGCTCTGACTCTCCCCGTGCTGTTTGCCTCCAGGCCAGCAGGTGGCGATCAAGAAGATCCCCAACGCCTTCGATGTGGTGATGAACGCCAAGCGCACCCTCCGCGAGCTCAAGATCCTCAAACACTTCAAGCACGACAACATCATCGCCATCAAAGACATCCTGAAACCCGCCGTGCCCTATGACGACTTCAAATCCGTGTGAGCGCCCGCCCGGACGCCTGGGTCCTGTCCCCAGCCCTGGGAGGGGAGTGGGGTCTAGTGGTTAGAACGGGGCGGGGGGGCTGGGAGGCAGGACTCCTGGGTTCTGACCCTGGCTTTGGAAGGAGAGTGGGGTCTAGTGGGGAGAAGTAGGTGGGGTTGGTAGCCAGAAGTATGGGGAATACGAAGGAAGAACTCGAAATGCTGGAAAATAAATACAACTATGACCTGGTTGGCATTACAGAGACCTGGTGGGATAATACGCAGGACTGGAACATTGGTATAGATGGGTACAGCTTACTCAGGAAGGACAGACAGGGAAAAACGGGAGGAGGTGTTGCCTTATATATTAAAAATGCATACACTTGGACTGAGGCTGAGATGGAAATAGGAGACAGACTTGTTGAAAGTCTCTGCGTAAGGATAAAAGGGGTAAAACCAAGGCTGATGTCATGGTTGGGGTCTACTACAGACCACCTAACCAGGAAGAAGAGACAGATGAGGCTTCTTTTAAACAGCTAACAAAATCATACAAAGTCCAGGACTTGGTGGTGACGGGGGACTTCAACCACCCAGACATCTGTGGGGAAAATAACACCGCAGGGCACAGATTATCCAACAAGTTCTTGGACTGTATTGGAGACCATTTTTTATTTCAGACGGTGGAGAAAGCTATTAGGGGGGAGGCTGTTCTAGATTTGATTTTGACAAATAGGGAGGAGTTGGTTGAGAATTTGAAAGTGGAAGGCAGCTTGGGTGAAAGTGATCATGAAATGATAAAGTTCATGATTTCTAAGGAAGGGTAGGCGGGAGAACAGCACAATAAGACATTGGATTTCAAGAAGGCAGACGTTAGCAAACTCAGGGAGTTGGTAGGTAAGATCCCATGGGAAGCAAGTCTAAGGGGAAAAACAATTGAAGACAGTCGGCAGTTTTTCAAGGAGACATTATTAAGGGCACAAGAACAAACTATCCCGCTGCTTAGGAAAGATAGGAAGTATGGCAAGAGACCACCCTGGGTTAACCAGGAGATCTTCGAGTGATCTAAACATTAAAAAAAAAGGGTCCTACAAAAAGTGGAAACTCTCAAATTACAAAGGATGAATATAAACAAATAACACGAGCATGTAGAGACAAAATTAGAAAGGCCAAGGCACAAAACAAGATCAAAGTAGCTAGAGACATAAAGGATAACAAGAAAACATTCTAAAAATACATTTGAAGCAAGAGGAAGACCAAGGACAGGGTAGGCCCATTACTCAGTGAGGGGGGAAAAGTAATAACAGAAAATGTGGAAATGGCAGAGGTGCTTAATGACCTCTTTGTTTCAGTTTTCACCATGAAGGTTGGTGGCGATTGGACGTCTAACGTAGTGAATGCCTGTGAAAATGAGGTAGGACAGAGGCTAAAATAGGAAAAGAGGAAGTTAAAAATTACTTATACAAGTTAGATGTCTTCAAATCACCAGGGCCTGATGAAATGCATCCTAGACTACTCAAGGAGCTGACTGAGGAGATATCTGAGCCATTAGCGATTATCTTTGAGAAGTCATGGAAGAGGGGAGAGATTCCAGAAGACTAGAAAAGGGCAAATATAGTGACCATCAATAAAACCCGGGGAATTACAAACCAGTCATCTTAACTTGTGTACCCGGAAAGATAATGGAACAAATAATTAAGCAATCAATTTGCAAACATCTAGAAGATAATAAGGTGATAGGTAACAGTGAGCAAGGATTTGTCAGGAACAAATAATGTCAAACCAACCTGATAGCTTTCTTTGACAGGGTAACAAGCCTTGTGGATGGGGGGAAAGCAGTAGACATGGTATATCTTGACTTTAGTAAAGCTTTTGATACTGTCTCCCATGACCTTCTCATAAACAAACTCGGGAAATGCAACCTAGAAGGAACTACTGTAAGGTGGGTGCAAAACTGGCTGGAAAACGGTTCCCAGAGAGTAGTTATCAGTGGTTCACAGTCATGTTGGAAAGGAATAACGAGTGGGGTCCCACAGGGATCGGTTCTGAGTCTGGTTCTGTTCAATATCTTCCTCAGTGATTTAGATCATGGCATAGAGAGTACACGTATAAAGTTTGCAGATGATACCAACCTGGGAGAGGTTGCAAGTGCTTTGGAGGATAGGATTAAAATCCAAAATGCTCTGGACAAACTGGAGAAATGGTCTGAAGTAAATAGGATGAAATTCAGTGTACTCCACTTAGGAAGGAACAATCAGTTGCGCACGCACAGAATGGGAAATGACAGCCTAGGAAGGAGGACTGCGGAAAGGGATCTGGGGGTCATAGTGGATCACAAGCTAAATCTGAGTCAACAGTGTAAAGCTGTTGCAAAAAAAGCAAACATCCTTCTGGGATGTATTAGCAGGAGTGTTGTAAGCAAGACACGAGAAGTAATTCTTCTGTTCTGCTCAGCACTGATTAGGCCTCAGCTGGAGTATTGGGTCAGGTTCTGGGCGTCACATTTCAGGAAAGATGTGGACAAATTGGAGAAAGTCCAGAGAAGAGCAACAGAAACGATTCAAGGTCTAGAAACCATGAGCTGTGAGGGAAGAATGAAAGAACTGGGTTTGTTTAGTCTGGAGAAGAGAAGACTGAGAGGGGACGTGAGAACAGTTTTCAAGTGTGTAAAAGGTTGTTACAAGGAGGAGGAAGAAAAAGTGATCTCCTTAACCTTTGAGGCTAGGACGAGAAGCAATGGGCTTAAATTGAAGCTTGGACATGAGGAAGAACTTCCTACCTGTCAGGGTGGTTAAGCCCTGGAATAACTTGCCTAGGGAGGTTGTGGAATCTCCATCATTGGGGATTTTTAAGAGCAGGTTGGACAGACACCTGACAGGGATTTGTCTAGATAATAGTCAGTCCTGCCATGAGTGCAGGGGACTGGACTAGATGACCTCCTGAGGTCCCTTCCAGTCCTATGATTCTGTGACTCCTGGGTTCTATCTCCAGCTATGGGAAGAGAGTGGGGTCTAGTGGGTAGAGCTAGGTGGGGTTGGTAGCCAGGACACCAACCTGTGGGGAGGGATAGCTCAGGGGTTTGAGCATTGGCCAGCTAAACCCAGGATTGTGAATTCAATCCTTGAGGGAGCCATTTAGGGATCTGGGGCAAAAATTGGGGATTGGCCCTGCTTTGAGCAGGGGGTTGGACTAGATGACCTCCTGAGGTCCCTTCCAACCCTGATATTGTATGATTCTATACCCCCCAGCTCTGGGAGGGGAGTCGGGGGGCTGGGAGGTAGACTCCTGGGTTCTCTCCCTGGTTCTGGGAAGGAACTGGGGTCTAGTGGGTTAGAGCAGGGAGGCCTCGGAGCCCGGACCTCTGGGTTCTATAGGGAGGGGAGTTTAGTGAGTTAGCAGGGGTGGGGGCTGGGAGTCAGGACTTCTGGGTCCTCTCCCCGCTGACCTCCCCATGCTCCGGCAGGTACGTGGTGCTAGACCTGATGGAGAGTGACCTTCACCAGATCATCCACTCCTCCCAGCCCCTCACGCTGGAACACGTCCGATACTTCCTCTACCAGCTGCTCCGGGGCCTCAAATACATTCACTCGGCCAATGTCATCCACCGCGACCTCAAGCCCAGCAACCTGCTCATCAACGAGAACTGCGAGCTGAAGATCGGTGATTTCGGCATGGCCCGGGGGCTGTGCACCAAGCCAGACGAGTACAAATACTTCATGACTGAATACGTGGCCACGCGGTGGTACCGAGCCCCGGAACTCATGCTCTCCCTCCACGAATACACGCAGGCCATCGACATGTGGTCCGTTGGCTGCATCTTCGCCGAGATGCTGGGCCGCAAGCAGCTCTTCCCCGGGAAGAATTACATCCACCAGCTGCAGCTGATCATGACGGTTCTGGGCACGCCGTCCGCCAAGGTGATCCACGCCATCGGGGCCGACCGGGTGCGCGCCTACATCCAGAGCCTGCCCTCCCGCCAGCCGGTGCCCTGGGAGAACCTCTACCAGCAGGCCGACCGCTCGGCCCTGGCGCTGCTGGCCAAGATGCTGCACTTCGACCCCCGGGAGCGGATCGCCGTGGCCGAGGCCCTCAAGCACCCCTTCGTGGCCAAGTACCACGACCCGGACGACGAGCCCGACTGCGTGCCCGCCTTCGATTTCGACTTCGACAAGCAGGTCCTCACCAAGGAGCGCATCAAGGAGGCCATCGTGGCCGAGATCCGCGACTTCCACGCGCGCCGCGAAGGGATCCGCCGGCAGATAAGTTTCAAGCCCGCCCTCCGGCCGGCCGCCGCCCCCGCCCCCGCCGCCCCCTTGCGCTGCCAGGACGTGGACATGCCCAGCGCCGGATCCACCGGGGGAGACTACGCCATGGAGTCGCCAGCCCCCGGGGAAGTCCCGTACCCTCCGGAGACTATTGACCTGACCTCGCCCGGGGCTCCCCCGCAGCCCGAGGGGCCGGCCGAGGTAAAGGCTGAGCCGGAGGCAGCGCCGCCGAAGAGGGAGGGGGCCATCTCGGACGACACCAAGGCAGCGCTCAAGGCCGCCCTGCTGAAGTCGGCTCTGCGCAATAAGAACAAAGGTGAAAGGCCGTGATGCCTGGGTTCTCTCCTCCTCTGTGGGTGGGGAGTGGGGTCTAGTGGTTAGAGCGGGGAGGGCTGGGAGCCAGGACTCCTGGGTTCTATTTCTGATTTTCATAGAATCGGAGATGTGTAGGACCGGAAGTGACCTTGAGAGGTCATCTAGTCCAGTCCCCTGCACTCATGGCAGGGCTAAGTATTATCTAGACCATCCCTGTCAGGTGTCTGTCCAACCTGCTCTTAAAAATCCCCAATGATGGAGATTCCACAACCTCCCTAGGCAAGTTATTCCAGGGCTTACCCACCCTGACAGGTAGGAAGTTTTTCCTGATGTCCAACCTAAACCATCCTTGCTGCAATTAAGCCCATTGTGTCTTATTCTATCCTCAGAGGTTAACGAGAACAATTTTTCATCCTCCTCCTTGTAACAACCTTGAAAACTGTTCTTATGCCCCCTCTCAGTCTTCTCTCCTGTAGACTCAACAAACCCAGTTTTTCCCTCACAGCTCATGTTTTCCAGACCTTGAATAATTTTTGTTGCTCTTCTCTGGACTTTCTCCGATTTGTCCACATCCTTCCTGAAATGTGGCGCCCAGAACTGCACACAGTACTCCAGCTGATTCCATTTCCGCGTGGAGTAGAGCGGAAGAATTACTGCTCGTGTCTTGCTGACAACGCTCCTGCTGATACAGCCCAGAAGGATGTTTGCTTTTTTTTGCAACAGTGTGACACTGTTGACTCATACTTAGCTTGTGATCCGCTCTGACCTGCAGATCCCTGTCTGCAGTCTTCCTTCCCAGGCCGTCATTTCCCATTCGGTGTGTGTGCGACTGATTTTTCCTTCCTAAGTGGAGTCCTTTGCATTTGTCCTTATTGAATTCCATCCTATTGGCTTCAGACCATTTCTCCAGTTTGTCCAGAGCATTTTGAATTTTAATCCTATCCTCCAAAGCGCTTGCAACCTCCCAGTTTGGTATCGTCCGCAAACTTTATACGTGTACTCACTATGCCATTATCTAAATCATTGAGGAAGATATTGAACAGAACCGGGCCCAGAACTGATCCCTGCGGGACCCCACTCGTTATGCCCTTCCAGCCTGACCGTGAACCACTGATAACTACTCTCTGGGAACCATTTTCCATCCAGTTTTGTACCCACCTTACAGTAGCTACATCTAGGCTGTGTTTCCCTAGTTTGTTTAGGAGGAGGTTGTGCGAGACATTGTTTAGTGTTCTCTTGCTGGTTTCTTCCTGTCTCTGCCTTGCCTTGGACAGCAGGGGGCTGCGGGTCGGGAGGGAGGGGCACTGGCAGAGCTTGAGGGGGGGCAGGTCTGGGCTAGCAGGGGTCGGGAGTGAGCTGACTCCTCTCTGCTTTGTTCCCAGACACCCAGTGCTCCGTGCTGGAGCCCCAGGACGTGCGGAAGCCGGTGACGGCCCAGGAGCGGCAGCGGGAGCGGGAGGAGAAGCGGAAGCGGCGCCAGGAGCGGGCCAAGGAGCGGGAGAAGAAGCAGAAGGAGAAGGAGCGGAAGGAGCTGCGGCGTGGGGACGTGCTGCGCGGGCTAGTGCTGAGCGAGAATGACCGCAGCCTCCTGGAGCGATGGACCAAGATGATTGACCGGAACCACCAGAAACTGGCTCACAACGGGCCCATGGACCACGGCCCAGCCGCGTCTGCCGGCCACGTTCCACCGGGAGCCGCTGGCCACCTTCCAGCTGCACCTACTGGCCACCTCCCAGCCACGCCTGCTGGTCATGTTCCACCGGGAGCTGCCGGCCACCTTCCAGCAGCACCTGCCGGCCGCCTTCCAACCACGCCTGCTGGCCATGTTCCACTGGGAGCTGCTGGCCACCTCCCAGCCACCCCTGCTGGCCACCTTCGACCAGGAGCCACTGGCCACCTCCCAGCCACTCCTGCTGGCCACCTTCAACCAGGAGCCGCTGGCCACCTTCCAGCTGCACCTGCTGGCCACCTTCCAACCACGCCTGCTGGCCATGTTCCACTGGGAGCCGCTGGCCACCTTCCAGCCACCCCTGCTGGCCACCTTCAACCGGGAGCCGCTGGCCACCTTCCAGCCACCCCTGCTGGCCACCTTCAACCGGGAGC
The DNA here is from genome assembly GCF_965140235.1 of Caretta caretta. Classification (NCBI taxonomy): domain Eukaryota; kingdom Metazoa; phylum Chordata; order Testudines; family Cheloniidae; genus Caretta; species Caretta caretta. The sequence goes on along the minus strand of NC_134211.1, from coordinate 2,218,376 downwards.
CGCTGGCCACCTTCCAGCCACCCCTGCTGGCCACCTTCAACCGGGAGCCGCTGGCCACCTTCCAGCCACCCCTGCTGGCCACCTTCAACCGGGAGCTGCTGGCCACCTTCCAGCCACCCCTGCTGGCCACGTTCTGCCAGGAGCTGCTGGTCACCTCCCATCCACCCCTGCTGGCCACATTCCATCGGAAGCCACTGGCCGCCTCCCAGCCACCCCTGCTGGTCACATTCCACCAGGTGCCGTTGGCCACCTCCCAGCCACACCAGCTGGTCACGTCCCGGCCACATCAGATTTCTTGAGCTTCCCTGAGAAGGCACCAGCCGGAGGCAGCTCCAAACTCACCGTACTGCCAATAGTTGCGGATCCAGCCCACGCCTCGGCCCCCAACATTGTCCAGTACTTCCCGGCCCCGCCCGGCCCCTTCCCTCCGGTTCTGGTGGCCCCCTCAGCTTGCCATAAAGCTCTGGCTAAACCCGAGTGCCTCCTGAGTGTCAAATACACCCCGGGTCAGATCTTCCAGGCCCCCTTTGGCCTGGCGGGGATCAGTGCATGGCCCGGTGTCCAGTGCCCAGAGAACTGGTCCGTGGCCGGGAGGCCAGCACCTGGGGAAGCCCCGACGACTCCTAGCGGGACACAGCCGCAAGAGGGGCCATCAGTCCGCACCGTAGGCAGCCTTGTGACACCAGGCAGGGAGGGCGTGGGGTTGGATCCGGCCATCTTCCTGCAGGAGATGGGGAAGAGGGCTCCGGCTCCGGCAGTGGGAGGAGTCAAAGGGCCCGGCCAGCACCCGATCGCTATGGCCACGTCGCTGGAAACCGGCCCCCCGGAGTCACCTGACATCACCATGGTCACGCAGCAGCTTTCCAAGTCGCAGGTAACGGGGCCTTTCCCCTGTAGGGGGCGCCAGCACTGATCCAGTGAGGTGGGCCCGGATGGGGCATCTCCCTCTGTGCCGGGGAGCAGCTGGTCGGGAGGATCCTGCCCCGGGTGGGGACGGGCAAGACGGGCCTGAGGGGTGCCATGCTCACTGTGTCTCGCTGCCATTGCAGGTGGAGGATCTCCTGCCCCCCGTCTTCTCAGTGACCCCCAAGGGCAGCGGGGCAGGCTACGGCGTGGGCTTTGATCTGGAGGAGTTCCTGAATCAGTCCTTCGACATGGTGGGGGAGAACAGGGACAGGTGAGAGTGTCGCACAGCAGGGACAGCTCCCCGCTGCGCTAACCACTAGATCCCACTGCCTTCCCAGAGCCGGGGAGAGAACCCAGGAGTCCTGGCTCCCAGCCCTTCCCCTGCGCTGATCCATTAGGTCCACTCATGGGGGTTCTTCTGGTGCCTCATGCTTTCTATAGGTCAGGCACTCCGGTTAGACTACATCTCCCATGATGCACCGTGGTTTTCCCCTTTGGCTGACCTGCCCCAGTGCATCCTGGGAATAGTGGCTGGGTTATTTCCTTCTGCCTTCTGAGATGGGCTCCCTCACTGGACTGCATCTCCCACAGTGCACCATGATTCCCCTCTCTGAGGAGGGAGGCGGTGCACCATGGGAGTCCCTGGCTGTTGTGCATCATGGGAGATGTAGTCTAGCTGGGGAGTCCTGCTCATGGCAAGAAGATATGCTCTCCCATGATGTGTTACCCGCACACTGTAGGGCACCCACCCTTTCCCAGTTCCTAGGGCTCTGGGCAAAAGCCACCTATCCCTATCCAGTCCTTAGGGCTCAGGGCCACCCATACCCAGTTCCTAGGGGAGCAGGGCCACCCATACCCAGTTCCTAAGGCTCAGGGCCACCCATACCCAGTTCCTAGGGGGCCAGGGCGTACTCTTCCGCGGGTTTGCGGGGTCTTTTACCAGTGAAGGAGCCTCACACAGTAATACCCTTATCCTTCATATATTAACAGCTACCAGACCAGAATATATTACACCCGCTAAGCACGCAATGCTCACCACTCCCCATAAGGCAGGCGGACTTTTCCCGGTGGCCAGTCAGGATCAGGTCATCCGGGGACTCCACCTTCTGCCTGCTGGGTGTTGAGGTCCGGCAGCTCTGATCCGGGGCTGTATCCTGGCGTATCCAAGAGCTTCCTTTTGGAGCCCAGTTTATATAGTGAAACTTGAGTCTTGCTTAGCTGTATCGTAACCAGTCGTTTTACGAAGGTACGGCAAACCAGTGTTTTTCACCAGCCCGTTCCAAAACAATTCTTTTACCCAGTCATACCCACCGCCAAGGTTCCCTCGAATTTTTGACGTCCATGTGCGGAATGAGTTTTGTTAGGTGCACCAATATGGAGGTGAAGTCAGACGGGGCTGAGGGGTTCGGAGAGGGAGGGGGCTCAGGGCTGGGGCAGAGGGTTGGGGTGCAGAGGGGTGTGGGTTCTGGGGTCGGGGATGAGCGGTTTGGGGTGCAGGAGGGGGCTCAGGGCTTGGCCAGAGGGTTGGGGTATGTGGGGGGGGGTGAGGGCTCTGGCCGGGGGGTACAGTCTTTGGGGTGGGACCGGGGATGAGGGGTGCGGGAGGGGTCTCAGGGCTGGGGCAGAGGGTTGGGGTGAGGGATGAGGGGTTTGGGGTGGGGGAGAGGGCTCAGGGCTGGGGCAGAGGGTTGGGGCGGTGCAGGCTCTGGGGTGGGGCTGGGGATGAGTTTGGGGTGTGGGAGCGGTTCAGGCAGAGGGTTGGGGTGCAGGGGTGAGGGCTGTGGGGTGGGGCCAGGGATGAGGGGGTTGGGGTGCGGGAGGGGGCTCAGGGCTAGGGCAGAGGGCTAGGGTGCGGGGGGTGAGGGCTCTGGCTGGGGGTATGGTCTCTGGGGTGGGGCCGGGGATGCAGGGTTTGGGGTGCAGGAGGGGGCTCAGGGCTAGAGCAGAGTGTTGGTGATCGGGGGGTAAGAGATCTCCCTGGGGGTGAGGGCTGTGGGGTGGGGCCAGGGATGAGGGGTTCGGGGTGCGGAGGGGTCTCAGGTCTGGGGCAGAGGGATGGGGTCCGGGGGGGGGGTGAGGGCTCCGGCAGGAGATGTGGGCTCTGGGGTGGGGCTGGGGATGAGGGGTTTGGGGTGCAGGCTGCGGCGGAGAGAGAGGACTCCCCCCAGCCCTCTCTCCCCGCCACAGCCCTGCACGCCCCCCGCCTCTCTCCTCTCCAGTCCCGGCCCCTGTGGCCGCGCGGCTTAGGGGGAACTGAGCCCACCACCTGAGCTGGTTTACACCTTGCCAAACGAGTTCAACCGAACCAATCAAAGAACCAGACCGAGACTCGGCTCGGACCTTACAGATGCTCAGCCAGAAGGGAGATCCTGCGGCATCATGGGAGATGTAGTCAGGCTAAGGCCCCGGAGCGACAACTTCCATGAAGCTCTGCAGCAACATTGGGTCACGGGTTCGAGTCCTTCCCGGGGTCCCACTGGGAGAGCGCTCGGGGTTCTTACCCGGCCTGGCCCGACGTCGGTCTGTCTGATCTCTCTCTTTGTCTTCCTCCCCACCAGCCAGGGCGATTCGGCCCCTCTCTCGGCCTCCCTGCTGGCTGACTGGCTCGAGGTCCATCGGATGAACCCCGCCGATATGGAGTCCCTCCAGCAGGAGCTGCAGCTGGGCTCTCCCATGATCCTCTCCGACATTCCCGACCTCCAGGACGCCTGAGGCTGAGATCTCAGCTCCCTTGTGCCTCCCCTCCCCATGGGGAGTGAGGGTGGGGCCAGGACCAACTCCCCTCTTCCCTTCCCCCTGGGGTCAGGACTGGCTGCGCATCAGGGTCTCGATGGGGCAAGCAAGTAGACACTTCTCCCTCCCGATCGCCTGGGTCCCGTCGCTGGTTTTACCTGCTGTCCTGTCAGGTCTCATGTACAGTTAGGCGGAGTCAGGAGGGCTCCCCGAATGGCTGGGAGAGCTTGACCCTACTCCAGCAGGCACTGCTGCGGGGCAGGGGCTCACTAGGGGGCGATGGGCCCTGGGAATCAGTGCTGGCCCCGACGTCCCAGAGCGCCACCAGGGGGTGCTGCATTGCAGTGTGGGTGTGTGTTGATTTCCTTCCTGACCCCTCTGAGTTGCCCTGGAGCATGAGCGTGGCTCACCCGTCCCTGACTCTTCCTAAGCCGAGCTGCCTGGGGACTCCCCGCCCTGGGTGGAATGGGCCAGAGCTCCTGAGGCCTCGGTTTGATCCCCGCCCACGCCACAGTGTGGAGGACTTAGCCCGGGCTTGATCCCATGGGATGTGAATCATCATCCTGCTGCGTCAGTCCCCTGTCATTTCCCTTCTCCTCACTCCTACCTCTGTCTCCCTCCTCTAACTCTGATTTCTCATCCCCTCCCATAATACCCGCCTTGCTCGCCCGCTGATTTAGGCATAGGATCCAGATCCTTACAGCTATTTAAACACCTGACTCCGACCAGGATCTAGGTCTTTAGGAGCACAAATTTTGCCAGAAGTCAGTAGGGTTTAGGATCCTAATGGCCTGGATCGCTGTGGGATTCAGGAGCCTAAATCCTGTTAGCCGTTTGGATGGTATCTCTTCTTGCGTAAATCTAATTTACACTCCCTTCAGTAAACACGGAGAACAATTGACCACTGTCCTCATTGTAACCGCTCTCAACATCTTTGAAGACTGTTCTCCGGTCCCCCCTCTGTCTTCTTTTCTCTAGACTAACCATGCCAGTTTTTTAACCTTTCCCCGTAGGTCAGGTTTCTAAACCTTCGATCACTTTTGTTTCTTTCCTCTGGACTCTGTCTGATTTCTCCACATCTTTCGTAACATGGCATCTGGAATTGGACACGCTACTCCAGCTGAAATACGCCCCGTTAATACACCCCGTTAATACACCCCAGATGACATTAGCCTTTCTCGCCACTTCCATTTAGAGGTGAGTGACATTTTCAACTACAAACCCCCGCAAATTCGGTGTACCCGAAACCTTTCAAAGAGTTGTCCTTGGTTTTGCTGAATTGTTTTGGTTGAAAAACCAGCTAAAAAACTCCAAGGAAAATAAAAAAAAATTGACACCTTAGGGCTGAAATGTTTTTCATATTTTCAATTCCAAATTTAATATCATGGAAAAAAAATGAAAACCAGAAAACAGTAGAAACCTTTTGTTTTGGCACTTTCAGAAGTGTCGCGTTTTCTCTTGGAAGCGGCTGGTCATACAGAAATTTGCCTGTAACTTAAGTTTTAAAATAGGGAAAATGTAAAAAACAGCTCAAAATATTTAGTTTGACTGGAAACAGATCTTTTTCCCTTTTTGATTTGCCAGACGTTTTTAAAAATTGCCTTTCCTCTTTGACCCCAAATTTGTCTTCTTCTTCTTTTGCAAAGAACTGAAAAGTCCATTATTTGTCCAACTTAATTCCACCAGTTTACTCTGGTCCCCACTCTGCATTGAATCTAATCTCCAGTCCCCTCTTTACTTTTCGAATACAATCCCCATTCTCATTGTTTAAACCTGTCTAATCTAATCCCCACTCAGTGTCTCGTGTAATATCTATTCTCTTTTTTTTCTACCTAATTTATCCCCCACTTTGGGTCTAATACAGTCTCGTCTCCTTTTTACCTGCCTAATCTAATCTCATTATCAAATCTAATCCCTAAAAGATGCTCAGAACTTTTTTTATCAGAACAACTGGTTTTCATGTTAAAAAAAGCCGTTTTGACAACACCGGATCCCCCCCCGCAAATGGTATCATGTCAATTCCATTTTGTTTATTTTATTTGAAACTGTCACATGTTTCAATATTTCGTTCACAAACCACTTTTCGTTTTGCTGATTTATTTTATACCAAAAACCAAAGAAATTCCTAAATGTTTTGAATGAACCAAAGTGAAACATTTTAACCCCAAATTAACTGTTTTGTTTGCAAAAAATGTTGCAATTCTGGGGTGAAAAAAAGTCTCAACGTTTTCTAAGGAACGGAAAATCCGTTTTCTGATCCACTCTCCTAATCCCCAGTGCATATCTAATCTAATTCCCGCTCTGTGTCTAATCTAATCCCCAGTCTTCTCAAATTCCCCCAGGGGCTCAGTGGTGGAGCAGAGAATCAAATCCGGGCCCCCGGAAGCAGGTGCTTTACCCGATCCGCACACACGTAGGTGCCCTGGAGCACCCACGGAAAAAATTTAGTGGGTGCTTAGCACCCACCGACAGCCAGCTCCCCAACGCCTCCTGCAGCCCGGCCAATCAAGTCCTGCCCTTCCCTCCCAGCGCCTCCCGCCCGCTGCGATCAGCTGTTCTGCGGCATGCAGGAGGTGCGGGGGAGCAGGGACCGGGGAGGGGTGGGGGGGGTTTGGGGGAAGGGGTGTAGTGGGGGTTGAACACCCCCCAGGGAAAGGAGGAAGCCGGTGCCTTTGCGTACACCCCCCGTATTGCCCGGTTGCTGCCTCCCCGGAGAGCCCCAGTTTTGACTGGTCCGTTGTGTTCCTCTCTGTCCCTGGGGCATTACTGGCCTAAGCCCACAGGGGGCAGAGCGGGCCGGGGCTGTAGGATGGAGGCAGTTTTGTTGTGCTGGGGAGGGGCAGGGCCATGGGGTCGACTCTCCCCAGCGGCGTCCCCAGTCCTCTCCTGGGAGATCGGGCATCACGGCGCGCCTACCTCGAAAACGAGCCGGCCAGGACCCTGGCAGGCTCAGTTGGGGGCTTTCGCGTTCTGCCCCAGCCTTTGCAGCCCAGACACGGGGGTTTGAGGGAGGGGAACGTGGGCTTTTCGCCGCCGAAATGCTGGGAGCGGAAGAATGGGAGTTGAGATCCTACGAGGCCCCAGACAGCTGGGACTCTGTGGTTAGGGGGATGGGGTGGGGGGGTAAATTGGGGTCCTGCAAGGCCGTTTACAGCCAAAATTACCATGTCTAGAGGGCTGGGGAACTAAGCCCCCGAACAGGCTTCTTGCAGCCCCATCGGCCGCTCTAGGCTGGCTATTTTTGCAGGGGTTTTGCAAGTGCGCCTCAGAAGTGTTTTAGCCCAGGAGTTGGTCCCTAGCCTGGGTCCGAGTTCACTGGAGCCAGTTGCGTGTGTGTGTGTGTGTGTGTTTCTCTCCAAGCGGTTGTGTTTTTTATTGTAACACTTTCGGCATTTAAACTTTCGATAAATGATTTTAAAAAATCCCGAAGCGCGGTGTCTGAAGGATTGCTTGAGGCCACCCCTGAGACTGGGGCCCCGGTGCGCCGGGCGCTGTGCCCTGCCGGGCTGGGGGGCTGCCCAACCCCCCTGGCTGAGATCGGGGGGGCCATGTTGGGCCGGGTGCTGCATGGACCCAATCAGAGGCAGTCCCTGCCCCCCGAAGAGCTCGTAGTCTGAAAGCAGGATTGTTCTGCTTTACAGCTGGGGAAACAAGATCAGAGAAATGAAGTGGCCCAGTACGGCTGTTTGTGGCAGAGCTGGGAATGGAACCCAGGAATCCTGGCTCCCAGCTGCCCCCCTCAGCCCCCCAACCACTAGACCCCTCTCTGAGCCAGGGAGAGAACCCAGGAGTCCTGGCTCCCAGCTCTAACCCAGTAGACCCCACTCCCCTCCCAGAGTTGGGGAGAGAACCCAGGAGTCCTGGCTCCCAGCACCCCCTTCTCTAACCCACTAGACCCCACTCCCTTCCCCGAGCTGGGGAGAGAACCAGGAGTCCTGGCTCCCAGCTCTAACCCAGTAGACCCCACTCCCCTCTCTGAGCCAGGGAGAGAACCCAGGAGTCCTGGCTCCCAGCCCCCCACTCTAACCACTCAACCCCTCTCTGAGCCAGGGAGAGAACCCAGGAGTCCTGGCTCCCAGCTCTAACCCACTGGACCCCACTCCCCTCCCAGAGCTGGGGAGAGAACCCAGGAGTCCTGGCCCCCATGGTCTAACCCCCACTGATACGTGCTTCCTTAAGTGCATGGGTTACAGGGAGGCAGGAGATCCCAGGTGCTCCATGGTCTCCGCAGGGTGGCCAGCACTAGCCCTGGGGCAAGGAGGTAGGATTTGTGCGTGGGGGGGCAGGAGCAGTGTGCGTGTGGGTCGCTAGAAGGGACATGGAGGGCAGGATTCCCAGCGCTGATGGCGTGAGCCGTTCCCCAGGTGGATCCTAGCGACAAAGGGGGCCAGGGAAACTAGCCAAAGAGGTTGAAAGGCGCCGGGTTCAGCCTGCCCCTTACCCAGCTGCCTCCTGTTCGCCGCAACGGGCTCCACCCCAGGGGTGGCTCCATCTCCGTGCCCGTCGAGCTGGTCCCATGGGGCGTTGCCGTGTGGCTGGCCCCCAGCTGCCCTGCCCCGGCAGTGGCTGCATGTCAGCGCCGGGCCAGCTGGTCCCGGGCTGCGTTCCATGCAGCTGGTACCAAGCGGCCCCAACCCCAGAGCTGGCTGCATTTCAGCCTCTTTGGGAAGCGCGGCAACCCGAATAGAACCGCGCCCGAAAGCCCCGGCGTGAGACTGTGCCCGGAGCTGCGCAAACGCACAATGAGGGACAACCTTTGTTCCCAAGGACGGAGCTACCGTGGGGAGAGCGCCCCCTAGCGCTGTCCTGGGGTGTGGGGGCCGGCCCTGGCTGCCTGGGGAGAGCGCCCCCTGCTGATCCCCCGCTCCCTGCAGCACAGCGCCCCCTAGCGCCGCACTGGGGCATCGGGGCCGGCCCTGGCTGCCCGGGGAGAGCGCCCCCTGCTGACCCCCCGCTCCCTGCAGCACAGCGCCCCCTAGCGCCGCACCGGGGCATCGGGGCCGGCCCTGGCTGCCTGGGGAGAGCGCCCCCTGCTGAGCCCCCGCTCCCTGCAGCACAGCGCCCCCTAGCGCCGCACCGGGGCATCGGGGCCGGCCCTGGCTGCCCGGGGAGAGCGCCCCCTGCTGAGCCCCCGCTCCCTGCAGCACAGCGCCCCCTAGCGCCGCACTGGGGCATTGGGGCCGGCCCTGACTGCCCGGGGAGAGCGCCCCCTGCTGATCCCCTGCCGTATATACACCTTAGTGCCTGAGTCCCCGGCGTTGCGCCGTGAGTCAAGTCAGAGGCCCGTCAGCGGGATAATTGGGCTGCTCACAGAGGAGTCAGGCCCAGGGGAGATGAGCTCATGCGGGAGGCTTCCCCGGGCATGAGCCATCAGTAACTGTGCGAAAACCACTAGATCCCGCCCCTCCCAGAGCCGGGGAGAGAACCCAGGAGTCCTAGCCCCCAGCCCCCCCCCGTTCTAATCCACTAGACCCCACTCCCCCCCCCCCCCAGCGCTGGGGAGAGAACCCAGGAGTCCTGGCCCCCAGCCCCTTGTGCTGTAACCCACTAGACCCCACTCCCCCTCCCAGAGCCGGGGAGAGAACCCAGGAGTCCGGGCTCCCAGCCCCCCACTCGAGGAACCGGTTTGGCCGGTGCTGTCCACACCCCGTCTGCTGTGGAATGCCAGGTGCCGGGGGGCAAGTACGGGTCTGGGCAGGGCTCGGGCAGCCGGAGAGGGGCACAGACACCCGCAGAGCGCGCCGGGGAGAGCGAGAAGGAGACACCGGAGAGGGGGAGCGAGGCAGAGCCCCCGACGGAGGAGTACAGGGATCGCCCCAGCCCCATGGCCAGCGACCCCCCGGCCGAGCTTCACTGCCCCATCTGCCTCGAGCTCTTCGTGGGGCCTGTCATGCTGGAGTGCGGGCACAACTACTGCCAGGGCTGCCTCACCCGCTACTGGGGGGAGCCCCCGGCCCAGCCAGGGGAGGCCGCCCCCTGCCGCTGCCCGGAGTGCCGGCGCCCCGCGCCCGGGGGCAAGTACGTGCCCAACCGCGCCCTGGGCCAGCTGGCAGACAGGGCCCGGGAGAGCGCCCCTGCCCAGGAGGGGCCGGCGGCCGGCGAGGAGCTGCGGGGGGAGCCGCTGTTCTGCATGGACCACGGCAGCCTCACGAGGGCGCTGGACACCGAGCACTGGGGGCACCGTTGTCTCCCGCTGGACGAAACCATGCGGCATTATAAGGTCAGTCGGGGGTGCCGGGTTGCGGGGTGGGAGGGCGGGCTGGGTAAAGGGGCGCCGCTCTGCAGGGGTCAGTAGGGGGCACTCTCCCCTGGCAGTCAATGCGGCACTAGGGGGCGCTGTGCTGCATTATCCGGTGGTGTTGGTTTCCTTCCTGACCCCTACGAGGCATCTCACCTGCTGCCCTGAAGCATGAGCATGGACCAGCCGTCTCTGCCCCTAACTAAGCCATGGAGCCTTACGTAGACCTGGAGGTGGATGCTACGTTCCCAGTCAATCCCGGTGGGATATTACCCAGGACCGAAGCTTGACAGGGCCTAATGGCCTTCCTGTGGCTCCGGTGTTTTAACGCAGAGTGGGCAGTGATCTGGAGGATGGTGTGGATTGCATCCTCAGCAAGTTTGCAGATGACACTAAACTGGGAGCAGTGGTAGATACGCTGGAGGGCAGGGATAGGATACGGAGGGACCTAGACAAATGGGAGGATTGGGCCAAAAGAAATCTGATGAGGTTCAATAAGGATAAGTGCAGGGTCCTGCACTTAGGATGGAAGAACCCAATGCACCGCTACAGACTAGGGGCCGAATGGCTCGGCAGCAGTTCTGCGGAAAAGGACCTAGGGGTGACAGTGGACGAGAAGCTGGATATGAGTCAGCAGTGTGCCCTTGTTGCCAAGAAGGCCAATGGCATTTTGGGATGTATAAGTAGGGGCATTGCCAGCAGATCGAGGGACGTGATTGTTCCCCTCTATTCGACATTGGTGAGGCCTCATCTGGAGTACTGTGTCCAGTTTTGAGCTCCACACTACAAGAAGGATGTGGAAAAACTGGAAAGAGTCCAGCGGAGGGCAACAAAAATGATTAGGGGTCTGGAACACATGACTTATGAGGAGAGGCTGAGGGAGCTGGGATTGTTTAGTCTGCGGAGGAGAAGAACGAGGGGGGATTTGATAGCTGCTTTCAACCACCTGAAAGGGGGTTCCCAAGAGGATGGTTCTAGACTATTCTCAGTGGTGGAAGAGGACAGGACAAGGAGTAATGGTCTCAAGTTGCAGTGGGGGAGGTTTAGGTTGGATATTAGGAAACACTATTTCACTAGGAGGGTGGTGAAGCACTGGAATGCATTACCTAGGGAGGTGGTAGAATCTCCTTCCCTAGAAGTTTTTAAGGTCAGGCTTGACAAAGCCCTGGCTGGGATGATTTAATTGGGGATGGGTCCTGCTTTGAGCAGGGGGTTGGACTAGATGACCTCCTGAGGTCCCTTCCAACCCTGACACCCCAGACTATCCAGAACCTCCCGCCCCAGAGCTGGCTGCATCTCCGCGCCAGGCAAGCTTGTTTTTTCGGACTCATCCCCGGGTTTCTGTCCATCCAGGAGATTTTAACCGTGTCACAGACCTCGCTGGAGGCCAGGATCCAAGCGGCGAAGTCTCTGCAGGAGCAGAGAGCTCAGAAAGCTCCTGAAATTGCAGTAAGTTCAAACCCACGACCCGCCCCTGGGTGCTGACTGCCAGACCCCCCCCAGCACGGCTGGTGCCCCTCACTCCTGACCCGCAGCCTCCCGCTAGCCCAGCCCTGCCCCCCCCCCAGCTCTGCCGGTGCCCCTCACTCCTGACCCGCAGCCCCCCCTCTAGCCTAGCCCTGGGCTCCCCCCCAGCCCTGCCAGTGCCCCTCACTCCCGACCCGCAGCCCCCTGCCAGCCCAGCCCTGCCCCCCCCAGCTCTGCTGGTGCCCCTCACTCCCGACCCACAGCCCCCTGCCAGCCCAGCCCTGCCCCCCCCCAGCTCTGCCGGTGCCCCTCACTCCCGACCCGCAGCCCCCTGCCAGCCCAGCCCTGCCCCCCCAGCCCTGCCAGGGCCCCTCACTCCCGACCCGCAGCCCCCTGCCAGCCCAGCCCTGCCGGTGCCCCTCACTCCCGACCCGCAGCCCCCTGCCAGCCCAGCCCTCTCTCCCCAGGCCCAGCGTCTCCGCCTGGAGCAGCACCTGTCCTCCCAGTTCATCGAGTTGCACCAGGGGCTGCAGCAGAAGGAGGCGGCCCTGAGGCGGGAGCTGAGGCGGGAAGAGGAGCTTTTGCTGAGCGAACTGGAGACCAGCCAGCGAAATGCCCAGGAGCTCGTCCGCAGCTCGGGGGGGCAGATCGCTGCCATCCAGGCCCGGCTGGCGGAAGAGGACGCGGGCACCTTCCTGAAGGTAAATGCACCCGCAGCCCCCCGGCTCTGCCGGGGCCCCTCACTCCCGACCCGCAGCCCCAGTCCCCCCGCTCTGCCGGGGCCCCTCACTCCCGACCCGCAGCCCCAGTCCCCCCGCTCTGCCGGGGCCCCTCACTCCCGACCCACAGCCCCCTGTCCACTCCGTGTCTGCATCTCTCACGTCTACTTTCTCTTTTCACAGGACATCAAAAGCTTCCTGGAAAAGTGAGTGTCCCAGATGCCCCCCGCCCCCGCCTCCCCCCCCCCCAGTATCCTGGGATAACTGCCCTGCTGGGGAAGAGGGGTCTGTGCCAGGCCTCTCCACTAGGGCTCAGCCCTTCTCTGTCCTCATCACCCCTTTGCTTCCTGCCTCCCCACCCCAGGTATTGCCCCGGGGAGGAAAAAGGGGTTCAGCTGCCTGCACCCCGAGATTTCAGCCTGGGCCAGTTCAAGGGGCCCATCCAGTACATGGTGTGGAGGGAAATGAAATCCGCCCTGAGCCTCTGTAAGTGACTCCCCACCCCAGTCCCCTCCTCGCTGGCTGCATCGGGAGTGGGGGTGCTTGGCGCTGGAGGGAGAGGGGGCTGGGCAGAGGGGCGTGTCTCTGGGACCGGGGTGGGGCCGTGGGCGGGGTCTGGACAGAGGGGTGTGTCTCTGGGATGGGGTTGGGCCGTGGGTGGGGTCTGGACAGAGGGGTGTGTCTCTGGGATCGGGGTGGGGCCGTGGGCGGGGTCTGGACAGAGGGGTGTGTCTCTGGGATTGGGGCGGGGCCGTGGGCGGGGTCTGGGCAGAGGGGCGTGTCTCTGGGATCGGGGTGGGGCCGTGGGCGGGGTCTGGACAGAGGGGTGTGTCTCTGGGATCGGGGCGGGGCCGTGGGTGGGGTCTGGACAGAGGGGTGTGTCTCTGGGATGGGGTGGGGCCGTGGGTGGGGTCTGGACAGAGGGGTGTGTCTCTGGGATCGGGGCGGGGCCGTGGGCGGGGTCTGGGCAGAGGGGCGTGTCTCTGGGATCGGGGTGGGGCCGTGGGCGGGGTCTGGACAGAGGGGTGTGTCTCTGGGATCGGGGCGGGGCCGTGGGTGGGGTCTGGACAGAGGGGCGTGTCTCTGGGATCGGGGCGGGGCCGTGGGCGGGGTCTGGACAGAGGGGTGTGTCTCTGGGATCGGGGCGGGGCCGTGGGTGGGGTCTGGACAGAGGGGCGTGTCTCTGGGATCGGGGTGGGGCCGTGGGCGGGGTCGGGACAGAGGGGCGTGTCTCTGGGATCGGGGCGGGGCTGTGGGCGGGGTCTGGGCAGAGGGGCGTGTCTCTGGGATCGGGGGGGGGGGCGGACCTGTGGCTTGTTCACTCCCCCTGCTCCGGTTTAGAGGGGCTGTCTCCAGGGCAGGGGGGCCCTTCCCCGGTACCGAGAGCTCACCCCTTTCTCCCCCCCCAACAGCTCTGCCCTCCATCACCCTGGACCCGGCCACCAACCACCCCAACCTGCTGCTGTCGCCCGACCTGCTGGCCGTCCGGCTGGTGGACGAGCCCCAGGACGAGGCGCTCGAGGGGCCGGAGCGCTTCAGCAAGAGCGTGTGCGTGCTGGGCTCGGCCAGCTTCACCTCGGGCCGCCACTACTGGGAGGTGGAGGTGGGGGACAAAACCAGCTGGGAAATCGGCCTGGCTCGGGCCTCGGTCAACCGGCAGGAGGCCAAGGTGATGCTCAAGCCGGCCAACGGCTACTGGGCCGTCTGGCTCCGCAACGGGGCCGACTACAAGGCCCTGGACTCCCCCTCCCGGCACCTGGCGCTCACGGCCAAGCCCCGGCGGGTGGGGGTGTATCTGGACTACGAGGGGGGGCAGGTGTCGTTCTACGATGCGGCCGCCATGACCCACCTCTACACCTTCTCCGACGCCTTTGCCGAGCCCCTCTACCCCATGGTGGGCCCCGGGGTCAACAAAGACGGGCTCAATGCAGAGCCCCTCAGGCTGGTGGGGCTATAGACGGGGCCGAGACCTGGCACTGGGCACCAGTGTGGTGCTGGGGGGGGGGGGGGGCACCGGGGAGCGGGGCGAGGGGTCGGTGGGGGGCTCTGTGCTGTGGGGAGCGGGGCGAGGGCTCGGTGGGGGGGGGGGGCGTGCTGCGGGGAGTGGGGCGAGGGCTCGGTGGGGGGCGCCGTGCTGCGGGGAGCGGGGCGAGGGGTCATTGGGGGGCTCTGTGCTGGGCGGAGAGGGGCTCGGGGTTCGGTGGGGGGCTCTGTGCTGCGGGGAGCGGGGCGAGGGCTCGGTGGGGGGCGCCGTGCTGCGGGGAGCGGGGCGAGGGCTCGGTGGGGGGCGCCGTGCTGCGGGGAGTGGGGCGAGGGCTCGGTGGGGAGGCTCTGTGCTGCGGGGAGCGGGGCGAGGGGTCATTGGGGGGCTCTGTGCTGGGCGGAGAGGGGCTCGGGGTTCGGTGGGGGGCTCTGTGCTGCGGGGAGTGGGGCTAGGGGTCGGTGGGGGGCTCTGTGCCGCGGGGAGCGGGGCGAGGGCTCGGTGGGGGGCTCTGTTACCTTTCTCGCTTCGATGACTTTGCATGGTAAGGTGCTATTCAGGACCTATATTGATTGATTTTCAATTAATAAAGAGCTGGTGTGTCCGGTACCACCCTCCCCCGTTACTGCCCATCCACAACCCCGCTTCGGTCCGGGCCGGCGCGTTCCCCGGCCACCCATCCCAATCGCCCGGCACATCAACGACCCACGTCCACGAGAAAAATATCAAGCCCTTTGTTACACGGGAAAAAACTTTCAATAAACTTTACACATCTCACTTGGTGCCTGCCTCTCTTTTTGCCTCGACTTTATTTGCCCGACAGAATCAAAATCCCTCTTTACTCCTCGCCAGAGGAAGAATTTCCTTTCTGCAAACCCTCTAAAATAAACCTCACACTGTGGGAATCCCCAGTCCACAACCCTTTGTGATGCTAACGAACTTTTTAACAAACGACTTGCGATATTTGGCTGCCTGACTTTATTTCTCTTCATTTTATTTGCACGGGAGAATAAAATCCACCTTGGTTGCCGGACGCAAATGCTTTTTGCCGATCCTTCACTTTAAAAGGAAGAAGGGAATTCGTCGCTAAAAACTTGGTGGTGATGAAGAAACTCAAGCTATCGTTAACAGCTTGACTTTAGGTACTTTGCGGCCTGATTCTATTTCAGTTCATTTGTATCTGGGCCGATGAATACAGCCGCTCTTTATATTTTGGAAGGGCGATTTTTAGAAGAATCTGCATTTCTGCAAATATTTAGAAATTCCAAGACAAACAACTGTGTTAAGGGGAAGTGAAGGGTGTAAATGTATGTCCCTAAGTTTAAAAAAATAGCAGAGATCAGAGGGCCGTAAGAGGTTTTGCTGTTAAAAGAAAGATCCTTTTGGCAAACAATTTCTTGAAATAAATGAGGAAATTTCAAGGCAACCCGCCCCTCCCATAGTTAAGGATGAAAATATCTATCCTGTTAATTAAAGAGAAAATAATATCAAAGAACGATTGAGATCACAAACAAACATGCACAGACGCAACCAACCAAAACAAATTAAATCGGTCAAGAAAAAAGAAATCTAAGGAAATTTGAAGGCAAAAAACTTTAAGGCTGAAAATAACTTCTCCTTCAAGAGAAAATAATTAAAACCATGATTGAGACTTCAAACAACCAAACTGAATAGACAGGCAAAAAAAAACCCCGAAGGACGTTCCGAGGAAATTGTGTCCTTGGTGCCTCAGTTTACCCACCTGTGATGCAGGGATACTAACCCCCACATCCCATTCTGAGAGGATAAAGTCCTTTATGTCAGCAGAGTGATTTGAGCTGCCTGCATGGCCGGGGTGAGAGGTGGACATCTTTCTGAGTGCGCATTGTGGGTTGGAAACAAACATTTATCTCATTGGGCCAGCTGCTGAAGTGGCCCTGGTGATAAGCGCCCCTTTGTGGCATGCCCGATTTATCTTTTCCCCTCCGGGCCTTGCTTTGATCCCATGCCCCGTAAGACAGATAGCTTGAGAGGTGACCGGTGCATGGCAGGAAGCGGTAAGGGATGTTGGTCTAACTTAGGTTGGACGCAAGTTCTTGAGAAGCTGGTTGGCGCCTACGTTGTTCCTCTGGTTCGTTACGCTCACCGTGAAGAATTTACCCCTTATTGCCCGTCTGAATGGGGCTAGCTTCAGCCTCCAGCCCTTGGCTCGTGTTAGACTTTTCTCTGCTGGACTGAAGAGCCCACGGTCTCATCTGTTCCCCACGGAGGTACTTGTAGACCATGGTCTAGTCACCCCGTGGCCTTCTCTTTGTTCCTCTAAACAGCTTGAGCTCCGGGAGTCCCTCACTCGAGGGCAGGGTGTCCAGTCCTTTAATCGTTCTCCTGGTTCTTCTCTGACCCCTCGCCAGTCGATCCACGTCCTTCTCGAACTGTGGGCACCAGAACTGGACACACAGGACCCCAGCCGCGGTCGCCCCAAGGCCAAATAAACCTCTCGGCTCCTCCTCGCCAGTCCCCTGTTGGTTCATCCCAGGATCACCCCAGCTCTTCGTGCTGGGAGCCCACGCTGGGTGGCTTGTCCTCGAGGACCCCGAGAGCCTTTTCTGAGCCCCTGCCCGGCAGGATACGGCCTGGCCTTGCGCTCGGTGCTGCACGTTATTACTTGTCGGAGGGGTGGTGGCGTCTGGGACGCCAGCTAGAGATCAGGAGCCCACGGTGCCAGGCCGTGCCTCGTCTGCCCCAACAATGCTGCAGGACCTCACTTGTTCCTAGCAGGAGCTGGACTTTAAGGGGCAAACCTGCCACCGGACCCCTTATCAAGGGGCAGAGATGGGGGTGCAGTTACGGCCTCTGCCGGGGCAGGCAGGACTCTTGGGTTCTTTGTGGGGGGACTTATTTCAACCCTACGTGGCTTCAAGCTCTAAAAATCTGTTGACAATGGAGCTGGAATATTTTTAGTAGCGGGGGTGCTGGAAGCCAGCCCCCTTGCCCCTGTCTGTGCCCCCCCCCCACCTCTCCCGAGCTGAGCCGGGGAGCAGGGCTGTGTCTCTGGGAGGGAGGGACCCGGACACTGGTAACGGGGCTGAGGCTGTGGTCACGGGCTGGGGGATAGGCACGGGGCCAGGAGCCGGCAGCCGGGACCCCATGTGCGGGGCCAGGAGCAGAGCCCCGGCCGTGGGGCCGGGTATGGGGCCCTGGGAGCGGGGGGCCCTGGGGGTGGGGCCCTGGGAGCAGGGGAGGGCTGGGCACAGGGCCGGCGGCCGGGCAGCCAGGGCCCCAGAAGCAGAACCCCAGGCCCGGGGCCGGGAGTGGGGCCCTGGGCGCGGGCCCCGTGCTCCAGGCCAGTGTCCGGGGAGTGGGGCTGGCAGCTGGGCCCCGAGTCCCAGGTGCGGGGTTGGGGAGCGGAGTGCGTGGCGCGGGGCCAGTGGCCAGGGAGCGTGGCCGGTGGCCAGCCCCCAGGGACCCGAGCCGAGGAGCGGAGCCCTGGCTGCGGGGGCCAGCGGCCCCGCATTAAACTGGGGGGTTCTCGAGCACCCCTATTTCCCGCCCCTATGTCTGCTGATTGGGGAATCAACTTAACAAAAGGGCCGAGGTGGGCAAAGGCATGAACAGAGGGACTCGGATAGAGGGACCCGTGGGCTGGTCACATCAGTAACGGCCGCGCTTTGGGGCCGATAGGGAAGATTTTTGGAAACAGATTCCTCCCCCCCAGGCCCTGCCTTGGGCTTTATAAAACCGCCCAGGCCGATGTGATTGGGAGCAATCGGCCAGAGAGCGGGAGGTAAGAGCTAACCCGCCCGCATGGCCCCGAGTCCCGTTCCCCCCCCCCCGAGCCAGCCAGTGCCCCGGGCTGGGGCCTCATGGGAGCTGGCGCCCCATAGAGGGGAAAGGCCCCTTGCCTCATTTCTTGCCCCGGAGCCAGCCAGTCTCCTGCCCGGGGCGGGGTGGGACCTGGTGCACCTGAGAGGGAAACGTTCCTACGTGGCTGGCTAGTCTGAGCTGGTCATTTTGGGGGTTTTCAAGGGAAGCCCCTCAGTGAATTATTCGGGGAGCGGATACCAGGATGTCCCCCGAGAAAGTCGCCCTCCTGCTTTTCACGGCCGCTTGGGTGCTGCCTGCTGGAACCTCAGAGGTAAGTGGCTTCAATACAATATCCCTGCCCCACCCCAGAGGTGGCTGCATCTTAGTGCTGGATGAGTCATCCCTGTGCGACGTTGTGTGCGGCTGTTCCCCAGGTGCCCCCCCCAGAGGGGTGGACTAGATGGGGGTTGGACTAGATGACCTCCTGAGGTCCCTTCCAACCCTGATATTCCATGATTCTATGATTCAGAGGTGGCTGCATCTTAGTACTGGATGAGTCATCCTTGTGTGACGTTATGTGCGGCTGTTTCCCAGGTGCCCCACCCCAGAGGTGGCTGCATCTCAGCGCTGGGTGAGTCATCCCTGTGTGATGTTGTGTGCGGCTGTTCCCCAGGTGCCCCACCCCAGAGGGGTGGACTAGATGGGGGTTGGACTAGATGACCTCCTGAGGTCCCTTCCAGCCCTGATACTCTATGATTCTGTGATTCTATGATTCAGAGGTGGCTGCATCTTAGTACTGGATGAGTCATCCCTGTGTGATGTTATGTGCGGCTGTTCCCCAGGTGCCCCACCCCAGAGGTGGCTGCCTCTTAGTGCTGGATGAGTCATCCCTGTGCGACGTTGTGTGCGGCTGTTCCCCAGCTGTCCCACCCCAGAGGCGGCTGAAACATTCTGTGCTTGAATTTCCAGCAATCTGTAAAAGGCAGATTTTGGCCACTTGCTGATATAATTTGTGTTGGAGAAGCACCAGAAAGCCCCATCCACCAGGAGGAGCCCCATTGCACTGGGTGCCGCCCAGACCCCAGGGGAGCTATCGAGGCCCCCGGTGTGCCAGGCACAACACGAACACAGGCCCTGCCCCGAAGAGCTGCCAGTCTGAATAGATGAAGGGTGGGAAGGGAAACAACAGCACAGAAACATGGGGAGATTTGCCCACAGTCACCCAGTGATGGCAGAAGCAGGGATAGAACCCAGGAGTCCTGGCTCCCAGCCCTGCCTGTTCTAACCACTAGACCTCACTCCCCTCCCAGAGCTGGGAGAGAACCCAGGAGTCCTGGCTCTCAACCCCCCACCCCAATCTAGCTCCCTAGAGTCCCCTCCCCTCCTAGATCTGGGAATTGAAACCAGTCCCCTCTCCAGCTCTAACCACGAGGCCCCACTGCTGGAAATTCCCCTCAGCAGCAATGCCCTGTGTGCAGTCCCCGTTCTTCCCTGCATGGGTCATTTCTGAAGCATTATGCATTAAGGGTCATGCCTGACCTTGAGCTGCCGGTTGTTCCAGCCCAGCCCCGATGAGGTCCGCACGGCGGAGGGGAAACCCATCCTGAACTTGGCCCCTAACTCCCTGGACAACGTCTACCGCGGTTGCGTGAAGGCCATGAAACGGCGCCTCCCATCCCTGCTGGAAGAGGAGCTGGAGGAGAACCAGCTCTTCCGTGAGGCGTGGGACCAAGCCAAGGAGACGTGGCTGCAGATGGAGAACCAAGCAATCTTCCCCTAGACGTTGAGGGCCCTCTACAGCGTTGGTGTCTTGGCCTACACTTTGGAAGATCCACCCCTCTACCAGTCGTTCAACCTGGCGGCCAGAACGGCATGGAAGAGCCCCCAGGCAGATGCTGGCTTTCCCTTCAAGTCCTTGCATTTCCTTCTGACCCAGGCGGCCAAGAGGCTAGGAACCAAGGAGCCCAGTTGTGCCAAAGTCTAGAGAGGAACCAAGGTGAAGTTCTCCATCCAGGGTTTGTTCCGCTTCGGTCAGTTCACTTCCACCTCAGAGAAGAGGCAGGCGGCGGAGGAATTTGGACACATGACCTTCTTCGTGCCGGTCTCGTGCCAGGGGTTCCCGGTGGGGAATCTGTCCCGCTTTCCATGGGAAGAGGGGACGGTGGTGCCGCCCTACGAGATGTTCCAGGTCACCGGGGTTAAGGAGACGCCAAGGGAGAAGACGGTGCATGCCAAGTCGGTGGGCGTCTGCAGCAACCATAACTGCGGGAAAGGTGAGGGGGAGGACGCGAGGAGGGACGTGAGTTATGGAAGGCCACCAGGGAGATAAAAAACTAGCCCCTAGGGGGTGACAGCTCAGGTCTGGCCCTGGGGTGGGGTGGGGTGAGGAATAGGACACAGGGCCTTTCCCCTCTAGGGGGCACCGGCTGCTATCCCACTCCAGGCCAGGGGACTAGCTGGCTCGAGGGGCAGGGAAAATTAATGGTCTATTTTCTGTTTCCCAGAAGGGAACAGTACAATGAACTGCCCTGATCACCCAGGTACGGGGGTAAGGGTGGGGGCTCATCCCTTGGCTGGACAGGGGGTGTGCGTGGGGCTTGAGACAATTACTTGCAGGACTCCTGGGTTCTCTCCCTGGCTCTGGGTGGGAAGTGGGGACTCGTAGTTAGAGCAGGGGGGCTGGGAGCCAGAACTCCTGGGTCATCTCCCTGACTCTGGGAGGGGAGTGGGGTCTAGTGGTTAGAGCAGGGTCTGGGAGCCAGGACTCCTGGGTTCTCTGCCCAGTGCTGGGAGGGAAGTGGGGTCTAGTGGGTCAGAGTAGGGGGGGTGGGAGCCAGGACTCCTGGGTTCTATCCCCAGCTCTGGGAGGGGAGTGGGGTCCAGGAGGTTGTGGTGGGGAGGCTAAGAATCAGGACACCTGGGTTCTTTCCCCTGTTCTGCAACTGACTCCCTGGGTGAGTCTGGGGGCATCTCTGCCCCCTCTGTGCCTCAGTTTCCCCCGCTGTGCCGGAGGGCACTGGCACCGATCCAGCTGGGCAAAGTGCCGCGCGTGTGTGTGTGTGGGGGGGCGGGTCTGTGGCTGACGCGTGTGCGGATGGCTAATGTGGCGTGCGCTTGTGTCTCCCCGCAGTGCTGTATTTGTGCGGTGCAAGCAGCAGCCCCCGGGATGCTTCTAGCCAGCAGCTCTGTGGAGCATCGTGTGTGGGTGGGTGTGAACAGCGCTGCTCCCTGCTGGAGGGAATCAGGGCCGTCTGTGTGTGTGTGTGTTTGTGTACGAGGCTGTGTGGCTGTGACCTTTCCACCCTCATATGCCCCAGCCCGCTACCTGCGACTGCAATAAACGCCCCCATTGCAATGTGTTGGGTGGTTTTTAACCGCCAGGGCTCCAGCGGGGCATGGGGTGTGGGGGGCGAGGGGGCAGCAGAAGCACCGTCGATTCCGTCGCCAGCGGCAGGATTCAATCGTTGGGGGAAATGAACCCCTGAGATCTACTCACCTCCCGCGTGGCCGCTCTTTGGACACGCGGGCCAGGGAGAGGTGCGCCCGACGCCCAGCGGCTGGCGCGGGGCTCGGCCTCTCTCTCTGCCCAGCATGCCAGCCCCCCGAGGGGGCCCAGAGCAACGTTTGCATCTGGAGCCGAGCGGAAGTTTTCACACCAAACTTTTCATTCTGGGGGAAAAAATGGAGATTCGGTGAGTGCGAAACATCCTGCCAATTTCACCGACTTCTTTGTTTTGGAGGGGGGCGAATTGAAGGAAACCAAACAAATTAAGAAGATCTGCAGCGGGCAGTCACAGATCGGCTACGTGTCCCCTCAGACCGTCCCCTCTCTAAACTGATCAAGCTCCGTCTTGAAGCCGGGTAGGGTTTTTGCCCCCCTCTGCTCCCCTTGGCGGGCTGCTCCAGAACTTCACGCCTCTGATGGTCAGAAACCTTCGTCTAATTTCAGCTGAAACTCGTTGACGGCCAGGTTAGAGCCGTTTGTTCTTGGGTCAACGTTGGCGCTTCACTGAAATAACTCCTCCCCGTCCCTGGTGTCTATCCCTCTGATGTGTTTAGAGAGAGCGATCATGAAGAAAAAGATCAAAAAAGAATGAGGTAGATTCATGGAGGATAGGTCCGTCAATGGCTATTAGCCGGGATGGGCAGGGAGGGTGTCCCTAGTCTCTGTTTGCCAGGAGCTGGGAATGGGTGACAGGGGATGGATCACTGGATGATTCCCTGGTCTGTTCATTCCCCCTGGGGCACCTGGCCCTGGCCACTGTCGGCAGACGGGACACTGGGCTAGGTGGACCCTTGGTCTGACCCAGTCTGGCCGTTCTTATGTTCTTCTATCCCCCTGCAACCTGCCCGGATGCACCCCTGGATGCTGGGACTCTGGCCAACAAACAGCAAGTGAGGTGCAACGGAAGGGTCCCTGCAAGGTGGGAAACTGAGGCAAAGGGCAGCAGCCCCAAATACCAGGGCCGGTGTTTAGTTGTGCCAGCTTTCCCAGGGTTTTTCTTCTGTACGCTTAAGAGGCACCCCCAGCTATTGAACCCGGGCTTTGGAGCTGCCGGCACACCGGTTTCAGCGGTCGTTGGAGAGGGTCACCCCTTTATTTCTACCCATCCCCTGGCTCTTAGGTGGCTCTGCTCCTTGCATCATTCGCCACTAGATGGAGATCGTGTGTAGCAAATTCCTTTGCTCCTTCTCTTCTCTGAGTCTCGGGGCTGTTTGTTTCATAGCTCTAGATTTAAACATCTTTCATAGACTATCAGGGTTGGAAGGGACCTCAGGAGGTCATCTAGTCCAATTCCCAGTTTTTGCCCCAGATCCCTAAATGGCCCCCTCAAGGATTGAACTCACAACCCTGGGTTTAGCAGGCCAATGCTCAAACCACTGAGCTATCTTTGATCCCAGTACCGTCAGGGCCATGCCACCTCGGAGCCGCCTGTCTTCCATGGGCAGCAGGTGATATGGGTCCCGGTGGCTGGTCCCCACCGATATTTGGAGGCTGGATTGAAGCCAATGCCCCCTAGAAAAGCAAAACCCCATGTCCTATTCCCCAGCCCCCGAGCCAGCCGGCCCGTCACCCTCTTCCTTTTCCTTCTTCATGCCCTTATACTCCTGAAGCCCCTCAGGGCCTGGGCTAAGAGGGTAGCAGCAGACCAAGCCCAGAGCTTCTGGAGTGAAAACAGCCGTGCTGGATAAAGGGAACAGAGTCCACTGCTAGGGGCTGCAGTGTATCCACCCTTTGCCATTAGGCCCAGTCATACACCCGGCACCTCCCTGTCCAGCGCGACTTTCCTCGCTCCCCTACCCCAGCTGGTACGCTCGACGGCCTCCGCGCCACGGCCGCGAACCTCTAACGGGCTCGTGTCCATGAAGGATCAAACGTGGTGACCTCCAATTCTCCTCCCCCTGGCGCGGGTTGGCAGCGCGGCAGGGGCTAAAGAAAGCCAAACACATTGCAATGAGGGCGTGTTTATTGTAGGGGCAGATACGGAAAGAGAATGAGCATCAACTGGATCGGTTGAAGAGGGGCCAGAGAAGAGCCAGGAGTGCGAGTGATGGCTTAGACAACTTGCCTCAAGGAGCTCAATCTATTTAGCTTAGCAAAGAGCGGCTCCGGGGGGGGGGGGGGGGGGGACTTGATCCCAGTCTATAAGGACCTATGTGGGGAGCAAATGTTTGATCTCCAATCTAGCCGAGAAAGGTCTAATGCGAGCCAATAGCTGGAAATTGAAGCTGGACAAATTCACACTGGAAAGACCGTGTACATTTTTGACCATGAGGGGAATGGACCATCGGAGCTATTAACCAAGGGTCGTGGTGGAGCCTCCATGGCTGACCATTTTAACTCAGATTGGACTTGCTTGGGGGAAGTTCTCTGGCTGGCGTCAGACCAGATGACCACAACGGTTCCTGCTGGCCTGGAAATCTGGGAACCTACGAACCCAGAGCTTGCAGGGCTTTCTGCTGATGAGGGTTAGGGTTAGGGTTCGGGTCCCGTCAATGGCCCTCATACAACTGGAGAACCTCAATGGGGCAAACCCACAAGCATTATGGGAAACAAGCTAGGGTTGCCAGTTTGGTTTGGATGTACTCCTGGAGGTTTCATCACACGAGATAATCATCAAATCAAGAGGAACCTTTAATTCCCCGGAGTCTCCCGGACAATCCTGGAGGTTTGGCAACGCTATGCACTGCCCAACTTTCCAAGGCTCTCCATAGGCGTACCCCGATGGTGGATCTACCGACGCCCAGCTGGCTGGCTGTTGGCCAGTAGCAATCGGAGGGGGAAGAGGTTCCTGATGGTGGTGGGAGGGGAGCAGGTAAATTACAGGATGCCCGTAGAGGAAGCCTGGCTTAGTTTGATCCCAATTCCCAGAAGTCCAGTGCAGGGGTCCTGGCCAATTTGGGGGCCCTGGGACCTGTGTAGAAGTGTGTGTGTGTGGGGGGGGCACTGGCACTGAAACTGAGGTCCCGCCCCCTGGCCAGGACAGAAGCCAGAGCCGGGCCATGGTAAGACCTGCTCAGGGCGCCCTGGACTCTCCGCCTGCCCTGGGAGGAGGGCTGTGGTGCCTGACAGCAGCCCCTGCCCCATGTCCCCGGCCCCCCGGGGCGTGTTGCCCAGGGCAGGTGGAGGGTCCGGGGCTCCTCACAGTGGCCACAGGTGGCTCTTAGGGCATTGTGGGGGGGCAATGTTCTTTGTGCCCAGGACCCCAATAAATCATAATCTGCCTCGGGTCCAGTGGGTTGAGAATCATGGAAATGTCGGGCTGGAAGGGACCCCAAGAGGTCCCCCCGGCCCCCTGCGCAGAGACCAGACCAAGGAACCCGAGCCCAGCCCTGACAGGGGGTTTGTCCAGCCTGTTTTATAAACCTCCAGTGACGGGGAGCCCACCCCCGCCCTGGGACGCTAAGAGCTGAGTTACCCTGCGCATTGGAAAGTTTTTTCCCGGGATCTAACCTCCATCTCCCTGGCTGCAGATTGAGCCCCTTCGGTCTCGCTCTACTTTCCTGTCCTCCCGCAATGCACCCTGGGAAAAATCCTGGCCGGGTACAGGGCCGAGCACCGGGGGAGACCGGCTCCGGATGGGGCACAGCTGTCGGGGAAAACGCAGACCCGCGAGGGAAGAAGCTTAACGGGAAGCCAGCAGAGGTGTGTTTGGCTAGAGTGGTTCCCCGTTGGTTACAGCGGGAAAGCAGATGGGGAAGTTTTGCCTGCCTAGGTAGACGAGGCCATGCACACGATGATCCCTGGAGCTCCTGGCTAAAGGCATCCCTGGGGTCACTGCTCCCCCTCCTTGCTCCGGCGCCTCACAAATGCAGCACTGTGGGGAGACGCAGATATGCCCCACGTTAGCCATCAGGACACCCCCCAGCCACAGCCGAGACCCCACTTAGCACAGCTGGGGCAGTTCTATTCTTCCCCCGGCGTGGGGTGGGGGGTAACTGGGGCACATGGATGTGCCTAAACTCAACCAGGGAGTCAGTGGCTGAGCTGGGAATAAACCCAGGAGTCCTGGCTCCCAGCCCCCACTGCTCTAACTCACCAGCCTCCACTCCCCTCCCCAAGTTGGGGATAGGACCCAGGAGTCCTGGCTCCCAGCCCCCATTGCTCTAACCACTAGACCCCACTCCCCCCCAGAGTCAAGGGATAGAACCCAGGAGTCCTGGATCCCAGGCCCCCTGCTCTAACCCACTAGCCCCTACTCCCCTCCCTGAGCTGGGGACAGAACCCAGGAGTCCTGTATCTACTGTCTCTAGCCTCCCACACACAGCCTGCCCAGCCAAGGGGTGAGCCCCTCGTACCTTGGTGAGGAGGGCATCTCTTCACATTGGGGTCTCCTGGAAAATAGAAAAGAAGCTTTTAATTTTCCTTGTCACCCCAAGACACCCTGTCCCCGGCCCTGCGGCTGGACTGGAGCCGGTGCCCCCTCGCGGGGAAAGGCCCCTTGTCCCCCTGAGCTGCAGCTTGGTTTTAAGACCCTGGTGGATCTCCATAGCTCACGTCCCTCCTGCCTCCCCCTCCTCACCTCTCCCCACGTAGGCGCAGTTGTGGTTGCTGCACACCCCCACCGACTTGGCGTGGACAGTCTGCCCCTGCTCGTTCAGCTGGACCTTGGTGACCTGGAACATCTCGGAGGGCAGCACCAGGACCTCTTGTTCTTTAAGGTAGTGGGACAGGTCCCGAAGCGCGTACCCCGTGCAGGAAACCAGCACGAAGAAGGTCTTTTGGCTGAATCCGGCCGCCACCCTCGAGCTCTTTGAGGTGGAGGTGAACTGGCCGAAGCGGAACAAGCGGCTGATGGAGAATTTTACGTTGGCTCCTCTGTAGACGGTTTCACATCTGGGCTTTATCCCCCATATCTCTTTGGACGCCTGGGTCAGCAGGAAATGCAAGGCCTTGAAGGGGTAGCTGGCGTAGGCAGGGGATCCCGTCCAGCCCGTCCTGGTGGCCGTGTTGAAGTCCTTGTACAGAGGCGGGTCGTTTAAGGTGTAGGCAACCACAGCGACGCTGCAGAAAGCTTTCATTGTGTTGGGGAAGATGAACGTATTCGTCTTCCTCAGCCACTCCTTCTTGGCCGTGTTCCAAGCCAGGTCAAAGTTCTCGTTCTCGGTCAGCTCCTTTTTCATCAGGGACGGGAGATGCTGCCACATGGGGTACTCGCAGCCTCGGTACAGGTCGTCCACCGAGGAGGAGACCAAATCCAGTGGGGGGTTTCCAGCTCCCATGCAGGTCCCGGGGGGGCTGGCCTAGGAGAGGGTTCGGCTCATGGTGAGACGTGACACGAGGCGCAGGGTGACGTCATTTACGGCAGAACGAATTCATTCCGCTCGCTCAAGCTGGGGAGAAGGGGGGCTGATGGCGACGGGAATGGCCAAGTCTAGTGGTCGGAGCAGGGAGGGTATTGGAGGAGCCAGGACTCCTGGGTTCTGTCCCCAGCTCTGGGAGGGGAGTGGGGTATAGTGGTTAGAGCAGGGGGGGCTAGGAGCCAGGACTCCTGGGTTGTCTCCCCGGCTCTGGGAGGGGAGTGAGGGTCTAGTGGGTTAGAGAAGGAGGGGCTGGGAGCCAGGACTCCTGGGTTCTTTCCCCAGCTCTAGGAGGGGAGTGGGGTCTACCAGTTCGAGGGACCTCAGCACCTGGCTGGTCCTTGGGCACGAGCGTAATCAATGGGGTGAATCTGGACCCAGGCCTGTCTCTCACGGGGGCCGTGGCTACGCTCCGGGCGCTGCAGGGAATACCGCTGCAGCATCGTAGTGAAGACGCGTCTGACTCCCCCTCTCCGAGAAGCAGGAACAAGGGCCGGGGAAGAGTTCTTAGCCACGTCTACACGGGCGGGTGGGTTGGCTTAAGGACAGGGCTGAAGGGTGTGAATTTTTCACCCCTCCACCCCTGAGTGACAGCACAAGGGGGATCTAAATTTTAAGTGTAGATCTGGCGTGTGTCTCTGCAGTGCCTGGCACATGCCTCACTCCACCTGGCCCCCCTCCCTAGGCTGGTCCCTCGCCCCCCTCTCCAGCCAGCCCCCTTCAGCCAGCCCTCTCACCCCCTTGAGTTTAGTCCTCCCAGCCAGACCCCACGCTCCCCCTCCCCTGCTCTGCCCTGGCTCCAGCCAGGCCCCCTGTCCCGCACTTGAATAGCAGGACAACACACTGATCTCAGCTAAGGGGAGGGATCCTCTAGTGGTTACCTACGTTTTATAGATTGCTGGAAAATGGGGGGTGTCACTGGAATAGAACCCAGGAGTCCTGGCTCCCAGCCCCCTCCCCGCTCTAACCACTCAAGCCCACTTCCCTCCCAGAGCTGGGGAGAGAACCCAAGAGACCTGGCTCCCAGACCCCCCCTGATCTAACCACTCAAGCCCACTTCCCTCCCAGGGCTAGGGAGAGAACCCAGGAGTCCTGGCTCCCAGATTCCCGCCCCACAAACCACTAGAAGCCATAGCCTGAGATTTTCCCTGCAACTTTCCCAAGCATCCGCGGTTCTTCAGGACGTCGGTGTGGGATGTGTGAGATGCAGCCACCTCTGGGGCAGGGCAACTGGAGAACAGCTGCAAAGCGACACTGCACAGGGACGGCTCGCTCGGCACAGAGATGCAGCCACCTCTGGGGCGGGGCAGGGATATTGCATTGAAGCCACTTACCTCTGAGGTTCCAGCACCCTCAGAGCACCCAAGCGGCCGTGAAAAGCAGGAGGGCGACTTTCTCGGGGGACATCCTGGTATCCGATCCCCGAATAATTCACTGAGGGGCTTCCCCTGAAACAACTAGAATGAGCAGGAGTCAGACTAGCCAGACATGTAGGAACATTCTCCTCTAGGGGGCGCCGGCTCCCATCCTGCCCCAGGGCAGGGGACTGGCTGGCTCCAGGGGGTGGGGAATGGGACCCGGGGCCTCTATTGGTGGGTTACAGCTTGGCCAACTCTCATGAGTCTCATGGTAATTCTTGTTTCCCATAAAGCCCCAGCTCCTGGAGTCAGGTGGATACGTGATGACTTCAGCCTTCGTTCGTAAAGGAAAACTCAGTTTCCAGCCCTGGTGGTGGCGGAGAAAGCTTCCGGACCTGACCCCAGTGCACCCTAGAGGCTCCGAAAGCAAATCAAAAGCGCCAGAAATCTCACTGTTTTTACAGAATCTCATGGTTTGAAAGCTAATCTCATGAGTTCTGCTGAGCCGGACTCCTGGTTTGGGGTTGGTAATTCTGGGGTGATCTCTTACCTGCCGCTCTCTGTCTGCTTCCTCCAGATCTCATCCGGTTGTGGGGTTTTAATGGAAGCTCTTGGGCTGGGGGCAGGGGGGGGGGAAATGGGTTATCAAGATCTCCGTTATTGGCAAGAAATGTGGCCGTTACTGAAGCACCCAAGTTTGCAACTTTGGGTTTAACGGGCTGATTTTATCTGAAACCCCTTTACATCATTTTCCTGCCTCGGCTCTTGGGCTAAGCTCATTGCTCAGATCTTTCAGGAATTTGGGGTTGAAATATCTCCCCCTCCAAAGTGATCCCAGGAGTCCTGCCTTCCAGCCCCCTGCTCGAAAACACTAGCCCTCACTCCCCTCCCAGACCTAGGGAGAGAACCCAGGAGTCCTGGCTCCCACCCCCCCTACTCTGACCCACTAGACCCCACTTCCCTCCCAGAGCCGGGGAGAGAACCCAGGAGTCCTGGCTCCCAGCCCCCCCTGCTCCAAACACTAGCCCTCACTCCCCTCCCAGAGCTGGGGATAGAACCCAGGAGTCTGGGCTCCCAGCCCCCCCTGCT
Source organism: Caretta caretta (assembly GCF_965140235.1). Lineage (NCBI taxonomy): Eukaryota > Metazoa > Chordata > Testudines > Cheloniidae > Caretta > Caretta caretta. The sequence continues at coordinate 2,189,300 of NC_134211.1, read as the reverse complement.
CTAACCCACTAGACCCCACTCCCCTCCCACAGCCGGGGAGAGAACCCAGGAGTCCTGGCTCCCAGCCCCCCCTGCTCTAACCCACTAGACCCCACTTCCCTCCCAGACCTGGGGAGAGAACCCAGGAATCCTGGCTCCCAGCCCCCCTGCTGTAACCCACTAGACCCCACTCCCCTCCCACGGCTGGGGAGAGAACCCAGGAGTCCTGGTGCCCACATTTGGCAAAGAGGCCCTGTGCTGGGCAAGGTGCAGGGGAGCTGCTGGGGTGCTCAGGGTACCGGAGCGCCGGCCTCACGAGAGGAGACTCAGGGCGCTGGGCTCTGTGAGCCTGGACCAAGGGCCGAGGTGGGGTGGGGGGTGGCAGCTCATTCAGGGCACGTCGCGGTGGGAGGGGAGGGGGAGCCATGGAGACACTGACACTGGTGGGCCTGGAAATGGGGAGAAGGCTCCAGGGGAGGCAGAGTCTGGAAGAGCCTCCCAATGGGAGCCAACGCCCTGAGTAGGCCGAAGATGGGGCGCGGCCGGTTTCTGAAGGGGTGGAGAGGACGGGGTGGCCTGTGATCGCAAAGGACTTGGCTACACAATCCAGGAGATCCCTTCCAGTCCTGCGTAGCTGTGACTCCCAGCCCCCCTGCTCTGACCCACCAGCCCCCACTCCCTTCCCAGAGCCAGGGAGAGAGCCCAGGAGTCCTGGCTCCCAGCCCCCACTGCCCTAACCCACTAGACCCCACTGCCCTCCCAGAACTGGGATAGAACCCAGGAGTCCTGGCTCCCAGCTCCTCCCCCCAACCCGACTCCACGCTCCTCCCAGAGCTGGGGATAGAACCCAGGAGTCCTGGCTCCCAGCCCCCCCAAACCCGACTCCACTCCCCTCCCAGAGCTGGGGATAGAACCCAGGAGTCCTGGCTCCCAGCCCCCCTCCCAACCCGACTCCACTCCCCTCCCAGAGCTGGGGATAGAACCCAGGAGTCCTGGCTCCCAGCCCTAACCCACTAATCCCCACTCCCCTCCCAGAGCCGGGGATGGGAACCAGGTGGAGTCTTGCAACAACTAATTGTCTCCAGCCTCAAGCGCGTCTCTGTTTCCTCCTGCGTGCTACACGCTGTTCCCGAGAATGCAGCCCCATGTCTTCGAGGAAGGGAGCCAAAGCGAGAGCCAGGAACGCTTCCAGCCGCCCATCCCCCAGCTCCGTCCAAGGCTCGTGCAGCTCTCCGCAAGTCGCTGTGGGGCGAGGGGGATCTGCTTCCAGCCTGAGCGCCAGCTCCCTCCGTCCACCCTTCAGGCTCCGCAGCCCGCACAGCCCTGCCCGCGCTCAGAGCAGAACTGAAGAGCTCCTTCCCACCGCCCGGGGGCCCCGTGAACAGCTCCAGCAGCCGGAGGAGCTGCCGGAGAAGCTGGTCCCCAGGTGAACTTGGAAGCAAAAGTCCCTTTTCTCCTGGGCTGCATTTCGGAAGGTCTCCGCATCACGGACCTTTGTTGACCATCCCAATATTGGGGAACCTGCCATGGTGGTCAACCAGGCCTCAGAGCGTCATGGGGATATACCCTCTTCTCCGGATGACCCCTGAGGCCTTGTGGGTGGGTGGGTGGGCCGGGGCAGAGACTGGGTCCCATCTGTGGCCCCCGTCTAGCAGGAGGACAGAAGACGTTCAGATCCACCAGTAACCTCCTGTGCATGATCCAGGCCATCAGCCCCCTCTCCACAGCAGAGCATGCCCCTCAGAGCAGACCCGGTGGTCGATCCTCAGCACCCAGCGGGTCGGCCGACCGCCGACAACTGATGGGTAGCTCCATTCGCTTTTCCAGGCTGAGGGCATCTGCCATGAAGGTGTTCGGCCGCGGCTGATCCCGGCTCGGCGCTGAACCGACCTAAAAGGAGTCGCAGGAACGATTTGGTTTGGCCCCCAACCCCCCTACAGTTCCAATCCTGCAACGCACAGCCCAAGAGGTCCCAGCCTGTGGACGGTGGAGCAGCTGCGCGGGGCACCGCGGGACAGCAGACCACGCATCCCGAGTGCGCGTGGTGCGATGGCGCTGGCCGGTGTGGCTGTGAAGGCAGCGGGAGCTTGCAGCGCTTAGGAACAGCTCGGGCGACAATTGTCGCGGGTCCGTTCAGGCCGGCTCCACAACACCCACCACAAGCGGCAAGGGTGGCCGTTGCCCTACGAGAAGATGCGCGTCTCATCATTTCCAGCATCAGGTGGGTTCTAAGATAGATGCCCGTCTCTAACCCCTCGCCGGGCAAATCGCTCTGCCAACTTTAATCACAAGACCCTAGGCACCGCAGGCTGGAAGGGACCTCGGAAGGTCATCCAGTCCATCCCCTGGGCTGAGGCCGGACAAGTAACCCTAGACCAGCCCTGACAGGTGTTTGTCCCCAACCTGGTCTTAAAAACCCCCAGTGACGGGAATTCCACCATCTTCCTCGGTCACCTGTTCCAGGGCTAAAGGAGCCTCAAAGTTAGGAAGTTTCCCCTAATATCTGAGTCTCCCTTGCTGCAGACGAAGCCTGTTACTTCTTGCCTTCCCCGTGGAGAACATCTGAGCTCCATCCTCTCTGTGCAGCCTTTGACATCTTTGACGCCTGTTCTCAGGTCCCCGCTCCACCTTCTCTTCTCAATACGGAAACATGCCCAATGGTTGCAACCTTGCCTCACAGCTCAGGGTTCATAGGACCATAGAATCATAGAATATCAGGGCTGGAAGGGACCTCAGGAGGTCATCTAGTCCAACCCCCTGCTCAAAGCAGGACCGATCCCCAACTAAATCATCCCAGCCAGGGCTTTGTCAAGCCTGACCTTAAAAACTTCTAGGGACGGAGATTCCACCACCTCCCTAGGTAACGCATTCCAGTGTTTCACCACCCTCCTAGTGAAAAAGTTTTTCCTAATATCCAACCTAAATCTCCCCCACTGCAACTTGAGACCATTACTCCTCGTTCTGTCATCTGCTACCACTGAGAACAGTCTAGGGCCATCCTCTTGGGAACCCCCTTTCAGGTAGTTCCTAAATCTCTGCTCATTTCTGTTGCTCTCCTCCGGACTCGCTCCAATTTGTCCTCATCTTTCTGAGAGTGCAGTGCCCAGACTTGGACACGGGATGTCAGCTGAAGCCCCACCAGTGCCAAGAAGAGTTGTCTCCAGCACATGCCAAGAATTTATTGGCTGTTTTGTGTTACTTTTCCAGTGGCTGGCTTGGGTGGCTCATGACCCCCATTCCTACCAGGTCTTGTGCTTGGGATCTTTCGTGAGTTGTTCTCGAAATGTCTCTTCCACCTCCTGATTTGGTGATCTACAGTAGACCCCTACCATGACCTTGTCCCCTATTTCCACCCTCCCCCGATTTTACCTTCACCCAGAGGCTTTCAACAGGGATCCATCTGGACCTCAGAACGAGTATAGTCATTTCTGATATATAAGGCAACACGCCTGCCCTTTTTTTCTTGCCCGTTCTTCCTCAACAAGCTGGCCCCTCTAGCCCAATATTCCTGGCAATTTGCATAGTTTTTTAAAGAAGAAATTCTCTGCCTAAAAGGATCTTTCTTCTAATGGCAAAACCTCCTGCTAAATGTACATCTCAAATGGACTTTGAATGTAAGGATCAATAACTACATCTTTCGCGTCACAAAGTTTTTGTCTTGGAATTTCCTTTTATTTGCAGAAAGGCAGGGTCTTCCAACAAGATACTGCTTCCTAGCTATCAATAGTGTCTTCAAGGGTAAACGTGGGTAAAGGGAGTTCTCATTTGGGGTATATGGCATTTACCCACATCTCAACTGGGAAATATCAAATCTACTGTACCCACTGGTTTTTTTTTAACCCCTACACCGTGTCTGTAGATAAAGAATGACTGTATTCGCAGTGGAAACCAAATGAGATGAAAATTAGACAGCAAGGATCCAAAGTCTAGGGTTATCAATTTATTGACTTTATTGTCACTCCTTTTCCTTCCCTCACCCAACGGGGCCCCCCCCTTCCCCAACCACCTGAGACCCCCTTCCCCCCACCCAGCCAGGGGGCCTCCAATCACACTGATGTCACCCCCACCGGGTCATCCCTCCCAGAGACAGTGCAATGCATTGAACTCGTGATGCCCTGGCCTTCAGCCCTGGAACTAAGGGGTTAACTGCTGGGGTGGGGGCAGGGCGGTGGGGGGGAGCGGGATGTGAGCAGGGAGCAGGAGGAAGCTGCAGTGACAGGGAGCAGCCACTAGAGGGGGAGGCGGGGGCAGGAGCAGGAGGCTGCAGTTACAGGGAGCAGCCACCGGGGGCATCACCGGGCAGGCGTCTCTCTGCCCCTCAGGGTACCCAGCCCAGAGCATGTCGTCCTGGGTCTGCCGGGTCCCGGCGGGACTGGAGGAGCCCAGGAGGCTGAGGGCCTCGCAGGTCGGGGTGTCCACCGTCGGGACGGACACCTCCTGCGGGGGCTCCGGGGTGGGGAGGGGAGCCAGGACACCTGGGTTCTATTCCTGGCTCTAACCACTAGACCCCCCCCACTCCCCTTGCAGAGCCAGGGATAGAACCCAGGAGTCCTGGCTCCCAGCCCCCCACTCCCACCCCAGCTCTAACCCTTAGATTCCACTGGCTTCCCGGAGAACCCAGGCGTCCGGACTCACCTCCTTGGCAAACGTCCCCCCAGCTGGTGCCCCAGCACCCGGTGCCTGGGGGGAATCGGACCCCGGCGTCCGGGGGGGCAGACGGGCCGCACGCTGGGGGTGAGGTTGGCGGGGGTCTGGAGCTGCAGCAGTGTTCCCACTGGCTCGGAAGACGGCGTTGCAGGGGTGGGGGGTGAGGGCAATTCGGCTCACAGGCCGACAGCGTGTGGGCCCCCAGGAGGAATGTGTGCAGGGCAGGGTCATAGAGGCTGCAGGGGGAGAGTCCGGGATGAGGAATAGAACCCAGGCATCCGGGATTGGGACCCACAGAGCTCCCAGAGTCCAGGGCAGTGAACGGGACCCAGGTGTCCGGGATGGCATCACTCTAAGCCCCCCCGGCCCCGGGTGTGATTGGATAAGACCCTGGAGTCTGGGTCAGCAGTGCCCCCAGCTCTATGAGGAGAGATTGGATGGGACCCAGGCATCCGGGACGACCCCCCCGCCACCACCGGGGAGTGATTGGATGGGACCCAAGTGTCCGGGATGCCCCCCTTCCCCCATCACCTCTGGAAGCAGTGCCCGGCTGACAGCACCCACTGGTGGGCGACGAGTGACACCCCCCCACTCACGGGAGTCCAGGAGGGGCAGGCTGACCTGCCACGGCCACGCTCCCCCCATGGCCCCCCTGCCCCCCCCATGATCCGGTGCGAGGGGGAGGGGCTGCGGGGAGACCAGAGACTGGGATGAGGGGCAGCCAGCCGGGGACCTGAGAAAAGCCGGGGGAGGGAGGGGGGAGGGAAGGGGATCAAGGGTGGGGTCAGATACTCTCCTGGGTCAGGCAACGGGGGCAGGGAACTGAGGTTAAATAGAACAGGATTAGCAGGGAGGCGGGAGGCCGGGCTAGATGGGCCCATTGCTCCTGTCCAGCCCCCAGCTCTGCAGGTGCCCCTCAGTCCTGACCCGCAGCCCCCTGCTAGCCCAGTCCTGGGCTCCCCCCCCCCCGGCTCTGCCAGTGCCCCTCAGCCCCGACCCGCAGCCCCCTGGGGCATGTAGGGACACAGGCCAGGCTCACAGCTGAGGCTCGCCGGAGCGGTTGGCCGAGGCCCCGTGTCTCCACGACCCTCGTGCAGTGAGCTCATCCCTCAAGCGGTCGCTTTGGCTGCTGGGCCTGGGCGGGAGCCAGGTATAACTGCAGCGAGCCAGAGAACTACAGCTGTCTAGACACGTCTGGTGGGTCCCGGCGGGGCGAGGGGAGGGGGAGTGGGCTGGGAGCCAGGACTCCTGGGTTCTCTCCCCGGCTCTGGGAGGGGAGTGGGGGTTGGTGGGTTGGAGCAGGCGGGGCTGGGAGCCAGGACTCCTGGGTTTTCCCCCCGGCTCTGGGAGGGGAGTGGGGGCTGGTGGGTTAGAGCAGGCGGGGCTGGGAGCCAGGACTCCTGGGTTCTCCCCCCGGCTCTGGGAGGGGAGTGGGGGCTGGTGGGTTAGAGCAGACGGGGCTGGGAGCCAGGACTCCTGGGTTCTCCCCCCGGCTCTGGGAGGGGAGTGGGGGCTGGTGGGTTAGAGCAGACGGGGCTGGGAGCCAGGACTCCTGGGTTCTCCCCCCGGCTCTGGGACAGCAGTGGGGGCTCGCGGGTTAGAGCGGGGGCTGGGAGGGACTCTCCGACCGAGAAGAACAGCAAAGAGGAGCTGGGCTCCCGTCCCGGGGCCAGGCAGCGTCTTGCGGTCGGTGCCCTGGATTCCCGGCCCCGGGGCCAGCAGCAGGTGCCGAGGCCGAAGGTTCAGACACCGACTGGCTGCTCTGAGGCCTGCCCCGTCCCAGATCTGCCGGGCCCTGCTCTCCTGGGGCTGCGCCCCCTCTGCCACCGGGCCCCCCCACCCCGCAGTGAGGCTGGGAGCCAGGACGCCTGGGTTCTCTCCGCAGCTCTGAGAGGGGAGTGGGAGCTGGTGGGTTAGAGCAGCGGGGGCTGGGAACCAGGACGCCTGGGTTCTATCCCCAGGTCTGAGAGGGGAATGGGGGCTGGTGGGTTAGAGCAGCGGGGGGTGGGAACCAGGACGCCTGGGTTCTATCCCCAGCTCTGAGAGGGGAGTGGGGGCGGGTTAGCCAAGGGCGGACTGGGAACCAGGATGCCTGGGTTCTCTCCCCAGGTCTGCCCATATGGGCACCTTCTCCTACAACACCCTCCTGTCACTCCTAAGGTAGCGGGCGTATTCGGAGAGCCTCTCGTGCGTGGCTGTTTCCCAGCAGGGCTCTGTGTCCAGTCGGGCCCAGCCAGCGGCCGGGCGGGGGGGTCTGGTACGTGTGGAGGGATTAGCCGGGGCTTCTGGGATCTAGAAGCGGGGGGTGGGGGGGGGCACAAGGGCTGGAAAGTCAAGCAAGGAACCTGAGACATGAGTCAAGAGGGGGGGAAAAAATCTAGGTCTGGTCTGGGGGGACTGGCTGGCTCAGGAGGGCAGGGAATGGGACATGGGGGCTTCCCCCTCTAGGGGGCGCCAGCTCTGATCAAGCCCCAGGGCACGGGATTGGCTGGCTCATCGGGGGGTGGGGAATGGGACACAGGGCCACTAGGGGGCGCCGGCTCTGAGGGGGCCGCCTCCGTTTGCGGACTGTGGCTATTTGCCTTTCGCCGTGGTTAGTTCCACCCAGCTCCGCTCTCTGGTGCACGGGGAAGTCGGGGGGTGTCCCATGAGTCACCCCAGGGAGCGAGCGCGTGTGTGGAGCAGGTTCACGCCGGTGCGAGGGGCTTCCCGGTTCTTTGGTCTCTTCCCTCTGGCTTCGCCTGCTCTAGGGCAGACCAGACGGGCGTTTGAGCAGCGCCTAGCGCTGGGATCTAGCGCCCCCTGGAGGGGACGGGCCCCATGTCCCATGCCCTGCCCCCCGAGCAGGTCAGTCCCCTTCCCCCAGTTGGAGTGAGACTTTTTTGGCTGGCGGGAGGATGGCATGGAGGGGGGGGGCAGGGCTCTGAGCCCCACGACACCACTGGGGGTAGGGAAGGGAGCGGCGCCATGCAGTGCATTGTGGGCTGCTAGCGACGGTCCCCTGGATGTGGCTGCCCAGCAAGGGCTGCTGGGAGGTTTGCAGTGCATTGTGGGAGGCTCGCAATGCGGCCCTGTTCAGGGCAAGGCAGCAAAGGCTGCTGGGTAATGTGCGGCGCGGTGTGGGACGAAGCCCCGTAGCCAATGCCCAGGTGCATTGTGGGAGGCTAGCGATGCTCGCCTGGGAATGGGGCTTTGTAGCTAGGGCTGCTGGGTAATTTGCAATGCATTGTGGGACCAAGCCCAGCCCCCCTTTCTCAGGGGTGCAGACACAAGGACACACGTGCAGCAAAGCATTGTGGGATAGTGGTGATGCCTCTCCAGAGAGCTCCCTGCGGAAAGGGTTGCTGGGTAGTTTGCAATGCATTGTGGGACAAAGTCTGTCCCAGGCCCCTCTGGGACTGGGCAGCGGGAAAGGCAGGATCGAGACTTGTGACTCTCTCTGCTGCCTTCAGCCCCCCAGCCCTGGGCCATCCCCCTGTCCCCCTCTCCCTGCCCTGGCTAACATGTCTTTGAGCCCCCTAACCCTGACATGGGGTTCCAGTGGGGGCAGGGAGCGAGGGGATGGGACCCAGGCGTCCGGGATGGGAGTGCCCCCTGCCCCCTCAGGGAGCGAGGGGATGGGACCCAGGCGTCCGGGATGGGAGTGCCCCCTGCCCCCTCAGGGAGCGAGGGGATGGGACCCAGGCGTCCGGGATGGGAGTGCCCCCTGCCGAGGGGATGGGACCCAGGCGTCCGGGATGGGAGTGCCCCCTGCCCCCTCTGGGAATAAGGGGATGGGACCCAGGCGTCCGGGAAGGCAGTGCCCTCAGCCCCATCAGGGAGCGACAGGATGGGACCCAGGCATCTGGAGCGTCAGTGCCCCCAGGATCCCCCACCCCCCAGTGCAGGCCTGAACTGAGACAAGGTGTCACGCCAAGACCTGTTGGGGGAGGGGAGAGTATCGGGGGTGGAATAAGGACGGGGGGACCCCCCGTGTTCTGGCAGGGATCGGGGTTAGGGTCACCCCGGGCATCCTCCCCTCACCCGCATCCTGCAAAGAGCCAGAGAGGAGCCTCAAGGAACGGAGTTTTATTAGGAGACAGAGAGTGGGGCACAAGGGGGCAGCAGCCAGCCTCTTGGGTGGGTGCCCCCCACTCCTGCCCCGTAGCCCCCTGCCAGTCCCGCCCTGGGCTTCCCCCTTCCCGCAGCCGGTGCCTCCCACTCCCGCCCCGCAGCCCCCTGCCAGCCCCGCCCTGGGCTTCCCCCTTCTCGCCGCCGGTGCCCCCCACTCCCGCCCTGCAGCCCCCTGCCAGCCCCGCCCTGGACTTCCCCCTTCTCGCCGCCGGTGCCCCCCACTCCCGCCCCGCAGCCCCCTGCTGCCCCTCCTCCGACCCCTGAGACCGGACCGGTCTTGCGGCACCGGTTCACCCAAGCCAGGATTCGAACTCACGTCCCCAGTCCGATATAATAAAAGCCCGTTTCCCCACAGCACCCTGCTCCTCCGGGCTCTATCCTGCTCCCCCCCCCGACCCCGTTTCGCCCACCCCCCACCCCCAATCCCTTCCCCCGAACTCCACCGGGCTCCCTGGGCCCCGCTCCTGGCGAGAGGGCCGGGGGGAGGGGGGGGAGGCGGCTCAGATGCGCCGGATCTTCATCTCGCTCTTGCGGAGCGAGTAGTAGAAGCCTTTCCACTGGGCCCAGTTGAGGCCGTTGGCGTAGGAGAGGTGGGCCCCCCCCAGGTAGAAGCCGTTGAGGTTGGAGAAGTGGCAGCTTTTGAACCACCAGGCACCGGAGGAGAGGGCCGCACAGTTTTGCACGTACAGGTCTTGGTCGCGGTCGAAGGTGGAGAACTTCTGCCCGGTGTGGTAGGACAAGGAGTCGCCTGGATGGGGGAGAGGGGACGGGTTAGACGGGGCGTCTCCATCTCGGCTGGGGGAGCGGCCGGCCGGGGACCACCCTGCCCTGGGTGGTTTTTGGCTGGCGAGAGGGTCATTAAGGAGGGCCCCGGGGATGCCCCCCGGCCTCGGTTGGCTGTGGGATTGCGCTCACAGGGCAGCGGGGATGGGGGTGGGCTGGGGCAGGGCGGGGGCGGGGGGCCGCGTCAGGGCTCTGAGTGTCGGGATGACAAGCCCCAGCACTAAGAGGCAGCCACCTCTGGGGTAGGGCAGCTGGGGAACAGCTGCACATGACGCTTTCCAGAGATGGCTCACTCGGGGCTGAGATGCAGCCACCTCTGGGGCAAGGCAGGTGGAGGTTGATTCAGAGGAGACTAACATTGACTCCCTCATCAGTGCAGGAACTCCTGGGTTCTGTCCCCAGCTCTGGGAGAGGAGTGGGGTCTAGGGGTTAGAGCGTGTGGGGGCTGGGAGCCAGGACTCCTGGGTTCTGTCCCCAGCTCTGGGAGAGGAGTGGGGTCTAGGGGTTAGAGCGTGTGGGGGCTGGGAGCCAGGACTCCTGGGTTCTGTCCCTGGCTCTGGGAGGGGAATGGGGGCTAGTGGTTTAAATGAGGGAGGTGGGGATCAGGAACCCTGGGTTCAGTCATTGCCTGCAGGAGGGGCATGGGGTTCGGTGGGCCACATGCCTGGACAGCTGGGTTCTCTCACCTGCCCCGCCATCGGTGAAGCTCCCCACGTGCAGGGTGTAGCCGTCCTCCTCGGCGCTGATAGCATGGGGCGACAGGGAGAAATCCATGTACTTGGCCCAGGCCGTGTTGTTCTCAAAGTCCTCCAGGTCCACCCGCAGCTCGTACTTCCGCTTCAGGGTCAGGAGGTAGATGTTCTGCAGGCCTGCGGGGCAGGGCAGGGCGGGGAGCACGTGTGAGGATCCAGCAGGGAAAGAGTTAACCTGGAGGGTGGGGGAAGGGGGGTGTATGTGTATTGGGGGGCTGCTGTCCACCAGAGCATCTGGCCTGGGTGGCTTTTGGGGCTGGAACAGGGAAGCCGGGGACAGAAGAGAAGGAAGAGAATGGGAATGGGGGTGAATAGATGGAGGGGTATTTGGGGATGGATGGATGGATGAAGGAGTGTGTAGGGATGGCTGGCTGGCTGTGTGGGGGGTGGATGGGTGGATGGAGGGGTGTGTAGCTGGGGGTGGATGGATGGATAGAGGGGAGCAGGTGGGCGTGGATGGATGGATGGATAAAGAGATATGTGGGGGTGGATGGATGCATGGATGGATGGATAGAGGGGTGTGTACGTGAGGGTGGATGGATGGATGAAAAGATATGTGGGGGTGAGTGGATGGGTGGGGGTGGATGGATGAAAGGAGGGGTTTTGGGGGTGGATAGATGGATGGATAGAGGGGCGTGTGGGGATGGGTGGATGGATGGATAGAGGGGTGTGTGGGGGTGGATGGATGGATGGGTAAATAGGTATGGGGGTGGATGGATGGATGGGTGTGTGGGGCTGGCTGGCTGGAGGGGTGTGTAGGTGAGGGAGGGTGGATGGATGGATGAAGAGATATGTGGGGGTGGGTGGATGGGTGGGGGCGTGTGGGGGTGGATGGTAGGTTAGATGAGGTGGGGGTGGATGGATGAAAGGAGGGGTTTTGGGGGTGGTTAGATGGATGGATGGATAGAGGGGCGTGTGGGGATGGGTGGATGGATGGATAGAGGGGCGTGTGGGGATGGGTGGATGGATGGATAGAGGGGTGTGTGGGGGTGGATGGATGGATGGGTAAAGAGGTATGGGGGTGGATGGATGGATGGGTGTGTGGGGCTGGCTGGCTGGAGGGGTGTGTAGGTGAGGGAGGGTGGATGGATGGATGAAGAGATATGTGGGGGTGGGTGGATGGGTGGGGGCGTGTGGGGGTGGATGGTAGGTTAGATGAGGTGGGGGTGGATGGATGAAAGGAGGGGTTTTGGGGGTGGATAGATGGATGGATGGATAGAGGGGCGTGTGGGGATGGGTGGATGGATGGATAGAGGGGCGTGTGGGGATGGGTGGATGGATGGATAGAGGGGTGTGTGGGGGTGGATGGATGGATGGGTAAAGAGGTATGGGGGTGGATGGATGGATGGGTGTGTGGGGCTGGCTGGCTGGAGGGGTGTGTAGGTGAGGGAGGGTGGATGGATGGATGAAGAGATATGTGGGGGTGGGTGGATGGGTGGGGGCGTGTGGGGGTGGATGGTAGGTTAGATGAGATGGGGGTGGATGGATGAAAGGAGGGGTTTTGGGGGTGGATAGATGGATGGATGGATAGAGGGGTGTGTGGGGATAGATGGATGGATGGATAGAGGGGTGTGTGGGGGTGGATGGATGGATGGGTAAAGAGGTATGGGGGTGGATGGATGGATGGGTGTGTGGGGCTGGCTGGCTGGAGGGGTGTGTAGGTGAGGGAGGGTGGATGGATGGATGAAGAGATATGTGGGGGTGGGTGGATGGGTGGGGGCGTGTGGGGGTGGATGGTAGGTTAGATGAGATGGGGGTGGATGGATGAAAGGAGGGGTTTTGGGGGTGGATAGATGGATGGATGGATAGAGGGGCGTGTGGGGATGGGTGGATGGATGGATAGAGGGGTGTGTGGGGGTGGATGGATGGATGGGTAAAGAGGTATGGGGGTGGATGGATGGATGGGTGTGTGGGGCTGGCTGGCTGGAGGGGTGTGTAGGTGAGGGAGGGTGGATGGATGGATGAAGAGATATGTGGGGGTGGGTGGATGGGTGGGGGCGTGTGGGGGTGGATGGTAGGTTAGATGAGATGGGGGTAGATGGATGAAAGGAGGGGTTTTGGGGGTGGATAGATGGATGGATGGATAGAGGGGCGTGTGGGGATGGGTGGATGGATGGATAGAGGGGTGTGTGGGGGTGGATGGATGGATGGGTGTGTGGGGCTGGCTGGCTGGAGGGGTGTGTAGGTGAGGGAGGGTGGATGGATGGATGAAGAGATATGTGGGGGTGGGTGGATGGGTGGGGGCGTGTGGGGGTGGATGGTAGGTTAGATGAGGTGGGGGTGGACAGGCACAGAGAGATGGATGGATGGAGGGGCGGCGTGGCAGAGGCTAGGACTGGTAGGATGAGCGGGTGGCGGGAGGTTGGCCCAGGTGGCTGTGGGGCCGGGGCCCCTGTCCCATCACCTACCCAGCCAGTATTCGCTGTCGGCCCTGCCGAACCCGAACCGATAGTCGTTCCAGCCCCGGAAGAAGCTGACCGAGCCGTTGAAGCGCTTCTGGAAGACCTGGCGGCATGATGGAGAGAGAGCGGGGTCAGACCCCCGGGGCAGGGGCTTTGGCTTAGGGCCGGCAGCACGTCCCTTATGGCCTGAAACCTCTATGGATAATGGATCTAGGGGCTGAGCCAATCAGGGACAGAGCTCTCCAGTGGGGAGTGGGGCAGGGGACCCACCCGGGACTCCTGGGTTCTATCCCCGGCTCTGGGAGGGGAGAGGGGTCTGGTGGTTAGAGCGGGGCAGGGGGCACACCCCTGGCTCTTAACGATGCTACGCACCGTCCACTTCCCGTCGTCCGTGGTCATGTCGCAGTAGACCGGCACGGGGATGTTGGGGCCAGCCGGGTAGATCAGATAGACGCCGTCCGTCTCTGATCCCTGGTCGTAGACATCCTCACAGTCCAGGGGAAAGGATTCGTCCGCACACAACTTCTGCTGAGCTGCCCAGCGGAGAGAGCATTAGCCAGACCCTGCCCCTGTTCCCCGATGTGTCCTGCGCTGGGGTCGAATTCTCCACCTCTGCCTCTAGCAGCCCCACATTGCTCTTCTAGGGGGCAGCAGCCACCTCCTGGCCCTCTATGCCCCACCCAGCGACTAGCAGGTGACAGGGCAGGATACGCACAGCGGGGAACGGGCTTGGGGTGGGACTTACCTTGAGCGTTGATGGCTTGGCCATCGGTCATGGGCGCCCACGCCAGGAGGAAGAGAAGCAGTGGGAAATGGACCAGCGAGGACGCCTGTAGCAGCCGGAGAGAGAGAGACACCGAGTGAGGAAGGGACCTTCATCTAGAGTAAAAATGGGGGACCCCAGAGTCAGACCCTCTCCCTGCTCTGAGATCACGGGGTTCAGAGCCCCAGATTCCCCTCCTCCCCATAGAGATTTAATGTATAGTCCCACAAAGCTTTTGGCCTGGGAATTGGTGATGTTTGGGGGCTCACCCAGACCAGTAAGACCCTGGGACCTTTCTTCTCTGGTTCATCCCCTCCAGAAGGAGTGAAACCTGCCCCCAGGTCTCAGTCCACTTGGGTCACTCACTGCACGAAGCTTCGTCACATATACCCCTGCATCCGCGCATTGCCATCACCCGGCTACAGAGCTCCGCACGACCCTTCGGTTCCGAACGTGACGCGCTCCCATAAAAGACCCACTGGGCATCCATTGATGTGGTATACAAGCAGCTGACTCTGTTGCTTATTCTGGGGGGTCCTGTTCGCCCCTTGAGGTGGCTGGACTCTGACTTTCACAGAATGGCCTCACTTAAATTCACAGTTTCCAAATGTTCACTTCCCAATGGTTCATTCCCCTCCCTGCGAAAAATTGATGCTTTATTTCCCGTCGGAATTTGTCGAGCTTCAACTTCCAGCCATTGGATTGTGGTAGATCTTTCTCTGCTAGATTGAAGAGCCCATTAATAAATACCTGTTCCCGATGTCGGTATTTATGGACCGGGATCAAGTCACCCGTGGACCTTCTCTTTGCTAAGCTACATAGATTGAGCTCCTGGAGTCTCTCACTATTAAGGATGGTTTCTAAACCATTCGTCAATCCCATGGCTCTTCTCTGACCCATCCTTCTTGGATTGTGGGCACCAGAACCGGATGCAGTGGTCGCACCAGGGCCAAATATAAAGGTCAAATAACTAGGGCTGTCGATTAATGGCAGTTAACTCAAGTGATCAACTCAAAAAAATGAGTTAAATGTTAAATGTGTTAAATGAATTAAAAATATCAGTTGGGATTAATCACACTGTTAAACAATAGAATACCCATTGAGCTTTATTGCATATTTTTGGATGTTTTTCTACATTTTCAAATATATTGATTTCAGTTACAATAAAGAATACAAAGTGTACAGGGCTCACTTTATATTATTATTTTTGATTACGAATATTTGCACTGTAAAAATGATAAACAAAAGAAACAGTATTTTTCCGTTCACCTCATACGAGTACTGAAGTGCGATCTCTTTATCGTGAAAGTGCAATTTACAAATGTAGATTTTGTTTGTTATATAACTGCACTCAAAAACAAAGCAATGGAAAACTTCACAGCCTACAAGTCCACTCAGTCCTACTTCTTGGTCAGCCAATCGCTCAGACAAACAAGTTAGTTTCCATTGATGGGAGATAATGCTGCCGGCTTATTATTTGCAATGTCACCTGAAAGTGAGATCAGGCATTCGCATGGCACTGTTGTAGCCAGCATTGCAAGGTATTTACGTGCCAGATACACTAAACGTTCGTATGTCCCTTCATGCTTTGGCCACCATTCCAGAGGACATGCTTCCATGCTGATGATGCTCGTTAAAAAAATAATGCATTAATTAAATTTGTGACTGAACTCCTTGCGGGAGAGTTGTTGGTCTCCTGCTCTATTTTACCCATGAAGTATTCTGCCATATTTCATGTTAAAGCAGTCTCGGATGATGACCCAGCACACGTGGTTTGTTTTAAGAACACTTTCACTTCAGATTTGACAGAAAACGCAAAGAAGGTACCAATGTGAGATTTCTAAAGATCGCTACAGCACTTGCCCCAAGGTTTAAGAATCTGAAGTGCCTTCCAAAATCAGAGAGGGACGAGGTGTGGAACAGGCTTTCAGAAGTGTTAAAAGAGCAACACTCCTATGTGGAAATTACAAAACCTGAATGACCAAAAAATAGATAGATAGATGGAGGGGGTTATGGGATAGATAGAAGGAGATTATGGGTGTAGCTAGGTAGATAGATAAAAAAGGGGGTTATGTGATAGGTAGAGAGAAGGGGATTATGGGGCTAGATAGGTAGAAAGAAGGGGGTTATGGGATAGGTAGATGGAAGGGAGTTATGGGATAGGTAGAGAGAAGGGGGTTATGGGGCTAGACAGATAAAGAGTAGGGGGTTATGGGATAGGTAGATGGAAGGGGTTATGGGATAGGCAGATGGGAGGGGGTTATGGGATAGGTAGAGAGAAGGGGGTTATGGGATAGATAAAGAGAAGGGGGTTATAGGATAGGTAGACAAGAGGGGGTTATGGAATAGGTAGACAGAAGGGGGTAGAGAGAAGGGGGTTATGGGATAGGTAGATGGGAGGGGGTTATGGGATAGATAAAGAGAAGAGGGTTATGGGATAGGTAGATGGAAGGGGTTATGGGATAGGTAGACGGGAGGGGGTTATGGGATAGGTAGATGGGAGGGGGTTATGGGATAGGTAAATGGGAAGGGGTTATGGGATAGGTAAAGAGAAGGGGGTTATGGGATAGGTAAATGGGAAGGGGTTATGGGATAGGTAGACGGGAGGGGGTTTTGGGATAGATAAAGAGAAGAGGGTTATGGGATAGGTAGACGGGAGGGGGTTATGGGATAGGTAGACAGGAGGGGGTTATGGGATAAATAAAGAGAAGGGGGTTATGGGATAGGTAGATGGGAGGGGGTTATGGGATAGATAAAGAGAAGGGGGTCATGGGATAGGTAGACTGGAGGGGGTTATGGGATAGGTAAAGAGAAGGGGGCTATGGGATAGCTCGGCGGACAGACAGGGGTCCGCGTGGGGGTGGCGAGACGGAAAGGGCGAGAAGCGGGGTGGGTGGGTCTGGAGATCACGAGCTAGCCCTGGAGGGGATGGTTGGCTGGACAAGGAGCGTTTCGAGCAGTTGCTACCAGCCAGAGCCGAGACAGACCCATCTGCCGAGGCAGAGCGCTTGTGCGATCCCACACACGGCGCGGCCTGGCTCTGTTCTCAGTTAGCTCCCTCGGCCC
The DNA here is from genome assembly GCF_965140235.1 of Caretta caretta. NCBI lineage: Eukaryota > Metazoa > Chordata > Testudines > Cheloniidae > Caretta > Caretta caretta. The sequence goes on along the minus strand of NC_134211.1, from coordinate 2,172,795 downwards.
CCTACTTTCCAGCCCGGCCCCCCCCCAGCATCCCGGGTGCAAGTTACCTCCATGGTGCTGGGTGCTTCCTGTCGTCTGTCCCAGCCCGCAGCCCCTGACTTGTCTGGCCGGAGCTGACCTGGATCACAGCTCGCTCGGCTCCCGTCTTCCCGTGTTTTCCGCTCGGCTCCCCGCCCCCCAGACACCCCCAAAGGCAGGGGATCAGCTGACAGGCTATAAATCGCGGCACAGGGGCTGTGTGTAAACACAACATCTGGCAGGAAATGAAAGGGGGGGGGGAATCGCAGCCGTGGCCTGAGCTAAGGACACCCACGCCCTCCGGGCGGCTTGGCACGAACATAGTGTTCACCGTTCACAAGCTCACGTGTGAACGGGCCGGGGCCTGGGCCAGCGGGGGCGGAGACAGAGGCGCCTTTTGGGGACTGCAGGGGTCAGCTGGGAGCCAGGACTCCTGGGTTCTCTCCCAGCTCTGGGAGGGGAGTGGGGTCTAGTGGGTTAGAGCAGCGGGGGCGGGGCTGGGAGCTGGGACTCCTGGGTTCTCTCCCCAGTTCTGGGAGGGGAGTGGGGTCTAGTGGGTTACAGCAGGGGCCTAGTAGCCAGGACTCCTGGGTTCTCTCCCAGCTCTGGGAGGGGAGTGGGGTCTAGTGGGTTAGAGCATGAGGGGGGCTGGGAGCCAGGACTCCTGGGTTCTCTCCCAGCTCTGGGAGGGAAGTGGGGTTTAGTGCATTGTGGGAGGGGGGCTGGGAGCCAGGACTCCCGGATTCTATTCGTCAAGGGAGGATACGAAAGCATAGCCCCTATAGGGTTAAACTGCCGCTCTGGTTTTAATATAGCCTTCAGCTCAACCATGAGAGTGGGCAGCGTCTGGCTTAAGGACAAGCTCACCAAGGGCTGGAAGTAACCCAGCGGGGTCCTGTCTGAACCAACCCACCCCCGCCCCTTGCCTCCCCTCCAACACCTCCGGGCCTTGCAGGGAAAGCGGAAGGGGGAAGGGGGGGGGGGAATGTCTGTGGCTCACATCCAGATGTGAACAGCTGCACGTGTTCCCTTCTAGTACTCTTTGCATCCCCGACCCGGATCAGCAGCAGGGAACTGGCCAGGACCCAGGGGATCCTGAAGTCCCTTCTCCAGGAAGGGAATATTGGGCCAGCCCTAGAATGAGGCCTTCAGCTTGTCCCCCAGCTGCCATAAATATGCCCCACCAGGGCCCACCTCCCCCACCCCCCTTCCACACCCAGGGCAGGATTGTCCTGGGCCCATCTGCTCCCCAACGGAGACTCCCCATCTAGGCTGCGTTGCACGCCCCATGTCTGCTTGCTCTGTGTTGTGGCTACTGTGGAAACTGGACCAATGTTAAGGGCAGCCCCCAGAAACCAAAGCAGGCGTCCCCTGCCCCTCACCGCTTTCTCCCGAACATCTGGAACAGACGCCTCCCAGCTGCACTTCATTTCCCTCGCTTATTAGCTCAGAGAGGCCGCATTTGGGATGAAAGGAGTTTATTGGCTTAGAGAGAAGAATCCAGGCCTGAGCGTATCCAGAATGCCTGTTGGACACGTTTAACAACATAAGAGGCTTGCGAGCCGCGGCTGGTGGCTCGGAGGTGGGCTCCGAGGGTGGAGAAACAACTCGGTTCCTCTCTATGAACAATTCACTTGGAGGTGCCAATCACGGGAGTGGTGGGCGGGACGGGGTCGCAAGAGGTCATCTCGTTCGGTCCCACCACGCTGAGGCAGGACCAAGTCAACCTAGACCCTCCCCGGCAGGTGTTTGCCCAATCTGTTCTTAAAAACCTCCAGTGATGGGGCCTCCCCCACTTCCCCAGGGAGCCCGTTCCAGCACTGAACTAGCCTTAGATCTGGAAAGTTTTTCCTGATATCCAACCCTTGCTGCAAACTGAGACAGTTCCTTTGTCCACCCCTTAGTGGAGTTGGAGGCCCAATCAATGGTGACGAGCCATTGGCTTCTCTGGCGTTCGGCTCAGACTCCTAGGCCCAGATCTTGAAAAGGTATCAAGGTGCCTAGATCCCATTGAAATTCAGCTCCCTGGAGGATCTGGGCCTTTGTTAAACAAGTGGTGAGAAGGGTCTGGATCGGCACTCAGCGAGGGAAGATTCATTTGTCCCCATTATCTTTTGCCACGTTTGGAACCTTCTGAGAACGTCAATCCAAGGATGTGGAGTTTATAAACTTCATTTAAGAATGCAAACTCCCTGAGACTAATCTCTCTGGCCCAAGGGTCCCAGAAATTCTGCCTGCAGGGTCACCACGCCTTGTCCAACCAGCTAGGTCGAAGGAGTTTATGAACAGTAGTTGAGAAGGTCACGTTTCCCCACTGGCAGAGCCGTCAGAGTTTGCAACCTCCATCTGCTAAACATCTCTGGACCAAAGAAATCATACGCTCCAGGGGCAAAATATCAGAATGCTGCATTGTCTTCCGTGTGACTGAAACAACCTACCGCATCTCTGATAGCGAAATATTCGCTCCATCAGAAGAATAACCAACGGCATCAAGTCTTTGTAGATCACAAAACCGAAGGAAATTCCCAGACAAAAAAACTTTGTTAAAGCCGTAACCAATTCACTTACAAAACATCTGCAAGGCCTGAAATAGTTAAAGTAACAATAAAGTTAAATGTTTGAAATACCGGGAAACTCCTACCGTTTCCACAAATACCCGTAATGCTGGCATGTTTATCGACACACCTCTATTTATCCATCAATGTCGTGTCCAGCTACCAGACGACTCCCGTATATCAAAATATCTGAGTGGAAGCTCATTCACAGTTTTCAGTCGTTAGTGGAAACACCACAAAGCTACACAGATTATCTCAGTACTTAAATATCTGTGGTTTATGATTTTTAGATCTAATTCATGCGAGAAATGCCATCAATTAATCCATCGTAAATATAAACCTGCAAATATCCCCTCAAATTTATATAGGGGGTCATTCGACCTAGGGAAAGAGACTTCCACTTCAAATTGGCCATAACAGCAAAGAAAATTCTTATTCTTATGGGTTGTAACTCAGATTGCTGGTTGAAAGACGGTGGTGGTGGAAGAGGAGAATTGAAAACATTTTTATTTATTTATGTCGGTATTTTTCCTATCACTTCCCTCATCTAAATTTGCAATTTTCAACATTTGCAACTTTCAAATTTTCAGCGTTTCCAAACTCAGGTCCCCTCTCAGTCTTTGTTTTTCTAGGCGAAAAAAGACAATCTCTCTGAGTCTCTTCCCATAAGATCGGCTTCCCGATCCCCTGACTGTCCCCAAAGACCTTTTCTGCCCCTGTCCAACTCTGAATCCCACTGTCTTTAACGCGAGTGCACAGAACCAAGCACACCCAGAACTGAGATGAGGTCTTCCCCGGGCCTTAATACCTCCCAATCGTTCCCTGGTCAAAATCAGAAATGTTGACATGTTGTCGTCAAATTAGAAACATTCAAAACATTTTTGATTAGCTTCACCCTCAGCCCAAACCTCTGCGACTCCTCCCAAGTTATCTCAACCACCCTGCAAAAACAGACGCTGATTATCGGGCCCTGTGCATTTATGACCTCTTGAAATGATCAGCAAAGGTTGTTTTGTTCCATCTTAAACTCCCTAGTCCTAAATATATACATGAAGATAGAGACCTAGAACAACTGGTTGACCCCCTCGTGCCTACGGCACCCTTGCTGTAGTTGCAGAGAAATATACACACGTTTACAGTGTTTCACAAAGTTTTTTGTCTGGGAATTTCCTTAGTTTTTAAACTTTTAAAATATTTTCCCAAAGGGAATGCTAAAACCCAGGGCCTTTAGGTAGCCAACACTGGGGAGACTGGACCAGAGATATAGATTCCTTCTTCCTTTTCCTTCTAGCTTGATAGAGGAGTGGGGGAATTCTCTCTTTTTCTCTGTCCACCCCCCTTGGTTTTAAATCAGATACAGCAGGCAGGTCAAGAGCAGCAGGGTGCTGGCAACGACAGAGGCAGCCTGGCTGGGCCAGCCAGCATCAGGGTGCTTTTGCCCCTTGGGGTCTGCCACAGCACGGGATTCCCGGCCTTTGGGCTCCTTGACAAACTCCAGATTGGGGATGTATTCCCGGATCCAGCTTTGGTAGGAGGTGAGGCGACTGTAGACCCCGGGGCGGTTTTTGATGGCGCAGCCCTCGCCCCAGCTGACGACTCCGGCCAGCACCCAGACATCACCCAGAATGCACGCCATAGGGCCGCCAGAGTCACCCTGCAGAGCAGAGAGAGAGCAGGGTTAGTGCCCTAGGCGGGGAACCAGGGGTTTGGGGGGGGGTCTATTCTGAGCTATGCCACAGACTTCCTTAATCTCAGTCGGGGTCTGTGCAATGCCTGGCACAAAGGGCCCCAATCTCAGTCAGGAGGCTCTGTGCAAATGGCAGCTCTGAAATGCAGCCACCTCTGGGGTGGGGCTTGGCAGGTGGATAACAGTGGCCCTGTGATGCTGCAAAGAGATTGCTTGCACAGAACCCAGGCCTTGTCGAGTAGCTGTGACCTGTTCTGGGATGGGACTCTGGGCCTATTCCCCCTGCCCCCCCACCCCAGCCTGCTCCCTGGGCTGACAGCCAGGACTCCTGGGTTCTCTCCCTAGCTCGGGGAGGGGGGGGGAGTGGGGGCTGTGGGTCGGATCAGGGAGGGCTGGGAACCAGGACTCCTGGGTTCTCTCCCCAGCTCTGGGAGGGGAGTGGGGGCTAGTGAGTCGGAGCAGGGAGGGCTGGGAACCAGGACTCCTGGGTTCCCTCCCCGGCTCTGGGAGGGGAGTGGGGGCTAGTGGGTCATATCAGGGAGGGCTGGGAACCAGGACTCCTGGGTTCTCTCCCCGGCTGTGGGAGGGGAGTGGAGTCTAGGGAGTTGCAGGGCTGGGGAGGAGGGGCTGGGAGCCAGGACTCCTGGGTTCTCTGGCCAGGGGGCTCACATTGCAGGCATCCTTCCTGCCCTCGGCGTAACCGGCGCAGATCATGTCAGCCTGGATATTCCTGTGGGGCAGCGTGTTCTGCATGTTGGTGAGGTACAGATTCCTGCATGTCTCGGAGTCGATGATGGGGACTCGCACCTTCTGGAGGGTCTGCGGGGAGGGCAGGTCCACTGCAAGGGGGCAGCAAGAGCTGGGGGTGAGGTGCTGGGCTCAGCCCGGTTCCCGGGGGGCAGAGCTGGACTGCCCTCCCCAGAGCACCCCGCCGTTCTGCCTTTGTCTGCTCCGGAGTTCCTTCTCCCGCGGCCCGCCCATGAAATCCAAGGCTCTTCCACGCGTTCTTCCATTCATATTCTCATTTGATCTTTCTAACCCCCCTCGAACACAGGAGTTTTCTTTCTTTCTTTCTTTCTTTCTTTCTTTCTTTCTTTCTTTCTTTCTTTCTTTCTTTCTTTCTTTCTTTCTTTCTTTCTTTCTTTCTCTTCCTTCCTACTTTACAGTTAATTTCTTTCTTTCCTTCATTTCCTTGTTCTTCCCTTCTCTCTCTATCCCTCCTGCAACCGCAGGGTTCGGTCTTCCTTTTTCCTGGCCTTTTCTCATTCTTTTGGTCTCTCGTTGCCCTCCCCTTAAGTCCAAGGCTTTTTCACTCTTTCGTTCATTGTCTCATTCTCGCTTTCTCTGCCATGCCCCCTGTCTTTCACTCGAGGGCTCCTTCGTTCATTTTTACACTCTGTCCTTCTCTGTGTGAGCTCCACCCCTCTTCCTTCCTTCTCTTTTTGTTAATGCTTCCATTCACTCTTTGTCCCCTCCTTTAACACTAGGGGTCAGACTCGCTCTTTTTATTTCATTTTCCTAATTCTTTCTTTCTTTCTTTCTTTCTTTCTTTCTTTCTTTCTTTCTTTCTTTCTTTCTTTCTTTCTTTCTTTCATCACTAGTCCTCCAGATCGCCTGACCCCTGGCATACCTCCCTCCCTCCCATCTTTCTGGCCCCGCATTCCCCTAGACCTACCCCAAGGACCCATCCCCGCCCTGGGTGTCCCATCCTGACCTACCCCAAGAGCGCAGGTGGCCCCAGCCGGTCACCCAGCAGACTTTGCCTGGGGGGAAGCGGACGGAGGCATCCGGGAGGCAGATGGGCAGGATGTAGTTAGTGAAATTCACCCGCCTGGCCAGCTGGACCAGGGCGATGTCTCCGCTCGTGGTCTGCCCGGCGTACCTAGGGTTGGTGATGATGCGCCGGACTGGGCAGGCGCATGAGTTGGGGCCTGGGTTCAACAGCTGGTGGGCCCCCAGCACCACCCGGTACTGGGTCAGGTTCAGGACCCTGTGAGAAACGCATTAGTGGCAGGTCAGGAGTGAGGGGCACCAGCAGAGCTGCAAGGGCAGGGATGGGCTAGCAGGGTGCTGGGGGTCGGGAGTGAGGGGCCCTGGCAGAGCTAGGGGGCCCAGGGCTGGGCTAGCAGGGGGCTGCGGGTCGGGAGTGAGGGGCACCGGCAGGGCTGGGGGGGCAGGGCTGGGCTATCAGGGGGATGGGGGTCGGGGGTGAGGGGCCCCGGCAGGGCTGGGGGGGCAGGGCTGGGCTAGCAGGGGGCTGGGGGTCAGGGGTGAGGGGCCCCGGCAGGGCTGGGGGGCCCAGGGCTGGGCTGGCAGGGGGCTGGGGGTCGGGAGTGAGGGGCCCCGGCACGGCTGGGGCTCGAGAACCCCTGTACTCACTGGTAGAAGCAATGAGCAGCCGTCACCACCCATTCGTCATTGATGAGGGACGCCCCGCACATGTGGACTCCTTTCCACTGGATGCTGGCCTGCCAGGGGAACTCTCCCTCCACCGTGTCCTGCCCCTTCACGATCCGGTTCAGGTTCATTTGCGGCTTCCCGCAGACTGCAGAGAAAGGAGACATAAGGCAGGATCCTGGCCGAGATCGGCTCGCCCCGGGGTCTGCTGGGTAGGGCTGCCAACTTTCTAATCGCACAAAACGGAACACCCTCGCCCCGCCCCTTCCCAGAGGCCCCACCCCTGCCCCGCCCCTAACCGGAGGCCCCGCCCCTGCTCACTACATTCCCCCTCCCTCCGTGGCTCGCTCTTCCCGACCCTCACTCACTTTGACTGGGCTAGAGCAGGGGGTTGGGGTGTGGGTGGGAGGGAGGGCTCTAACTGGGGCTGCGGGCTCTGGGGTGTGGCCAGAAATGAGGGGTTTAGGGTGTGAGGGGGGTTCCCGGCTGGGGCAGGGAGTTGGGGGGCAGGCGGGGGTGAGGGCTCTGGCTGGGAGAGTGAGCTCTGGGGTGGGGCTGGGGATGAGGGGTTTGGGGTACAGGAGGGGATCCAGGCTCGGGGGTGAAGCCTAGGGATTTGGAGCGAGGGAGGGAGCTGCAGGTTGAGGCAAGGGGTTAGGGTGTGCGAGGGGGTGAGGGCTCTGGGCTGGGGGAGCAGGCTCTGGGGATGAGGGGTTTGGGGTGCAGGAGGGGTCTCTGGGTCTGGGGGGGGGCTCAGGGCTGGGGCAGGGGGTTGGCGCGTGAGGTTGAGGCAGGGGCTTACCTCGGGCGGCTCCCGGTCAGTGGCGCAGCGGGGCTAAGGCAGGCTCCCTGCCTGTCCTGGCTCCGCGCTGCACCCCAGAAGTGGCCAACAGGTCCAGCTCCTAGGCAGGAGGGCCAGGAGGCTCCCCGTGCTGCTCTCATCTGCAGGCACCGCCCCCCAGATCCCATTGGTCATGGTTCCCTGCCAATGGGAGTGGGTAGCTGGTGCTTGGGGCAGGGGCAGCGTGCAGAGCCCCATGGTCCTCCAGCCTAGGAGCCGAACCTGCTGGCCTCTTCCACCAGGGTCCCTTTTTGACCCGGCGTTCCAGTCAAAAACTGGACACCTGGCAACCTTACTGCTGGGGGGCTGGTACCGGGCGTGGGCATTGCTGAGCGCGGCTCAAGACTCACCTCCGTTTGCCTCGCTCTGTTGAGCACCTGAAATGCAAAGAGACAGGGTCAGAGGGAGAGCCACAGGGTCTGCCTCTATGCAGCAGCCTCAATCGTGATTCCACTCGGGTCTTTTCTCCCGCCCACCACCAGGGGGTGGCAGAGAGACTAGCTATGCTACCCAGTTCCACCCCAGAAGTGGCTGCATCTCAGCACCAGATGTTCATTCTCTCCTAACTTCCACCTTTCGCAGATAGCCAACTCAATAAAACATTGCCGGCCTTAAGTATTCAAAATCACGAGCCAGGTCCCCAGGCAAGGACGAGCTCATAAAAATCAAGAGATTTTTAAAACTAATAAACTGTGGGGTTCTTTTTATTTGCCATCTGACTTTTGAATAGTTAGCTGGAGACGTTTGGGTGTTTTCCCATCAACATATGCCCATTTGTCGAAACGGGAACTCTTCGTGAAACAGGGGCGGACTGGCCAAATTTCCCCAGCTGAGAACAAGTTGTTGTTGGTGGTGGGGGGGGGGGAAGTCTTTTGAGCCAGCCAAAAAGTTTGATTTGGACATTTTTGAACAGAAAAATTCTTGCCTCAAAGAGATTTTGATTCTGAAATTGAAGGAAATGAGCCCGGGGGGAAGAAGAGGGGGAGAAAAAAAGTTGAGAAAAAGGTGGAAATCGAAAAGAAACTTCTCAATTGACCCAGTATGGGAAAAATATTTTTTTCTGTTCCCTAATATCGTCAGGGGTTTGACGTTTGAGCCCGATTTCAGCTGAGTAAAAACTCCGGAACATATTTGAGGGGCAGGAAACCGTTTCCCACCCAGCTCTGATCTGGGCTTCTCGGAGCAATCGGCTCAGGCTCTCTGCAGACTTCAGACAGCCCCACTATGTTGGTCAGACTCCATGCAGCTCCCTGCCTCAGATTCAGCCCCCTGTGACGGTTCTGGGATTGAGGGTCTCAGACCTAGGGCTGTTCCCCGGCTGCTCCCAGAGGCAGATCCACATTCCAAGGCCGTGATGGGATCAGAACGGGCGCATCACAGCTGGCTTCATGTTCCCGTGTTTAATTACGGGGTGGCAATTACCCGGGATTAGGGAGAAGGAAGTGAAAGATCGAGGCAGGGAGCTCCAGCACCGTGGAATGCGGCTCTGCCTTTGTGTTGTAACAGATCTGGCGACAGGCCCGGCCCAGAGTCTCTGGGCTAGCCACACCCCGGTGTCCTTAATCCTTCCTGCCATCTCAGGTCAGACCCAGCGGCCCACCTACCCTGGTAGCCCACCCCCAACCCTGTCACCCCACATAGGACCCTAGTCCCATCTATCCTGGTATCCTGTCCCCATCCCTGTCACCCCAGATAGGACCCATAGCCCCATCTATCCTCGAATCCCGTCCCCATCCCTGCCACCCCAGATCGGACCCATAGCCCCATTATCCTGGTATCTCACCCCCATCTCTGTCACCCCAGATCAGACCCATAGGCCCATCTACTCTGGTATCCTGCCCCCATCCCTGTCACCACAGGTCAGACCCAGAAGCCCATCTACCCTGGTATCCCATCCCCATCTCTGCCACTGCAGGTCAGACCCAGGATCCCATCTAGCATGGTATCATGTCTCCTCCTTCCCACCCTGCCAGCGCCCTGAGACCCAATTACTCCATCCACACGACCCGCATTAGTGGCATTGCCCTTTGCCAGGCTTGCCCGGGCAGTGGCTCGTTAAGAATTACAGCGGTACCTCATTAGCCAATTAAACAGACCAGCTGCAGAACTCCCCCTGAGGCGTGGAGTTCTGCTGGCTGGTTGCACCCGGGGCCGGGGGCCGGGCGCTTGCGAAGATGGTGCCCACCTTATCTTCTCTGCCCGGCCTTGCTGGGGTCCCGGCAGACAGAGCTCTTCACCTGGCTCCGAGTGTGTGGGTAGGTTGGGCACCAGCTGAGGGGCATGGAGGAGAGACCGACGGGAGAAATTTGTCCCGTCACATAATTCTGGAGCACTTCAGGACGGGAGAGAGGCAGGACTCCTGGGTTCTCTCCCCGGCTCTGGGAGTGGAGTGGGGTCTAGTGGCTTAGAGCCCGGGGGAGGGGTTAGGACCAGGACTCCTGGGTTCTATTCCCAGGTTTGCTAAAGATTCCCTGTGGGTAAGTCCATGCTTTGCTCTGGGGCTCAGTTTCCCTATCTATAAAATGGGGAGCATGCTTCTCTTTCGGCTGCCTTCCGCTTGTGGCAGGGACTATCTCTTCCTGTGTGTCTGTGCAGTGCCCCATGTGATGGGACTAAAATATTGGACTGAGGCATATTTGTGCCAGTTGCTTCATTTGATTAGGAGAGAGGCTTAAAATATAGGGGGAGTGGTATGCAGAAATTGAGAGAAAGACAGCCCCCCCGGGGGCAGGGCAGCTGGGCAACAGGCCCACAAGGATGGCTCGCTGGGGTGAAACAGCTGCACGGCGTTTGCATTTCACCAGCTTTTGACTTAAATCTGCAGGTGATTCTAAACAGGGAGGAGCTGCATAAACGAGACTGGACTTGAAACTCAGTGTAAAGGTTGCCACCAAAAGATGAAACAGGCCAGAGAAATAACTAAATGTGAAACGAGCCACCCTAGAGCACGCTTGATATTGATACAGATTGAGGACACTTATTACGAGTGAACCCATTTTGGTGCCAAAATAAGAAAAAGATACTTTTGGGGGGCATTATTTTAACCAAAATCATGCTGCATTTTTGCACAAACCATTTGTTGTCGCCCAGATTATGGCATTTTTGGATCCAGCTACGTTTTCAGCTCAAACGTTTGCCTCCGAGCGTAGTATTTTTGGACAAATCTTGGCTTCTTTTCCCCACTAAATGTCTTTGATTTGTGCATTTTTGGACCGGGTCCTCTTTCAACCACAAGGTTTATGCCTTTGACCCCAAAACGTTTGACCCAGATTTCAGTTGGTGTTTTAGACAAGTTACTGCTTTTCCCCCAAAACAACCATTTTTATGACCAGTTCCCCTTTCAATCCCAATTGCTGTTATCCAAATTTTAGTATTTCCGGGCAGATTTTTCTGGGAAAATATCTTCCAACACAGATTTTTGCATTTTAAAACTTTTTTTTACACCGATTTTTCTGTTTTTTCCCTCCAGAAATGTTTGTTCTGCCCAGAGCTTGGCAGTTTTTAACCCAGACCGTGGCAATTTTGGGATCACAAGGTTTTTTTAAGTGCAGGTTTTACCATCACAAGTTACTTGACCCGGCGTTTTGCAGTTTTTTGACCACAACATTTTAACAACCCAGACACTGCAAATTGATGGCAATTTTGCAACCAGTGATTGATGCTGACACAGCGTCAGAACAAGGATAACAGACTCACCAGGACCCTGACTCTCTAGACCTTCAGCCAAGGCAGGATGTTAGTTAGACCAATTGCCCCAGCAACAACACTTAACAGGTAGCTGCAGATTTGCCACAGTGCAGGGAATACTTTAGCTACAATGGACACATCCCACCCTTTACTCACAGAACTATGAACGGAACCCAAGAGTCCTCACTCCCAGCCCCCCTGCTCTAACCACTAGACCCCACTCTCCTTCCCAGAGCCAGGTATAGAACCCAGGAATCCTAGCTCCCAGCCTCCCAGCGCTAGCCCATGAGACTCCCCTCCCAGAGCTGGGGATAGAGCCCAGGAGTCCTGGGTCCCCCCTCCAGGCCACTAGACCCTACTCCCCTCCCAGTGTGGCAGATAGAACCCAGGAGTCCTGCCTCTCCCCTCCCCACTCCTTCTCTGTAGGCAGATCACTCAGACCGATGGACTTTCTTACCCATCAGCACAATGAGCAGAAGCAGACATCCCATTCTCCTTGCCCAGCTCAGCCCGCTGGCCTTGGTTCGCCGCTCCTCCATACTCTCGTTAGCAGCACTGATCACTAAACCCAAAGGGGATCCCAAAGCTCCCAGAGAGAGGCAGCCAGGCCACCTGGCAATGCACGCAGCCAGGAAAGGGTGTGCATCCCAACACGATTTATATCCAGCCAGTTAGTCTGCCTAGAATGTTGACCGACGGGTTCAGCAGATGTTGGCACATGTCCCGCCTTCTTCCCAAGCATCCCTGTTGCCGCTTGCCAGATGTGAACCAGCTGTTCCCTCAGTTCTCCTCGCCTGCTCTTCCCCCTTCCCCGGACTCCCTCCTTTGCTGCTGCTGGCACCCCCAGGTGACCCCAGTGTGTAGGTTGAGGTGCCAGAGGCAAAGCCTTGCCAATAATAACACGGCCCTCTGGTGCAGTATTAATACACGGAGCTGCGAAAAGGTGCTGAGGCACTTCAAAGCAATACTCCAGTAAGAATACAAGTACTGTGATAGTATTAATTACTATTTATTATTTTATTTTATTAAAGAAGATGTTCTGGTATAGCCCAGTAAGGCTCCTGCAAGCTCACTGGTATGGTGATATGCGATGGAGCTGCAAAAGGTACTCTGGTATTTTTACAGTAATACTGCAGGAAGAATATTAGTACTGTGGTATTACTGAGATTACAAAAGGTATTGTGGTATTTTACAGTACTCATTCTGTGGTATTCTAACTACGACTACCAAAGGTGCTCTGTTATGCTGGAGTAATACCCTAGCAAGCAGATTGATAACATAAATGCTCTTAATAGAGATACCAAGAGTTTAAAAGGACTACAAAAAGTGCTCTGGTATTCTGTGGTAATACTCCAGCACGCTCACTGACACTAATAGTCAACAGAGGTGCAAAAGGTACTCTTGTATTCTCTGGGAATATTCCAGTAAGATCATTCGTATTTTCACTGTTTATCGGTCTCTACAAAGTACGTTGGTATTTTAAGTCATAAGATCACCAGGAGTTTGGTACTCTTAATACAGCCATGAAAGATACTCTGGTATATGATAGTACTAGCCCAGCAATCTCACTGGTAGAATAATACTAAATAGAGCTGCAAAAGGTATTCTGGTCTTCTACAGTAATACTCCAGTAATATCGCCAGGACTGTGGTACTTCTCATAGGGCCACAAAGTATACTCTAGTATTTTACAGTAATACCGCAGCAAGCTCACTGGTACAATAATACTCAATACAACAGCAAAAAGAACACTAATATTTTACAGTAGTACTTCAGCAGACTCACTGGTACTGCAATACTCTTAGATCTTTAAAATGTACTCTGGTATGCTTCAGTCCAATATTATAATCAGTGGCAGAAAAGGTACAGTACTCTGATATTTTAAAGTAATCCTCCAGTTAGATGACAAGTATGGTAGCAATCCTACTAGGACTACAAAATATACTCCAGTATTACTGAGTAATAGTCCAGTTATTGTCGTACCATGCAAAAGTAGCCAGTTATTGTCATACCATGGAAAAGTACTCTTGTAATACTCGAGTTAGATTACTGGTACCATACAAAAGCTCACTAATATTGTAGTATTCTTTATAGGCTCTCTAAAGACAATCTGGTAGTGTAGAGAAGTACTCCAATTACGTTATTATAGTACTGAACAATAATACTCTGGTATTCCACCTTAATACTGCAGTAAGTTCACTATGAGGGGCACTTAATAGGGCACAAAATACTTCGGTATTCAATAAGAAATATTCTAGTTACATTACTAGACCGCATACTAATATCATACCTACTATCAGTCTGGTAGTCCATGACAATGCTCAGCTAAACACCTTAGGCCTCTTAGTAGGGCTATAAAATATACCTTAGTATTCTACCATAATGCTCCAATAAAATTATTGATACTGTACAAATATATGCAGCCAATACTTCCAGCAAATTCACTCTTAGTGTCGTACTCATAAAAGGAGACTCACAAATGCTGTGGTACTTGCCATAGAGACAAAAGACTCGGGTATTTTCTAACCGAACACCAGTAAGTCCTCTGGTGCTGGATTTCTCTTAATAGGGTTTATAGATAATCTGCTGGTATTTTTCAGTAATATTCCAGTTGCATTATTGGAAGTACTGTTATACTACCGTAATACTCCAGATAACGCGTTAGTACTGTACAACGGTGCTCTGCTACTTTACAGCAATACATCAGGAAACTCACTCTTACTTTAATATTCTTAACAGGGCTACAAAAGTTATAATTCTCCAGGGTATTTTACTGCAGAATAGCAGAAGGCCTGTGTGTACCGCTAATAGTCTACCCGTATTATTATTGGGAAACACCAGAGTACCTTTGTGCCGTACTAATAGTCTAATGATATTACTTCTGGACAATAATCAGAGCACTTTCATGCAGTACTACAGCTAATTGTATTATTACTGAAAAATACCAGAGTACTTTCTTGCAGTATTAATGCTTTAACAGTATTATTAATTGTTATGATTATTACTGTAGAATAGCATAATATTTTGCTGGGCAGTATAATACTCTGGTACTCTGCAGTAACAATACTCCAGGATTACTCCTGCAGGTTATTTGGAAGTCTCTGTGAAAGACAGGAAACCTGCCAGGGTTGCGATCTGGCAGTAACAAAGGATGTGAAACCCAGTTAAGTTAGAGGGGAACTGATCTTTTTCCAGACTGTTTAAAATGACCAGTTGTTTTTATTGACAGGTATTTAACTAAACACACAAGTATCACTTGGTCAAAAGAGCTCTTCCAGTCACTCCTGAGCACTATCTCAATGTACGTCACTAAGACATCTAAGCAGCTATCCAGCAAACAGAAGACATATTTTTAAAACAATTCCCCAGCTCTGGGAGGGGAGTGGGGTCTAGTGGGTCAGAGCTGGGAGGACTGGGAACCAGGACTCTTGGGCTCTATCACCACTTCCTAGCTGGATTGCATGAGACCCAGAGGAGACAAACCCATCTAATTCTCCCTGACCCCACCTTTCAGAGATGCTGCAAACCTTGCCATTTCCTGCCAGGGATTTCAATGAACCCCACCATCCCCTAAGCCAAAACCCCGTTCATGGCAGTGGGGTAGCAAAAGAGCCAGGGGATGCTAGGTGGGTGGCTCGGGGAGGGGGATCTGTTGGGGAAAGCCTCCCTGGGGGATCAGAGGGGAGCCAGGGTGCTGGAACTCTGCCTGGCTGGCCTTGTTTGCCTGATAGCTTCCTGGAAAGACTTTAATCATCAGGGCGAGGCACCCAATTAGAGGGATAAACTCCCCATCCAGGGGACCTTCTTTTGGGGCAAGCTTCCAGCATAAGTCCTGACTCGTCACCTGACTCCCTTCCAAAGCCAGAATAGAACCCAGGAGTCCTGGCTCCCAGCCCCCCTGCTCTAACCCACTAGACCCCACTCCCCTCCCAGGAGTTCTGACTCCTAGCTCCCCCACTAGGAGCCCTGGTGGGTCCCAGGGCTCAGTGATACTTCAGCTCCAGGTGGCACTCTGGGGGGTACCTGTCACACCAACCATCTGTCCAGCTATCTACCCCTGTATCCCTGACCATCTACCATCCACCTCCATACACACCTCTCTATCCATCCATCCATCCATCCATCCATCTAATGCCCCCAAATACCAATAATACACAGTTAAGCTTGCCCTGCTCTGCTTCGTTCTCTAGGGATGGGTCAGTATGGGTGGTGGAAAAGTAAATGCCCTCCCACAGGAAGCGGTGTATTCTCCAGCTTTCCACGGCATCAAGACCAGCTGCCTTTCTGGAAGAGGCTTCAGGGCAACACATGTGACAGGGCTCCACAAAGCGGGTCTCAGGGTGAAATTTAACGGTTTCTGTGTTACAGGAGGTCCAACTACAGGATGTAACTTAAAATCCATGGATCGGCAACAGGGAGAGAAGGAGGAGGATGAGGAGAAGGTGGAATCATCCCATAGATTTGAATTCCAGCATTCGCCTGCATGCACTCCAGTCACATTCACGGCATAAGGCGTCAGTGCGCTGACTGATGACAGGATCAGCTGGCTCTGTGCTACGAAGCGAGGTGCATGTGGACTTTGAGAGAGCCGTCACACCCTGGGTCAGCGCTGAGTCCTGGAGGGTGGCCCAGGTATCTTCTTGCTCGTCGGCATTTGGTTGCCTACATGAATAATTGCCAGGGCTCAGGTGAGGGCAGGCAACTTCCCAGAAGGAAACCTCAAGGCAAGGGCTGGGGATAGCTGGGAATACAGGATGCTATCCTGTAGGGAATATGGGTGACCATTTATGATGTTATGGATACCAGTGTTACAAAATTGCAATGCATCTTACAACATATGCCATGTAAAGTATCTGTGGAACAGTTATAACTAAGGCTCCGTGTTTGTCACGGGTTCTGTCACTTTCCGTGACTTCTGCCGTGGCTGGTGCACCTGGGCTGGGAGACGCCCATGCAGCTCCGGCAGCCCCATGGCCAGTCGCACCGGCTGCTGCTGGGGCAGTCTCGGGCTCCCCCCGCCCCACCTCCCAGCGGCAGGAGTTTGGGTAGGGGGGGGTTCAGGGCTGGGGATTAGGGGGTGGGGTGGTACTTACGTGGGGGGGGGGGGCTTCCCAGAAGGGCGACAGGAACTTCCCTCCACACCTTTGTGCCTGCAGACACCGCCCCGGCAGCTCCCATTGGCTGCGGTTCCCAGCCAATGGGAGCTGGAGAACAGGGGCTGGGGCATAGAGAAGGCAGCACAGGGAGCTTGGAGCCAGAGGTCGCTGCTTCTCAGGAGTCTGGCAGGGAACCTGCCCCATCCCTGCTATGCCCCCGAAGCCCCCATGAAGCCCCCCCGGGCCATACCCCCCCACCCGAGTACCCCCAGCATCCCCCTGGGTCATGCCCCCCCCTGAGTATCCACTGCCCCCCCCCCCCAGGCTGCCCCCCCAAGTGTTAGTCAGGGTTATACAGTAAAAGTCGCGGACAGGTGACAGGCAGTAAACCAAAATTCACAGCTTATGACCTGTCCTTGACTTTTATTAAAAATACCCGTGACTAAAACGTAGCTGTAGTTATAATTGGCTAAATATGCTAATCATGTTGATACGTATGTATCACATCTGCATGATGAATGATAAGGATGTGCGTATCCGTGCAGTGTCAAACCTGTGCTGCGTGGCTGGGTGACACCCGCAGACCCACTGGCAGCCACACTGCCTGGCCTGTGCGATGGCCCATCCAGTGCAATCAGCTGCACAACGAAGCCACGGAGAGAGACGTCAGGGCCTACGCCGATGAGTCAGCGGGACGTGTAGGGACAGGAGTCTCCAAGTGCTTTTCCAGGCCCGTGTGCTGTGTGTTTGGGACGGAGGGTGAACCGGCCACATGGCAAAAGATATAAAAGGCAGCGGCATTGTCTCTGTTTTGTCTTCAGTCCTGCTTCTCCCCTCTGGAGTAACCTCTCTGAAGACTGAAGCTTTGAACCAAGGACTGACAGACCCATCCAAGCTGTGGATGTGTTCCAGAGGGACTTTCTAGCCTGCTAAGAACCTGATATATGCATCTGATTGCTTTGACTATTGAATAGCTCTCTTCTTGGTCTTTTCTTTTTGTTTATAATAAAACCTTAAGTTTTAGACACTAAACAATTGGCGGGCGGGGTGGTATTTTGGGTAAGAGCCAAACTAGTACTGATCTGGTAATGTAGCTGGCCCTTTGCGGTCAGAAGAACATTTTGTAAAGCGAATAGAATTTTAAGTAACTTCTCACTGTACTGGACCGAGGTGCTGATTGGGAGCCAGAGACAGGAACGCAATAAAGGGGGCTGTGTGATTTCTTTTTTCTAGGTTCTTGATAACCAGTGTGGGGGAATCAGGAGCACAGTTGGCGACTGGTTGGTGAGTCTAACTTCAATGTTAACCACCAGTTTGGGGAGAATCTGCTCTCCTTTCGGCAGCCTGCCATGACCTTGGCATTTGCAGTGTGGGTTACCCTAGGCACCTCGGGTCACGCAAGACACAAGGCATTGCAGCCTGTAGATTGATTTAGGGTGCAAATTGCATGAGTCACTAATAACAGGTTCTTTCCTCAGGTGGCTTTGTGAAATTCTATAACGAGTGGGACTGGAGGTTACAGATATAAAGGCAGGAAGCCTTCATTTCAAATCCAAATTACAACAGTGAATTGCACCCATACGGTAGCAGAGAGA
The DNA here is from genome assembly GCF_965140235.1 of Caretta caretta. NCBI lineage: Eukaryota > Metazoa > Chordata > Testudines > Cheloniidae > Caretta > Caretta caretta. Next base: position 2,154,920 of record NC_134211.1, on the reverse strand, counting down.
GGGCCTGGAGCACTGGGCCTGGGGCAAGACCTGAGGCCGGAACCAGAGGCTGGGAACCAAAGTCAGGCCACGTATTAAAGCAGATGCTCACAAGTTCACTGTCCAATACGTGAACTTGGCAAAGTTGTTGCTCGTGTAGTAAGTATTAGATGTTTATGTACATATTTGGTTCAAGGCTAGCATATTTACACCCCAATCTAGTACAAGACAAGATGGTTTGACAGGTTTGTTCAAGATATCAGGAGCAAGGGGAGGTAACAAACAAAAGTCATGCCACAGGTAAGGTGGTACGTAAGTTGTGTGTTCTAGTTATTTGTCTCAGTCTATAAATGTCGGGATACCTCGCCTTAACCTGCTGCATCCGTTGTAACGACCATAGATGTGTGAGTGTTCCTGCAGACATTGATCCAGGGAGCTAAGGCCATGCTTTGCTGGCAATAAACCTGGCCAAGCACCTTCACCACCCAACCGAGTTGGTGGCCTTTCTAGGTAGTGCTATCGAGGCGTGCTGGGTCAGCTCTCTGCACAGAGCTGGGACAGCACACGGAAAAACACACATGCAAACCAACTGACAGCACATACAAGAAAGAGATCCACATAAGGGAGCATTTTCCAATGCTTGGGAGGATGGGTGAGAACAAAGAGAGAAGAAAGCAGTCAGTGGTCAGTACCATGAGCGGGATATGACGTCAGTTTATGCCATCCTCTCAACTGGCTGTACCCAACTAGGGGCTGGGCAAAGACCTCTTTTAGACCCCTTTTCCTTACATCGATACTTGGAAAGGAGTCCAGGAGAGCTGGCTGTATTTCAAGGAATCCCTGTTGAGGTTACAGGGACAAACCATCCCGATGAGTCGAAAGAATAGTAAATATGGCAGGTGACCAGCTTGGCTTAATGGTGAAATCCTAGCGGATCTTAAACATAAAAAAGAGGCTTACAAGAAGTGGAAGGTTGGACATATGACCAGGGAAGAGTATAAAAATATTGCTCGGGCATGTAGGAATGATATCAGGAGGGCCAAATCGCACCTAGAGCTGCAGCTAGCCAGAGATGTCAAGAGTAACAAGAAGGGTTTCTTCAGGTATGTTGGCAACAAGAAGAAAGCCAAGGAAAGTGTGGGCCCCTTACTGAATGAGGGAGGCAACCTAGTGACAGAGGATGTGGAAAAAGCTAATGTACTCAATGCTTTTTTTGCCTCTGTTTTCACTAACAAGGTCAGCTCCCAGACTGCTGCGCTGGGCATCGCAAAATGGGGAAGAGATGGCCAGCCCTCTGTGGAGATAGAGGTAGTTAGGGACTATTTAGAAAAGCTGGACATGCACAAGTCCATGGGGCCGGACGAGTTGCATCCGAGAGTGCTGAAGGAATTGGCGGCTGTGATTGCAGAGCCATTGGCCATTATCTTTGAAAACTCGTGGCGAACGGGGGAAGTCCCGGATGACTGGAAAAAGGCTAATGTAGTGCCAATCTTTAAAAAAGGGAAGAAGGAGGATCCTGGGAACTACAGGCCAGTCAGCCTCACCTCAGTCCCTGGAAAAATCATGGAGCAGGTCCTCAAAGAATCAATCCTGAAGCACTTGCATGAGAGGAAAGTGATCAGGAACAGCCAGCATGGATTCACCAAGGGAAGGTCATGCCTGACTAATCTAATCGCCTTTTATGATGAGATTACTGGTTCTATGGATGAAGGGAAAGCAGTGGATGTATTGTTTCTTGACTTTAGCAAAGCTTTTGACACGGTCTCCCACAGTATTCTTGTCAGCAAGTTAAGGAAGTATGGGCTGGATGAATGCACTATAAGGTGGGTAGAAAGTTGGCTAGATTGTCGGGCTCAACGGGTAGTGATCAATGGCTCCATGTCTAGTTGGCAGCTGGTATCAAGTGGAGTGCCCCAAGGGTCGGTCCTGGGGCCGGTTTTGTTCAATATCTTCATAAATGATCTGGAGGATGGTGTGGATTGCACTCTCAGCAAATTTGCGGATGATACTAAACTGGGAGGAGTGGTAGATATGCTGGAGGGCAGGGATAGGATACAGAGGGACCTAGACAAATTGGAGGATTGGGCCAAAAGAAATCTGATGAGGTTCAATAAGGATAAGTGCAGGGTCCTGCACTTAGGACGGAAGAACCCAATGCACAGCTACAGACTAGGGACCGAATGGCTAGGCAGCAATTCTGTGGAAAAGGACCTAGGGGTGACAGTGGACGAGAAGCTGGATATGAGTCAGCAGTGTGCCCTTGTTGCCAAGAAGGCCAATGGCATTTTGGGATGTATAAGTAGGGGCATAGCGAGCAGATCGAGGGACGTGATCGTTCCCCTCTATTCGACATTGGTGAGGCCTCATCTGGAGTACTGTGTCCAGTTTTGGGCCCCACACTACAAGAAGGATGTGGATAAATTGGAGAGAGTCCAGCGAAGGGCAACAAAAATGATTAGGGGTCTGGAACACATGAGTTATGAGGAGAGGCTGAGGGAGCTGGGATTGTTTAGCTTGCAGAAGAGAAGAATGAGGGGGGATTTGATAGCTGCTTTCAACTACCTGAAAGGGGGTTCCAAAGAGGATGGCTCTAGACTGTTCTCAATGGTAGCAGATGACAGAACAAGGAGTAATGGTCTCAAGTTGCAGTGGGGGAGGTTTAGATTGGATATTAGGAAAAACTTTTTCACTCAGAGGGTGGTGAAACACTGGAATGCGTTACCTAGGGAGGTGGTAGAATCTCCTTCCTTAGAGGTTTTTAAGGTCAGGCTTGACAAAGCCCTGGCTGGGATGATTTAACTGGGAATGGTCCTGCTTCGAGCAGGGGGTTGGACTAGATGACCTTCTGGGGTCCCTTCCAATCCTTATATTCTATGATTCTATGATTCTATGTCTGGAGAGGGCAAAAAAATCACCTCAAAGCCAACAACAAGAAATGCAACCTCCTCATAAACTTATGGGAGACACAAGCCCTCGGCTGGTTCAATGGAGAAGGACCTTGTGGCAAGGATCCCACTGTTTCGAGACCCAGTGAAGACAACAGGAAGTGGAGAGACGGGAGAGGAGGTGAGAACACACCACAGCTTGATTCAACAACCTGGATCGTCCCCTTCCACTGGAAAACATCTGCCCCATCTGTCATAAAATCTGTGGATCCCAGATTGGCCTCATTAGAGGAATCCACCAGCAATAAATGGCTATCATTTTTTGGAAGACAATCACCCTCGAATTCCAAGAGATTGCCAATTACTACATGTGTGGGGCCATATTTGATTAGGTCTCAGCTCCTGTCAGCATGTGGTATTCCAGACAACCCTAATTAAAGTTCTGGCTGTTAGCATGAGCTATTTGTGTCAAGACTTCTTCCCAGTGCTTTCGATCCACCAATATGGTTCTTGCCCTTGTTACAAACACCAAAAAGCCTATGTAACTCTACTGTTTGAAACTTGTCTTGTTCCTTTGCCGTTTCCTTGTTTATCACAAGAAACATATTTCTAAATCTTATAATGCTGGGCTGTGCACTTATGCTAGCAGTTAGGCCTCAAACACATTGCAAAACTTATTGCAATATTAATATATATATATATTTTATCTGTCCCTACATTCATTACAGCTGTAATGACTGGCCTTTTTATCCCTCTCTTAAGTGTTTGAGCAGATGAATCTCTCAGCGTATGTGCAACATGCCCCATATTGTCATTGGCCAGGTGGAGTGCTGGTAGCCCGCCATTGAATTAAGTCAGTGGGCACTCATCAAGGATATGAGACATAATGTTGACCACAGATGCATCGCGGATCATTAGAAAAGCACATGAAAGATAGTGACGTTGAGCTATAAACCTTCCAAGATCAGGTTGGGGTAAAAGGTCAACACCATCAAAGACCAGATCAGGGGTCGGCAATCTTTGGCACACGGCCCATCAGGGTAATCCACTGGCGGGCCGCGAGATATTTTGTCTACGTTGACCATCTTCAGGCGCAGCTCCCAGTGGCTGCGGTTTGCCCGGCTGCCACTTCCCACAGCTCGCATTGGCCGGGAACAGCGAACCACAGCCCCTGGGACCTGTGGACGGTCAACATAAACAAAATGTCTCACGGTCCGCCAGTGGGTTACCCTGATGGGCTGTGTGCTGAAGGTTGCTGACCCCTGGACCAGATCCTCCAAGGTATTCAGGAGCTTAATCCCATTGATTTCAGTGGAAGTTAGGAGAGTTAGGCTCTGCACACAAGTCAGGTCTGCTTCTACCACAGGTTCAGGGCTTGTGTGTAGGCCACGTGTAGGTAGCTCCTGTCAGCTAGGCCTGAGCCGAAATTGAGTTTTCTCACAGCAGGAAGTAGGAGCTCACTTTTGGCCTACAATGCTCACGTCCCCTGTAGCATCTCTCAGGGCAGAGCGCTCGTGTCTACAGATTCTAAAGGCAGAAGGAGCCATCGAGTCTAAACTCCTGCATAACACAGGCCAGAGAAATAATTCCTCCAGTTTTACAGCTGGGGAAATAATGGATTGTTCAGCTCATGGGCAAGTCTGGGGGGTGGAAATTGTTTTTCCGGGTCAAAGAAAAATGATTTTTTTTTTTTTTGGAAAGTTTTGTGACACCAAAGAGTTTTGGATCAAATGAAACATTTCACTGTGATTTGGATGGTGCTTCAAGCTCTTTTAAAAACTTCCACTGAAAGGCTATTGCACCACAAAAAGTCATTTCACATCAAAAGGTTGAAACATTTGAATAATGTTAAGGTTTTGACTCCCCCGCCCCGATTTATTGTAGGTTTTTCTTCAACTCCAACAATTCAGCTAATCTGAAAAGGGGTAAACAGTGAGGTGGCAAAGTTTGCAGACGATACAAAACTACTCAAGGTAGTTAAATCTAGAGCTGACTGCAAAGAGCTACAAAGGGATCTCACAAAACTGGGTGACTGGGCAACAAGATGGCAGATGAAATTCAATGTTGAGTAACGCACATTGGAAAACACAATCCCAACTGTACACATAAAATGATGGGGTCTAAATTAGCTGTTACCACTCAAGAAAGAGATCTTGGAGTCATTGTGGATAGTTCTCTGAAAACATCCACTCAATGTGCAGCGGCAGTCAAAAAAGCGAACAGAATCTTGGTCCTCATTAAGAAAGGGATAGATAATAAGACAGAAAATATCATATTGCCTCTATATAGAATCTTAGGACTGGAAGGGACCTGGAGAGGTCATCTAGTCCAGTCCCCTGCACTCAAGGCAGGACTAAGTATTATCTAGACAATCCCTGGCAGGTTTGTCTAACCTGCTCTTAAAAATCCCCAATGATGGAGACTCCACAACCTCCCTAGGCAATTTATTCCAGCGCTTAACCACCCTGACAGTTAGGATGTTTTTCCTAATGTCCAACCAAAACCACCCTTGCAGCAATTTTAGCCCATTGCTTCTTGTCCTATCAGAGGTTAAGAAGACTAATTTTTCTCCCTACTCCTTGTAACAACCTTTTATGTACTTGAAAACTTATCACGTCCCCTCTCCGTCTTCTCTTCTCCAGACTAACCAAACCCAGTTCTTTCAATCTTCCCTCATAGATCATGTTTTCTAGACCTTGAATCATTTTTGTTGCTCTTCTCTGGACTTTCTCCAATTTGTCCACATCCTTCCTGAAATGTGACACCCAGAACTGGACACAATACTCCAGCTGAGACTGTATCAGTGCGGAGAAGAACAGAAGAATTACTTCTCGTGTCTTGCTTACAACACTCCTGCTAATACATCCCAGAATGATGTTCGCTTTTTGTGCAATAGCGTTACACTGTTGACTCATATTTAGCTTGTGACCCACTATGACCCCCCAGATCCCTTTCCGCCGTCCTCCTTCCTAACCAGTCATTTCCCATTTTGTATGTGTGCAACTGATTGTTCCTTTCTAAGTGGAGTACTTTGCATTTGTCCTTATTGAATTTCATCCTATTGACTTCAGACCATTTCTCCAGTTTGTCCAGAGCATTTTGAATTTTAATCCTATCCTCCAAAGCACTTGCAACCTCCCAGTTTGGTATCATCTGCAAACTTTATACGTGTACTCTCTATGTCATTATCTAAATCATTGAGGAAGATATTGAACAGAACCAGACCCAGAACCGATCCCTATGGTACCCCACTCATTATGCCCTTCCAGCTTGACTGTGAACCACTGATAACTACTCTCTGGGGATGATTTTCCAACCAGTTTTGCACCCACCTTGTAGTAGCTCCATCTATACTGTATTTCCCTAGTTTGTTTATGAGAAGGTCATGCGAGACAGTATCAAAAGCCTTACTAAAGTCAAGATATACCACATCTACCACTTCCCTCATATCCACAAGGCTTGTTACCCTGTCAAAGAAAGCTATCAGGTTGGTTTGACATAATTTGCTCTTGACAAATCCATGCTGACTGTTATTTATCACCTTATTATCATCTAGGTGTTTGCAAATTGGTTGTTTAATTATTTGCTCCATTATCTTTCCAGGTACAGAAATTAAGCCAACTGGTCTATAATTTCCTGGGTTGTCCTTATTTCCCTTTTTATAGATTGAGTCTATATTTGCCCTTTTCCAGTCTTCTGGAATCTCTCCCCTCTTCCATGACTTTTCAAAGATAATCGCTAATGGCTCAGATATCTCCTCAGTCAGTTCCTTGAGTATTCGAGGATGCATTTCATCAGGCCCTGGTGATTTGAAGACATCTAACTTGTCTAAGTAATTTTTGACTTGTTCTTTCCTTATTTTAGACTCTGATCCTACCTCATTTTCACAGGCATTCACTATGTTAGACATCCAATCGCCACCAACCTTCATGGTGAAAACCGAAACAAAGAGGTCAGTAAGCACCTCTGCCATTTCCACATTTTCTGTTATTATTTTTCCCCCCTCATTGAGTAACGAGCCTACCCTGTCCTTGGTCTTCCTCTTGCTTCTAATGTATTTGTAGAATGTTTTGTTGTTTCCTTTTATGCCCCTAGCTAGTTTGATCTCATTTTGTGCCTTGGCCTTTCTAATTTTGTCTCTACATGCTTGTGTCATTTGTTTATATTCCTCCTTTGTAATTTGACCGAGTTTCCACTTTTTGTAGGACCCTTTTTTTTTATGTTTAGATCACTCGAAGATCTCCTGGTTAACCCAGGGTGGTCTCTTGCCATACTTCCTATCTTTCCTAAGCAGCGGGATAGTTTGTTCTTGTGCCCTTAATAATGTCTCTTTGAAAAACTGCCGACTGTCTTCAATTGTTTTTCCCCTTAGACTTGCTTCCCATGGGATCTTACCTACCAACTCCCTGAGTTTGCTAACGTCTGCCTTCTTGAAATCCATTGTCTTTATTGTGCTGTTCTCCCTCCTACCCTTCCTTAGAATCATGAACTCTTATCATTTCACGATCACTTTCACCCAAACTGCCTTCCACTTTCAAATTCTCAACCAGCTCCTCCCTATTTGTCAAAATCAAATCTAGAACAGCCTCCCCCCAGTAGCTTTTTCCACCGTCTGAAATAAAAAATGGTCTCCAATACAGTCCAAGAACTTGTTGGATAATCTGTGCCCTGCGGTGTTATTTTCCCCACAGATGTCTGGGAGTTGAAGTCCCACAACACCACCAAGTCCTGGGCTTTGGATGATTGTGTTAGTTGTTTGAAAAAAACCTCATCCACCTCTTCTTCCTGGTTAGGTGGTCTGTAGTAGACCCAGACCATGACATCACCCTTAGTTTTTTACCCCTTTTATCCTTACCCAGAGACTTTCAACAAGTCTGTCTCTTATTTCTATCTCAGTCTCAGTCCAAGTGTATCCATTTTTAATATATAAGGCAACACCTCCTCCCTTTTTTCCCTGCCTGTCCTTCCTGAGCGAGCTGTACCCATCTATACCAATATTCCAGTCATGCGTATTATCCCACCAGGTCTCCGTGATGCCAACTAGGTCACAGCTGTATTTATTTACTAGCATTTTGAGTTCTTCCTGCTTATTCCCCATACTTCTCGCATTATTACACAGGCATCTCAGATACTGATTTGATTCCCCCTACCCCCAGTTCTGTCTTGCCTCTCCCTTATCCCAGCCATAACAGCCCATGCTCCCCCCAGATTCTGACCCTTCTCCTGGGTCTCCATGCTTTTTACTTACCTGTGGGCTTTGGTCACCTGCCCCGTCGAACCTAGTTTAAAGCCCTCCTCACTAGGTTATCCAGTCTGTAGCCAAATATGCTCTTCCCCTTCCTCGATAGGTGGACCCCATCTCTGTTTAGCAGTCCTCCTTCCTGGAACAGCATCCCGTGGTCAAGGAAGCTGAAGCCCTCCTAGCGGCACCATCCTTGCAGCCAGGCATTTGCCTCCAGGATGCATCTGTCTCTGCTTGGGCCCCTACCCTTGACCAGAAGGATGGAAGAGAACACCACCTGTGCTCCCAACTCCTTCCCCCATACTCTCAGAGCCCTGGAGTCACTTCTGATCTGCTCAGGGTCATACTTCACAGTACCATTAGTGTCCACATGGATGAGTAGCATGGGGTAGTAGTCAGAGGGCTGGATGATCCTCGACAATCCTGCCATCACATTTCAGGTACGGGCCCCTGGCAGGCAGCACACCTCCCGGGATGCCATGTCAGGATGACAGACGGGTGCCTCCGTCCCCCTCAGAAGAGTCTCCAACCACCACCACCACCACCCTACGTTTCCTCCTGGGAGTGGTGGCTGCGATCCTCCCAGCCATGAGGGTACATGGCTTCTCCTCCTCCACCTTAGGGGTGATTCCTCGTCACTCATTGCCAGGCCAGTATATCGGTTTCCCATCACCATGGTGGGTGGGTTGGGAGTAGGGGCGGAGCACTGCTTGCTGCCAGAAATAACCAGCAGCCAGTGACAGAGCCATATCCTCCTCCCCCGGTGTTGTGACAGCAGTCCTCTGTAAGCTGGACAGCTTCCTCCGCCTTGGATGTCTCCATGTGAATACTGTCAATGAATTCCTCGTGTGCACGGCTGCTCCTCAGCTTAGCCACCTCCTCCTGTACCTCTCCCACCTGCTTCCTGAGCAATCCCACCAGCAGGCACCTCTCACACTGGATGATCCCCCCAGTCTGGCTTTCTGTGAGTGGGAAATGCCGGCCACAATCTCTGGAAATCCACGCCAGGATCTGGTAGAGGCCTCCATGGTCAGGTTCTCTGTCTGGATGCAGGTGCAAGTGGAGGAGACAGGAGCAGTTCCTAACCATAACCATTATATTAGGACTCCCTCCTACAAACTCCTTTGGTCGCTTAACCTCTGGCTTTTAAGGCTTTGAAGGCTATTAGCCAAGATGGACAGGGACACAACCCCATGCTCTGGGTGTCCCTAAACCTCCAGCTGCCAGAAGCTGGGATAACAGGGGATGGATCACTTGATAATAGCCCTGCTCTGTTCATTCCCTCTGAAACATCTGGTGCCGGCCACTGTCGGAAGACAGGGTACTGGGCTCGATGGACCATTGGTCTCACCCACTGTGGCCATGCTTATGACACAACTTTGTGAAACTATTCCGGGTCTTCAAACCTGTATTTTCAGTGGAAAAAAGTTTCTGCCAAATGTTTTTATCTCTTGCTAGGATGTGTGTTCTTGGCATGGTGGGGCATAGAATGAAGGCTAAGCCGTGGGGGGGGGGTGCGGACTTTCGTTTTGTGTTACACGTTTTTTTTTTAAATGGTTTAAAGTTCTATTACTTGAACCCTTCACGTCCTGGTTTTTCAGCCGTTTATATCCACTCACTCTCTGGAAGGCTCCCAGGCTCCCCCAGACAACTTGAATTTGACATTAACAAACTTTGGGGGCTTTTGATTTCCTTGGGTCTTTTTTCAATGTAATTTCTCCGCATCCCCACCTGTCAGAGCCCAGCTCTTTCCCCTGCCCCTCCACTGCCCCCGCTCCTTGGCAAGGATTATCCTGGCACCAGAAGACCATGGCTGTATGTCACTCCGCCCACTGCCTCTCCTGTCTGTCCGTCCATCCGCACAGCCTAGCCCTCCCTCCCCAGTCCTCCTCCCCATGCCGAGACTGGGAATCTGCAATGATGTCCGTGGGGCCAGACATTGCGGGGGAGGTGGGATTTGGAGGAAGGAGCAGAGGACGGTCCCCCACTATCCCCCACTGCTCAGCCTGACCCTCCCCTTTCCACCCCACTCTCCAATGCAATTCTCCAACTCCCCCTTAGCCCCCACCCTTTGCTGCTCCAACCCCTCATAGCTCCGCCCCCTACCGGTGTCATTCCCATGAGCCCCCTTGTGGCCACGTGCGATGCTGCCTTCATTTCCCAACAAAGTCATTCACCAAGGCTCTTAGAACAGAAGCCCTTGGGGATGGGGGTGGGGTGACGACACTCTTCTGTGTCTGTACAGCGCCCAGCACACTGGGATCCTGAGCCAGAAGTGGGGGCTACCGTAATACACCTAATAAATAACGTACAGCACCGAGCTCAATGGGAGTTGGGCATCTTTGGGGACCGGGGCCTATGACAATGGAAATGATACGTAGCAAACAGCCCCACCTGCTTCTGTGCATCAGCTTTGTGAATAGAAAAGGGGGACAATTGTACCTCCTCCCCCAAAATGTCTGTCACTGGAAGTGTCCCCCGAAAACATGAGGCCCCAAAACACTAATCAGTCTTCAACAATTTCTTCGAAAGTGACCAGGAAATTGGATCCAGGAAGGCCAGGAGAATGAGACCTTGACGCCACAACTGAGATTGGGGCCCCCCTGTCGTGTTGGGCACTGCACAGACCTCTCCCCCCCAGGGCTGAGACAGGATTCCCTGTTGTTCCAGGCGCTGCAGAGACCCAGGGTGGGTCTGGTCCTTCTATTGTGGTGGGCACTGCCCAGACCCAGATATTAGGCCCCCATCGACTTCTTTCCCCAACTCTGCGAGGGGTGCGGGGTCTAGTTGTTACCTAGCAGCTCTGTGTTCTTGGGGAACCAGGGCACAGTACCCAGCCTGTCTGACAGACGAAAGACCTTCCCCCCACCCCAGCCTCTGCTTGAATCAAATCTGCATCAGAAGGAAGACTTACAAAAAGCAATGGAAAGGCCGGGGGAGACACACCTCAACCCTTGGGATAGGGATGAGAGAATTAAGGAAAAAGAAAAGGAGGACTCGTGGCACCTTAGAGACCAACAAATTTATCTGAGCATAAGCTTTCATGAGCTACAGCTCACTTCATCGGATCCATGCAGTGGAAAATACAGTGGGAGATTTCACGAAAGCTTATGCTCAAATAAATTGGTTAGTCTCTAAGGTGCCACAAGTCCTCCTTTTCTTTTTGCGGATACAGACTAACACGGCTGCTACTCTGAAACCTGTCAGAATTAAGGAAACTCCCCTAGCCTCATTTGCATTGAAGATGGGACAAGGAGGCATCTCCATGAGCATACAGCATGGAGAACAGTGATTCCAAGGCACTGAACTCTAAGACCAGAAAAGCAGGGAAGCACTGCATGATGGGGGATCTCTGCTCCACATGTTAATGAACCCACGCCTGTGCACACCCAGCTTAGTAGTTATCAGCCCAATTCTGGTAATAAATCCTTTATTGGTATCCAAAATAGTGACGCTCCCTAATTGCATTGTGAGCCCCCTCCAAGGAACATCGCCCAAAGCCAGGAATGATCAGCTCCCATGTCTAGCCTGAACAAAACAACTTTGGTATCCTCCCTTGTTTACCCATAAATAAATCTAGTGTTCTCCTTTGAACCACTGTTCTTTCCCTACAAAACCCCCCTACATACGCTCAAATAAGTGCTCTGATGCCTGGATCCAAACTCTGCATCAGGTCCACTGGGACTTCACCTTCTCCTGACTGATCTTGCTGGGGGCTCTGCCTGTCTCCCGCACTCCGGACTCTCAGCTACCATCACCTGGGACCTCCCATTGATTCAAGCTTCATGGAGTGGTGATAACCTATCTCTCTCTCTCTCTCTCTGTCTCGTATAACCTTCTGACCCTGACTTGTGTGATCACTTATAGTTTTCTAAACCTGAATTTTATAATCAAATTTAAGTTAGATTTAATATTATCACTGTTTTGCTTGTTTGGCTCCCCTGTGGTTATTACCTGGCAATAAATAACTTTCATAATTAAGCTGGTTGCTTCTCTCTCTCTCTCTCTCTCTCTCCCACCCCCCGGTGGGTGTTTTTTGGCTTCCTCATTCACTCTGCAACAACACTCCTTGTACCGAAGCTAAAGATCCCTGCAGCGCCCAAAAATCCTTTTGTGTGGTATGTGGTTGTTGGTAGAACCACTAACCCAGGAACTTATCCTTGCAACAAAGCCCGTTGCCAACTGTGCCCACATATCTATTCAGGGGACACCATCACAGGGCCTAATAACATCAGCCACACTATCAGAGGCTCGTTCACCTGCACATCCACCAATGTGATATATGCCATCATGTGCCAGCAATGTCCCTCTGCCATGTACATTGGTCAAACTGGACAGTCTCTACGTAAAAGAATAAATGGACACAAATCAGATGTCAAGAATTATAACATTCATAAACCAGTCGGAGAACACTTCAATCTCTCTGGTCAGGCAATCACAGACATGAAGGTCGCTATCTTAAAACAAAAAAACTTCAAATCCAGACTCCAGAGAGAAACTGCTGAATTGGAATTCATTTGCAAATTGGATACTACTAATTTAGGCTTAAATAGAGACTGGGAGTGGCTAAGTCATTATGCAAGGTAGCCTATTTCCTCTTGTTTCCCCCCCCCCCCCCCAGATGTTCTGGTTTAACTTGGATTTAAACTTGGAGAGTGGTCAGTTTGGATGAGCTATTACCAGCAGGAGAGTGAGTTTGTGTGTGTATGGGGGTGGGGGGTGTGTGAGAAAACCTGGATTTGTGCTGGAAATGGCCCAACTTGATTATCATGTACATTGTGTAAAGAGTTGTCACTTTGGATGGGCTATCACCAGCAGGAGAGTGAATTTGTGTGGGGGGGTGGAGGGTGAGAAAACCTGGATTTGTGCTGGAAATGGCCCAACCTGATGATCACTTTAGATAAGCTATTACCAGCAGGACAGTGGGGTGGGAGGAGGTATTGTTTCATATTCTCTGTGTGTATATAAAGTCTGCTGCAGTTTCCACGGTATGCATCCGATGAAGTGAGCTGTAGCTCACGAAAGCTCATGCTCAAATAAATTGGTTAGTTTCTAAGGTGCCACAAGTCCTCCTTTTCAGCTTGGAGGTGCTGTTTGACCCGGCCTGCTGAGTCCAAGGTCAAATAAGGGATCAGCTTGGGAGTGCTGATTAACCTGATCCTCTCAGATGTGTGTTTGTTCGTGTGTGTGTGTTCATTTGAGTCTGGAAGAACCCAGTCCTGGGGAACCGAGGTCCTGCAGGACAGCGCCATTGGGAGGGGACGTGCAGCAGGGAGAAGCAGGGCTCCGTATGAGAGCACAAGGGACACAAGCACTGATATCCCAAAGTAATGGGCAAAGCTGGTAACATAACGATTAGAAGGGGTGGGCTAGGAGTCAGGACTCCTGGGTTCTATCCCTGGCTCAGGGAGGGAAGTGGGGTCTAGTTGTTAGAGCAGGGGGCTGGGAATCAGGACTCCTGAGTTCCACCCCCTGTTGTGACCTCAGGCAAATGGATATCTCATTTTCCTTCCTGCTAATGAGCTCATTCTACCTCCCCCAGGGTGGTGTGAGGCTAAAGTCATTAACCTCTGCGAAGCCCTGGGAGCCAGCAGGTGGGCAGTGGCTGTAATTAACCCATATTATCCACCATCGCTCTACAGGGTCAGGAGAGGAGGCTGTGCATTACTGGGCGAGGCAAGGGCGTGCCACAGGAAAAGACGCTTATCAGCTTGTTTTGCAATTTGAAGCACTCACCATGGATCTGTCACGTTGGAAGGTGCCAGCCGGCTGGTCCTTGATCCAAAGACAAACACAGCCCTGCTTGAAGCCGAAGGCTATGCCAAGCACTCATGGAAGGAGAAATCAACCCTGCTTACAGAGTTGCAGGACTGGAAGGGATCTCAGCAGGTCTAGTCCAGCCCTCTGTGGTGAGGCAGGACCAAGTAACCCTAGACCATCTCCGACAGGGGTTGTCCCACCTGTTCTTAAAACCCTCCAATGACAGGGATTCCCCAACTTCCCTTGGAAGCTTGGTTCAGTGATGGAGTAGCCTTAGATTTCCCCCCTAATCTCTCACCTAAATCTTCCTTTCTGCAAACTAAGTGGATTCCTTCTTGTCCCACCCTCAATCGATGCAGAGAATAATTGATCCCCATCCTCTTTCTAGCAGCCCTGAACATCTCCCAGGATTGCTATCAGCTTCCTCCTCAGCCTTCTCCGATCTAGACTAAATGTGCCCATTCTCTCAGCCTCTCCTCATAGTTCGCATGTCTCACAACTCGGGCTTGGCAGAGCCAGGGGTCAGATGACCAAGACACAGATCCACCGCGACAGCTAGCGCGAGAGCCGACCTTGTCTCACAGCTGCTTCCTGGAATTCCTCCTGGGCTTAAATAAGGGGCCTGGACCAATCAGGGGCCACAAGGGAAGGTGTCAGTCTGGCCTGGAGGAGGAACTTCCTGAGGTATATATCTTACCAGGGTTTTATTAGGTGCTAATGCACACACACTTTGTATAGCTGCTGGGTAGCTATGTGGTGGTGTTGGCTAGCCTGTACCTTCTAGGCCTGCCCCTGCAGCATTTTACTTGCTCCAATTTGGCTCCCAAAGTTCGGCGCCCAGACTTGGATGCAATTCTCCAGCTGAGGCCTCCTCGGTGAAACAGTCGCCTCCCGTGTCTTGCAGACGAGGCTCTCGTTAGCGCAAGAGTGATGCTGAGAGATCGCCCAGGGCGACGGTCCCAGAGCAGGAATTCGATCTCACTGGCTCCCCGACACGTAGAGCCATCACTGATTATGTTTCCAGATGACACAAAACTCGGGCGGAGTGGGAAATAATGAAGAGGACAGGTCACTGGCTCGGAGAGAGCTGGATCACTCGGTAACCTGGGTGCAAACAAACAACCTGCGTTTAAACAAGGCTAAAGAATGCAGGCCAGACTTACAGGACTGGGGGCTCTCTCCTGGGAAGCAGTGACTTTGGAAAAGGTTTGGGGGTTGTGGTGGATAATCAGCTGAACAGGAGCGCCCAGTGTGACAAAGAGCTAATGCCATCCTGGGATGCATGAACAGGGGACTCTCAAGTAGGGGTAGAGAGATTATTTGACCTCTGTATTCATGACTGGTGCAGCTGCTGCTGGAATGCTGTGTCCAGTTCTGGTGCCCAAAATTCAAGAGGGATGTGGATCAATTGGAGAGGGGTCAGAGAAGAGACACAAGAATGATTAAAGGATTGGAAACCTGCCTTATAGTGAGATCTGACCCCAATGGAGCTACGGCCGAGTGACCCCAGCTGGGGGTCTGGCCCATTGACCCAAATGGAGCTATGGCCAAGTGACCCCCGCTGGGGATCTGGCCCCATGGACCCCAGCGGAGCTCAGCTTCTCATGGTGTCCCTGGGAGCAGAGGGCTAGTCTCCCCTAGCATAATGGGGGCAACACGTTCTGATTTGTCAAACGGTTCCAAGTGAGGTGGGCACAAAAAGTCCAGGCCCAGCCAGGGCCTGAATCTCTCCTAGCTCTGCCTCCCGATTCCTCAGTTACACTTGCTTGCAATGGGTTTGTTTGAGGTTCCTGTCGGCGTGAGCTGCTGGGGTTGCTAATTTAGTGGAAATGAAAGTAAAGCTATAATGCAAGTAGGAGCATGCAATGAAATGTAACGTTCATTTCAAACTGGCTTTGGAGTAGGCCTGAGGCCTAGTATTCAGCTTGAGTCCTCGTAGTAGTGGCTTCGTGAGTAAGTAACCTTGGGTCAGAGGATTTAGTTACAGGTATCTTGTGATAATCTATTCGCTTTATTCAGCCAGACCTTCTTATCCCCACTTTATAGAGACCCAGCTGTCTGCACAAATGCTTACGACAATAGTTGGGACCCCTCATAATAAATAGCAGGAGTAGCCAATAGGGGCAAGAGGCCAAGACTTAACTAACTACGCTCTTGGAAATAGGTGGGTGGAAGGAACAAGTAGATAAAAAGGGACTCAAACCCGACCTTCAGTGGGACCTTGGGATGGCAGGGCAAGTGGCAGCAGCCTTAATGTTTGTCTCACCTTCAGGGGAATCGGCGGATCTGCATGGATCTGGGATGCAGATTCTCTTATCTTGGGTTTTTTTATTCTCTGATGTGGCTTATGTTGATCATGGTACTCATGGAACTCAAGGTCTCTTGATGCATCTCCCCAGAATCCTTCCTCTGAATCCACCTCCAAGGAGCCACCCAAGAAGGAATGTGTTGCTGGGCCAAGTACATTTTGCACCCCAGCAATATTCAGAAGGTCAGAAGGTCCATCAATGGCAATTAGCCAAGATGGTCAGGGACCCAACCCCATTCTCGGGGCGACGGTAAGCCCCTGACTTCCAGAAGCTGGGAGTGGAGGATGGGGTGGATCACCCCATAAATGTCTCATTCTGTGCACTTCCCTTGAAGCTCTGGTCTGGGCCACTGTCGGAGACAGGATACCGGGCAAGATGGACCATGGTCTGACCCAGTCTGGTCATTCTTATGACTGGAAGGACCATATCTCCTGGGGCCCTGGCCAGAAGGACCAGGTCTCATGGGAGATTCCCAAATCTGAGCCATTCTTTTTAGGTGACAGATCTGAGGAACTGTCCCAGATTGAGGTATCATTAGAGGAGGTTTTGGAACAAATTGATAAATTAAACAGCAATAAGTCACGAGGATCAGATAGTATTCACCCAGAGTTCTGAAGGAACTCAAATGGTTGAAACTATTGTAAAGAACAAAATTGTCAGACACATAGATGAACATAATTTGTTGGGGAAGAGTCAACCTTGTTTTAGTAAAGGGAAATCATGCCTCACCAATCTACTAGAATTCTTTGAGGGGGGTCAACAAGCATGTGGACAAGGGGGATCCAGTGGATTTAGTGTACTTAGATTTTCAGAAAGCCTTTGACAAGGTCCCTCATTAAAGGCTCTTAAGCAAAGTAACCTGCCATGGGATAAGAGGGAAGGTGCCCTCATGGACTGGTAATTGGTTAAAAGATAGGAAACAAAGGGTAGGTATTAATGGTCAGTTTTCAGAATGGAGAGAGGTAAATAGTGGTGTCCCCCAGGAGTCTGTACTGGGACCAGTCCCATTCAACGAATTCATAAATGATCCGGAAAAAGGGGTAAACAGTGAGGTGCCAAAGTTTGCAGATGATACAAAACTACTCAAGATAGTTAAACCCAGAGTTGATTGCAAAGAGCTACAAAGGGATCTCACAACACCGGGCAACAAAATGCTAGATGAAATTCAATGTTGATAAATGCAAAGTAATGCACATTGGAAAGCATAATCCCAACTATACATATTAAAAGATGGGGTCTAAATTAGCTGTTACCACTTGGAGTCATTGTGGATAGTTCTCTGAAATCATCCACTCAATGTGCAGTGGCCATCAAAAAGGCAGACAGAATGTTGGGAATCATTAAGAAGGGGATCAATAATAAGACAGAAAATATCATGTTGTCTCTATATAAATCCATGCTATGCTCACATCTTGAATACTGTGTGCAGATGTGGTTGCCCTGTCTCAAAAGAGATAGAGTGGAAATGGAAAAAGTTCAGAAAAGGGAACAAAAATGATTAGGGGTCTGGAACGGCTGCCGTATGAGGAGAGAGTAATAAAACTGGGATTTTTTAGCTTGGAAAAGAGACGACTAAGGGTGGGATATGATAGAACTCTATAAAATCATGACTGGTGTGGAGAAAGTAGACAAGGAAGTGTTGTTTACTCCTTCTCATAACACAGGAGCTAGGGATCACCTGATGAAATGAATAGGCAGCAGGTTTAAAACAAATCAAAGGAAGTATTTCTTCACACAACACACAGTCAACCGGTGGAACTCCTTGCCAGAGGATGTTGTGAAGGCCCAGACTATAACAGGGTTCAAAAAAGAACTAGATAAGTTCATGGAGGATAGGTCCATTAATGGCTATGAGCGAGTATCGTGTCCCTAGCCTCTGTTTGCCAGCAGCTGGGAATGGGCGACGGGGGATGGATCACTTGATGATTCCCTGTTCTGTTCATTCCCTCTGGGGCACCTGGCACTGGCCACTGTCGGAAGACAGGACACTGGGCTAGATGGACCTTTGGTCTGAACCAGTATGGCCATTCTTATATGGCTGGAAGGACCATGATTTAACTGGGAATTGGTCCTGCTTCGAGCAGGGGGTTGGACTAGATGACCTTCTGGGGTCCCTTCCAACCCTTATATTCTATGATTCTATGATTCTATGATTCTATGACCATGTCTCCTGGAGCCCTGGATGGAAGGACCATGTCTCCTGGACCTGTGATGGGCTGTGCAAACCCCACACTGGGAACAGAGGGTTAAGGAGCAGCTCTGTTCATTCACATGTGTTAAGAGAGCTTGATCTTCCGGTTGGCAGGGGCTGGTAGCTTGATCGATGGCACACCCAACACCTGGCCGACTGATACACCTACTCTGGGAGGAGATACCAGTAAAACTTAACACAGCCCACCTCCAGTCTGACTGGTGTCTCTGGCCCAAGATGCCTAGAGCAATGAGTATTAAGGGAGGGAACAGCTGGCTAGGAAATTGCTCTTGGCTCTGTGATTGGAGTGGGTGGACAGCGAAACCTAGAAATGTTGCAGGAAAATAAGGAACAATGGGGCACGTGGGCAGATCGCTCTTTGCCATGTGTAGCCTGCCTGGGATAATCGTGTTGGGGGAGAGCATTGTGTGCTCAAGTCTTGGCATAGGAGGTTGAGGTGGTATTATAGCTATTTGAAAGAGGGGGAAACTGAGGCAGAGAAGAGACTTCATAGATCTGGAAATACCAGTCAAAAGTCCCAGCTCCCATGCTATAACCCACTTCTCTCCCAGAGGTGGGGATAGAACCCAAGAGTCCTGGCTCCTAGCGCCCCCTGCTCTAACCCACTAGACCCCACTACCTTCTCTAGACCCCTGCTCTAACCACTAGGTACTAGACCCCACTACCTTCCCAGGACTAGGGGTAGAACCCAGGAGTTCTGGCTTCCAGCCCCGCCCTGCTCTAACCCCCTCCACTCGCAGAGCCACTGATAGAAGTCACAAATCCATAGGAGGCCCTTTCTCTCAAAATTGTAATTTAATTTAATTTTATATAAAAACATGGAAAATGGTCTAAAAGTAAACAAAAATATTTTGATTTTGTTGAAACAAACTGTTTCATTTAACTCAAAACAATTCCCTCTCCTCCTCCCCTCTCCCCAATTTGTTGAAAGTTTCAAAAAAATTCATTTTTGGTCCCACCTTAAACTTTTTTTCCCCCCAAGGTTTTTTGCACTCACCAGCTAGCCAGAAAAATCCATCATGTCCCATAACCCAGGAAATGGGGCCGTTCAATTATATTGCGCTGTTGGGAAATATGGAAGTGATAAAAGGAGATTGTTTCCCAGCCATTGGGTGATTAGTCAGTGAGACTCCCTGCCACTGGTAATGGCTGAGAACAAGAAACAAGCAAGAGATCTTGGAGTCATTGTGGATAGTTCTCTGAAAACTTCAGCTCAGCGTGGAGCAGCGGAGAAAAAGCGAACAGATGTTCGAAGCGATTAGGAAAGGGAGGGAAAACAAGACAGAGAATATCATAATGCCACTGTCTAAAGCCATGGTGTGCCCACACCTTGAATACTGGGTCCAGTTCTGATTGACCCATCTCAAAGAGGATATAGTGGAAGTGGAGAAGGTTCAGAGAAGGGCAACAAAGATGATCAAAAGTATGGAACGACTTCCATACCAGGGGAGATTAAAAAGATTTGGGCTGCTCCACTTAGAAAACAGATGACCAAGAGGAGATGTGACTGAGGGCTACAAAATCATGACTGGTGCGGAGAAAGTGAATAGGGAAGTGTGATTTACCGCTTCACATAACACAAGAACCGGGGGCCACCCCGTGAACTTAACAGGCAGCAGGATTAATACAAAACCCCCCCAAAAAACAAGAACAAAAAGTTGGGACGTTGCACTCCACAATGTTTTATGGAAATATGCTTATGAGTGTAAATACGATGTAATTGGAATATGCTTTATGCAAAAGGTCTCTTGTAAGGTACCATTACAAAGCTTATAATGTACTGAGTGTGGTCATCCTATTCGTATGAATGTATCGTTCTTGTATCTGAAACTAGGAATATGAAGTATAACTCTGAGGTCCTATTGTAATTATGCAAAGTGTGGACCATTAATGGTGTTTTTGCAATCTTGATGGCTCCCATTGTAAACGGTCTGTTTACTTGCAAAGCTTCATGGGTGCCTGTGGGCCAGCCCTGGAAGAATGGGAGCTGGGGTCTTACAGTGACAGGTGATCATGTCACCTGAAGTGGAATCCATCTTAAACCTGGTGCTTTTCCATTTAGAAGGAGGAGTGGGGACCCAGAAAGGCAAAAGATTCTTGCCTTGTGCCAAAGATATAAAAGGGTGTGTGCAGCAAGGGTGACGACTCACCGGTACCTCCCGCTGGTTGTCTTGGGAATTAGCTCTTTCCAGTGTACAGTGCGCCCTTTGCAGGCCTGTCTCACCTGCTGCTGGCCCCCGTGTCCCTCCCGTACCCTGGTACTCTTTACCTCGGGGTTCTGCCACAGCAGTACCCCCCCCTTGGTCCACACTCTGGGTCTCCCCTTCCAGGGGAACTCCCAACCCTCCAAACCCACCTTGTCTCAGTGGGTACCGCCAGTCATCATCTAGCCCCCGCTCACTGGGGCAAACTGCAGTTGGTCATGGCCACTCATCATTGGCAAGGAAGTTGGACCAGCTGCCTCTGCCTAACCCCGGGCTGCATCTCTGCAACCCCTGTACCTGTGTAGGCCTTCCCCAAGGCCTGCAGCCTGGGGGTTTACCAGGCTGGAGCTCCTCAGCTCCCTTTGCCCTTCCCCAGCACTGCTCCACTTCAGGTACCTTCTCTTACAGGCAGTTAGCCCTTCTCCCTCCAGGGCTAGAGTGAGATTCCTTCAGCTCCTGGCCCCCAGCCCTCTTATAAGGCCCTGATTGAGCTGGCCACAGCTGTGGCTACTTCCCCAATCAGCCTAGCTTGGCTGCTTTTAACGCCTGTTCTCCAGGAGTGGGGCAGCAGCCCCACTACAGGTGGAACAGAAAAAAGGGGGTCACAGTTATGAGAACACCCCTGCTTTCCACCTAAGATGTCTGCTGGAACTAACAACGACTGTACCAGGGGAAAGGACTGGGCCCAGACTAGGAAGGAGTCTAGTCTGTGAAAGAAGCTTATTGGAACACCTCTGAGGGTGAGACATTACCTGTACCAGTTTCTTAATGTATTAGGCTTAGACTAACATGTTTTTACTTTATTTTGCTTGGTAACATACTTTGTTCTGTCTGTTATTACTTGAAACCACTTAATACCTACATTTTATACTTAATAAAACCACTTTTGTTTATTAATGAACCCAGAGTGATTAATACCTAGGGGAGCAAACAGCTGTGCATATCTCTCTATCCGTGTTATAGAGGGTGGACAATTTATGAGTTTACCCTGTATAAGCTTTATACAGAGTAAAATGGATTTATTTGGGGTTTGGATCCCATTGGGAGCTGGGTGTTCAGGGCGCTGGAGATAAGTGACCTGCTGAGCAGTTTTTAGTTATAGTCTTCAGCTTTGGGGACATGGACAAGACCCTGGGTCTGTGTTGCAGCAGGCTAGTGTGTCTGACTCAAGAAGGCAGGGTTCTGGAGGCCCAGGCTGGCAGGGAAAACAGGCTCAGAGGTAATTTCAGCACATCAGGTGACAGTCCCAAGGGGGTCTCTGTGACCGAACCTATCACAGAAGTCTTTCTTCACACATTGCTAGGGCCCTACCAAATTCACAGTCCATTCTGATCAATTTCATGGTCATTTTAAAAATCGTAAATTTCATGATTTCAGATTTTTAAATCTGAAATTTCACGGTGTTGTAATTGTAGGGGTCCTGACTCAAAAAGGACCTGTGTGTGTGTGTGTGTGTGTGTGTGTGTGTGTGTGTGTGGAGGGGGGGTCACAAGGTTATTGGGTAGGGGTGGTTGCAATACTGCTATCCTTACTTCTGCCGTCAAGGCTGGGCAGCTGGAGAGCGATGGCTGCTGGCCGGGAGCCCAGCTCTAAAGGCAGAGCCGCCACCAGCAGCAGTAAGGATGGCCTGGTATGGTATTGTCCCCCTTACTTCTGCACTAGATGGACCATGGTCCAGCAGTGCTTAGGCTTACCAAAGGGATTGGCTATTTCTATTGAGACCAAGAATGTCCAGAGTGATGAGAACTTATGAGACAATTTGGGAAGGGATATTGAAACACCTGTTTCAGGTCTATTGTCCACTTAGAGAGCAAGCTGAGATGGTCATCTTGAGAGGGCAGATCCTCCCACATCTGTTTACTGAGAGGGTCTGTACTTTCCTCTAGAGGACCATCTGGATCTGAAACATCTCATACCGGCCACTGCTGGCGATTGACTGAAAAGGCCCATGGCCTGACCCAACCTGGCAATTCCCATGCTCCTAAAATATCTGCAGTCATTTGGGAAAGGCCCAAGTCAGTTCTACAGGACAGCGCCCCTTGCAAGTGATCTCAAATGCACGGGGGTCCGCAGACTATGACTAAGACTTGCAAAGGGGCCCACCCCTCCAGTCAACATTGCTTAGGGGGCTGCAAGTGAAAGAAGATTGAAACCACTGTCCTAGACCAAGAGCAAGGCCCCAGACAGACCAGTAGCAGTTTGGGCAGAGCACTCATTGCAGGGGGCCGGGGGCAGAAGACCCTGCATTGTGTCCCTTCAATATATTAGGTACCGTGAGAACTGGAAGCTGGGTCTGAGTTTCATTATGATGTGGATTGAAAAAAGTAACCTCTTTTTTTTCAGAATGGAATTCTTGTTTTCCACGGATCTGCACAGCAAAGCACCTTGCATATTATCCCAGCACGAATGAGCTTGTACAGAAGACATCACCTGCACCCTGGCTGGAAGGACCAGGTCTCCTGGGGCCCTGGCTGGAGGGACCAGGTCTCCTGGGGCCCTGGCTAAAAGCGTTGGATCATATTAAAGAAATTCTGTATTAAAATCACAAATGAGTTTGATTCCCCATAGTTTAAATTCCAGGGTATTACTAATTAAGAGGGAAGTCTCTTGGTTTTTGGCTGCTAATTGTGTTCGTACATCCTAAGACAGAATCTGTTCTCAAAGCAATACTTTGTAACAACAACTACTCACACCGAGAGAGACTCCAAGCGATCCTTTGTAAAAACAGAAACAGCACCCAGAGACTCCCCGCCCTTTTGTTGTATTTCTCTCGCTTTGTTAACAATTGTGATTAAAATAGAGATAGAGGATGGATGGGGATGGAGGCTTGGGGTGGATAAGAAATGAATGATCAGGGAGCCTAAGAATCTAGTGTCCATCAGCCGAAGAAGGCGTCAAGTGGACACAACCAGAGGACCCCCGGAGGGCAGACTGGAACCCACCCAACAGCCTCAAGGATGGGAGAAGCGAAGAACAAGATCACACCTGGCAGCACAGAGCCGTCAAGAATGTGCCATCTGCTGATTGATTCAGCAACAGCGTGATGAAGCAATTCCCATAGACTGGCACAGGAAGAAATTCCTATAAAAATGGACTCTAGAAAGTGAGAACTTTGGGGTCTGATTCTGCAAACCAACTTCCAGGAGAGTCAGATGAGCATCCGACAAGGCCCTGCTCCCTCCTCGTGTCCAGGCCACCTGGCCAGTGGCTTGGCACGAGCAACTCTAGGGCTGGTAACTATGATAACAACCTTGCAGAACCTGTGTGTGTGTGTTTGTATGAATGAATGTGTGAATAAATATGAGATTGAATGGAATGTTATAGCTATAACTAACTGCTTACTGTGATTCTTTCTGTATTCACAATAAATGTGGCATTTTGCCTTTTCCCCTTTAATAAGATCCTGCTGGTTTTTATTTTATCAGTATAACATTTTGGTGGAGAATTGTGAAAGGGGGAATATTGGAAAAAACCCTCCGTTATTGTAAATATTGGTGTGCACACCGCCAGCTCTATTTAGCTCGGCATTTCTATTTGGTTAACCAGACCTGCTGGCCTCCAGGAGGCAGAGGTAAAATATACAGAGCTCTTATTATTAAGCTACGATTACAGAATCCAAGTCCTATTGTTCACTGAAGTATCAGGGGCAACAAGAAGGCGTAAGGGCCAGGCAGTGCTGCTCGCTGGAACAAGGAGTAGCAGGATCAGAGGATCTCGGCTGTGTCCCTCGCTGACCTGTGCCAGGTGTGACGAGGAAATTTGAGAAGCTACAATTTCAGAATCTAGGCTGGGTCCCTCACTGAGTAATACCAGGAGTCACAAAGAGATTGAAATGCCCGTGTTAAGACGTTTAAAAGAAAACAGTGTAAGTCAGTACCAGAGGGAGGGGGAGGGATAGCTCAGTGGTTTGCGCGTTAGCCTGCTTAAACCTAGGGTAGTGAGTTCAGTCCTTGAGGGGGCCATTTAGGGATCTGGGGCAAAAATTGGGGATTGGTCCTGCTTTGAGCAAGGGGTTGGACTAGATGGCCTCCTGAGGTCCCTTCCAACCCTGATATTCTATGAATGGAGTCAGAAGGAACTCCAACCTCACCTTTTGTTAAAGAAATTACACCTTTTAAACAAATCCTTCAAAAATTTGGGCACAGTCCTTGGACTAAACAAGCCCTGGCTGATGTCTGGACTAGTTCAGACCTAGAGGATAGATTGGCTCAGTATATCCTCATATACAAACCTCCTAGAGCTGCCAACAGAGATGCAGCAGCAACTTGGTTGTAGCGGGAGACCTTTAATGATTCCTGCCTCTGCTTGTCTTCATGTAAAGAGGAAAAGGCATCTTTACAGGAAAAGCCAAACCAAAAGGGAGCAGACAATTGGAAGGTGCTGGCTATAAATACCCAGCGTCAGCTGGAAATAATGAAAGAGGCACTCCAGGAATGCAGAGAGAGAGCGATTCCCGGCAGACCAAGCTAAAGCCTCTGAGAAAACTGAAAGAGAGAATCATGTGCTCCAAGGTATGGTAAAGAAATGAACCTTGAAGCAGGGCCGAGCACCTGTAAATCACAGTCGTTGTGAGTCTGAGACAAAAATTGGGCTTTGCCACTAAACAGGTAACTGCCATTAGAGCGGGTGAAGGGGGAGAAGGTCCTATGTACGGCACTCTGCACTCCCAGGCATAATTACGAAGAGAAAAGAGAGTGAAAAGTTAACTCTGCAGAGGCTGGAGGGAATTAAGCAGCTAAACTTTGTGAAAATGTTAAAAAGGAAAAGTGTGAGAGAAAGAGCATTCTTGGTTTCTTTGCAGCCATTCTGAAGGAAAAATGGGCCCTTTTCCAAAGGAATGTCTGTAAATAAGCCAGGCAAAAATGAACTATCCGATTGAAATCGTTTGACTATGGACAATTTAGTCAAATTTGCTAAAAGAACAGAAGGGGGTTCTATTGGAACGTAACTGCCTCAAATGTATAAAGCTCCTGCTCCCCCAAAGCATAGGATCCTGCCACTTGAACTGAGAAAGCATCTCTGCGGGTTGGAGGGATAGCTCAGTGGTTTGAACATTGGCCTGCTAAATCCAGAGTTGTGAGTTCAATCCTTGAGGGGGCCATCTGGGATCTGGGGCAAAAATTGGGGATTGGGCCTGCTTTGAGCAGGAGGTTGGACTAGATACCTCCTGAGGTCCCTTCTAATCCTGATATTCTGTGAATGTAGGATGTAAAAAACAGAGCAATGTGGAAGGGATGTTAAGGAAAAGAAAATGTGTATCTATCTGTGTGTGTGTAAATATGTAAAGTTCTAAGGACCAATTGGTTTTGTTTTTGTTTTAAATAATGCCACTAAAAATCCATTTGACTCTTTAATTCAAAGTTGCAAAACTGACAGACCTTTTTGCTAGACACAGGTGATTAGTGTTGTTTGGCTTTGGGATTTGGCATTTAACCCTTAAAAGGTAACTCCATGCTTTACAGGTTTCAGAGGAACAGCCGTGTTAGTCTGTATTCGCAAAAAGAAAAGGAGTACTTGTGGCACCTTAGAGACTAACCAATTTATTTGAGCATGAGCTTTCGTGAGCTACAGCTCACTTCATCAGATGTGTACCGTGGAAACTGCAGCAGACTTTATATACACACAGAGAATATGAAACAATACCTCCTCCCACCCCACTGTCCTGCTGGTAATAGCTTATCTAAAGTGATCAACAGGTGGGCCATTTCAGCACAAATCCAGGTTTTCTCACCCTCCACCCCCCCACACAAATTCACTCTCCTGCTGGTGCTAGCCCATCCAAAGTGACAACTCTCTACATAATCAAGTCGGGCTATTTCCTGCATAGATCCAGGTTTTCTCACTTCCCCCCCACCCCCATACACACACAAACTCACTCTCCTGCTGGTAATAGCTCATCTAAACTGACCACTCTCCAAGTTTAAATCCAAGTTAAACCAGAATATCGGGGGGGGGGGTAGGAAAAAACAAGAGGAAACAGGCTACCTTGCATAATGACTTAGCCACTCCCAGTCTCTATTTAAGCCTAAATCAATAGTATCCAATTTGCAAATGAATTCCAATTCAGCAGTTTCTCGCTGAAGTCTGGATTTGAAGTTTTTTTGTTTTAAGATAGCGACCTTCATGTCTGTGATTGCGTGACCAGAGAGATTGAAGTGTTCTCCGACTGGTTTATGAATGTTATAATTCTTGACATCTGATTTGTGTCCATTTATTCTTTTACGTAGAGACTGTCCAGTTTGACCAATGTACATGGCAGAGGGGCATTGCTGGCACATGATGGCATATATCACATTGGTGGATGTGCAGGTGAACGAGCCTCTGATAGTGTGGCTGATGTTAATAGGCACTGTGATGGTGTCCCCTGAATAGATATGTGGGCACAATTGGCAACGGGCTTTCTTGCAAGGATAAGTTCCTGGGTTAGTGGTTCTGTTGTGTGGTATGTGGTTGTTGGTGAGTATTTGCTTCAGGTTGCGGGGCTGTCTGTAAGCAAGGACTGGCCTGTCACCCAAGACTTGTGAGAGTGTGCCAGCAATGCCCCTCTGCCATGTACATTGGTCAAACTGGACAGTCTCTACGTAAAAGAATAAATGGACACAAATCAGATGTCAAGAATTATAACATTCATAAACCAGTCGGAGAACACTTCAATCTCTCTGGTCACGCAATCACAGACATGAAGGTCGCTATCTTAAAACAAAAAAACTTCAAATCCAGACTCCAGCGAGAAACTGCTGAATTGGAATTCATTTGCAAATTGGATACTATTAATTTAGGCTTAAATAGAGACTGGGAGTGGCTAAGTCATTATGCAAGGTAGCCTGTTTCCTCTTGTTTTTTCCTACCCCCCCCCCCCCCCCCGATATTCTGGTTTAACTTGGATTTAAACTTGGAGAGTGGTCAGTTTAGATGAGCTATTACCAGCAGGAGAGTGAGTTTGTGTGTGTATGGGGGTGGGGGGGAAGTGAGAAAACCTGGATCTATGCAGGAATAGCCCGACTTGATTATGTAAAGAGTTGTCACTTTGGATGGGCTAGCACCAGCAGGAGAGTGAATTTGTGTGGGGGGTGGAGGGTGAGAAAACCTGGATTTGTGCTGAAATGGCCCACTTGTTGATCACTTTAGATAAGCTATTACCAGCAGGACAGTGGGGTGGGAGGAGGTATTGTTTCATATTCTCTGTGTGTATATAAAGTCTGCTGCAGTTTCCACGGTACACATCTGATGAAGTGAGCTGTGGCTCACGAAAGTTCATGCTCAAATAAATTGGTTAGTCTCTAAGGTGCCACAAGTACTCCTTTTCTCCATGCTTTACAAAATTTAAAATGTTTTTAAGTTGTGGATGCAGCAGGGCAGTCAAAATCAGGAGAATAGGAAAAAATTCTGGATTCTTTTTGTTTGTTTGGTTTTTGTAACAAAATAGCAGACGAGAGCTGTAGTAAAAAAAATAAAATAAGAAATAAGAAATTAAAAAGGACACCATCCTAGGGCCTAATCCGATCAGCCACACTATCAGAGGCTCGTTCACCTGCACATCTACCAATGTGATCTATGCCATTGTGTCAAGTGGAGTGCCCCAGGGGTTGGTCCTGGGGAGGTTTTGTTCAATATCTTCATAAATGATCTGGAGGATGGTGTGGATTGCACTCTCAGCAAATTTGCGGATAATACTAAACTGGGAGGAGTGGTAGATATGCTGGAGGGCAGGGATAGGATACAGAGGGACCTGGACAAATTGGAGGATTGGGCCAAAAGAAATCTGATGAGGTTCAATAAGGATAAGTGCAGGGTCCTGCACTTAGGATGGAAGAATCCAATGCACCGCTACAGACTAGGGACCGAATGGCTAGGCAGCAGTTCTGCGGAAAAGGACCTAGGGGTGACAGTGGACGAGAAGCTGGATATGAGTCAGCAGTGTGCCCTTGTTGCCAAGAAGGCCAATGGCATTTTGGGATGTATAAGTAGGGGCATAGCGAGCAGATCGAGGGACGTGATCGTTCCCCTCTATTCGACATTGGTGAGGCCTCATCTGGAGTACTGTGTCCAGTTTTGGGCCCCACACTACAAGAAGGATGTGGATAAATTGGAGAGAGTCCAGCGAAGGGCAACAAAAATGATTAGGGAACCAGAACACATGACTTATGAGGAGAGGCTGAGGGAACTGGGATTGTTTAGTCTGCAGAAGAGAAGAATGAGGGGGGATTTGATAGCTGCTTTCAACTACCTGAGAGGTGGTTCCAGAGAGGATGGTTCAAGACTATTCTCAGTGGTAGAAGAGGACAGGACAAGGAGTAATGGTCTCAAGTTGCAGTGGGGGAGGTTTAGGTTGGATATTAGGAAAAACTTTTTCACTAGGAGGGTGGTGAAACACTGGAATGCGTTACCTAGGGAGGTGGTGGAATCTCCTTCCTTAGAAGTTTTTAAGGTCAGGCTTGACAAAGCCCTGGCTGGGATGATTTAATTGGGGATCGGTCCTGCTTTGAGCAGGGGGTTGGACTAGATGACCTCCTGAGGTCCCTTCCAACCCTGATATTCTATGATTCTATGATTCTATGTGCCAGCAATGCCCCTCTGCCATGTACATTGGCCAAACTGGACAGTCTCTATGTAAAAGAATAAATGGACACAAATCAGAAGTCAAGAATTAGAACATTCTAAAACCAGACGGAGAACACTTCAATCTCTCTGGTCACTCGATTACAGACCTAAAAGTGGCAATTCTTCGACAAAAAACTTCAGAAACAGACTCCAAGAACAGGTTTCAGAGTAATAGCCGTGTTAGTCTGTATTCGCAAAAAGAACAGGAGTCCTTGTGGCACCTTAGAGACTAACCAATTTATTGGAGCATGAGCTTTCGTGAGCTACAGCTCACTTCATCGGATGCATACCGTGGAAAATGCAGCAGACATTATATACACACAGAGATCATGAAACAATACCTCCTCCCACCCCACTGTCCTGCTGGTAATAGCCAGCAGGAGAGTGAGTTTGTGTGTGTGTGTCCCCGGGGAAAAAGGGTGGGGGGTGAGAAAGCCTGGATTTGTGCTGGAAATGGCTCATCTTGATTACCATGCACATTGTAGGGAGAGTGGTCACTTTGGATGAGCTATTACCAGCAGGAGAGTGAGTTTGTGTGTATATGGGGGTGGGGGGGTGAGAAAACCTGGATTTGTGCTGGAAATGGCCCACCTTGATTATCATGCACATTGTAGGGAGAGTGGTCACTTTGGATAATTACCAGCAGGAGAGTGAGTTTGTGTGTGTGGTTTTTGGAGGGGAGTGAGGGGGTGAGAGAACCTGGATTTGTGCAGGAAATGGCCCACCTTGATTATCATACACATTGTGAAGAGAGTTGTCACTTTGGATGGGCTATTACCAGCAGGAGAGTGAGTTTGTGTGGGGGGGCGGAGGGTGAGAAAACCTGGATTTGTGCTGGAAATGGCCCAACTTGATGATCACTTTAGCTAAGCTATTACCAGCAGGACAGTGGGGTGGGAGGAGGTATTGTTTCATGATCTCTGTGTGTATATAATGTCTGCTGCAGTTTCCACGGTATGCATCCGATGACGTGAGCTGTAGCTCACGAAAGCTTACGCTCAAATAAATTGGTTAGTCTCTAAGGTGCCACAAGTCCTCCTTTTCTTTAGACTCCAAGAAGAGACTGCTGAATTGGAATTAATTTGTAAACTGGATACAATTAATTTAGGCTTGAATAGAGACTGGGAGTGGATGGGTCATTACACAAAGTAAAACTATTTCCCCTTGTCTATTTCCCCTCCTGCTGTTCTTGTAAACTGCTGGAAATGGCCCACCTTGATTATCACTACAGAAGGTTCCCGCCCCCGCTCTCCTGCTGGTAATAGCTCACCTTTCCTGATCACTCTCGTTACAATCTGTCTGGTAACACCCATTGTTTCGTGTTCTCTGTGTATATATATCTCCCCGCTGTATTTTCCACTGAATGCATCCGATGAAGTGAGTGTAGCTCACGAAAGCTTATGCTCTAATAAATTGGTTAGTCTCTAAGGTGCCACAAGTCCTCCTTTTCTTTTTATGGATACAGACTAACACGGCTGCTATTCTGAAAACAAAAAGAAGCAATGTTAGAAATACTGAGCCTTAAAATGGCTCTGTATAATCAGACTGTCACTTGGATAAAAGTACATGAAAACTCTGTAAGCACAAAAAAAATAGGTTTCAGAGGAACAGCCGTGTTAGTCTGTATTCGCAAAAAGAAAAGGAGGACTTGTGGCACCTTAGAGACTAACCAATTTATTTGAGCATGAGCTTTCGTGAGCTACAGCTCACTTCATCAGATGTATACCGTGGAAACTGCAGCAGACTTTATATACACACAGAGAATATGAAACAATACCTCCTCCCACCCCACTGTCCTGCTGGTAATAGCTTATCTAAAGTGATCATCAGGTGGGCCATTTCCAGCACAAATCCAGGTTTTCTCACCCTCCACCCCCCCCACACAAATTCACTCTCCTGCTGGTGCTAGCCCATCCAAAGTGACAACTCTTTACATAATCAAGTCGGGCTATTTCCTGCATAGATCCAGGTTTTCTCACATCCCCCCCGCCCCATACACACACAAACTCACTCTCCTGCTGGTAATAGCTCATCTAAACTGACCACTCTCCAAGTTTAAATCCAAGTAAACCAGAACATCGGGGGGGGGGGGGGGGGGGGGGGGGAAAAAACAAGAGGAAACAGGCTACCTTGCATAATGACTTAGTCACTCCCAGTCTCTATTTAAGCCTAAATTAATAGTATCCAATTTGCAAATGAATTCCAATTCAGCAGTTTCTCGCTGGAGTCTGGATTTGAAGTTTTTTTGTTTTAAGATAGCGACCTTCATGTCTGTGATTGCGTGACCAGAGAGATTGAAGTGTTCTCCGACTGGTTTATGAATGTTATAATTCTTGACATCTGATTTGTGTCCATTTATTCTTTTACGTAGAGACTGTCCAGTTTGACCAATGTACATGGCAGAGGGGCATTGCTGGCACATGATGGCATATATCACATTGGTGGATGTGCAGGTGAACGAGCCTCTGATAGTGTGGCTGATGTTATTAGGCCCTGTGATGGTGTCCCCTGAATAGATATGTGGGCACAGTTGGCAACGGGCTTTGTTGCAAGGATAAGTTCCTGGGTTAGTGGTTCTGTTGTGTGGTATGTGGTTGTTGGTGAGTATTTGCTTCAGGTTGTGGGGCTGTCTGTAGGCAAGGACTGGCCTGTCTCCCAAGACTTGTGAGAGTGTTGGGTCATCCTTTAGGATAGGTTGTAGATCCTTAATAATGCGTTGGAGGGGTTTTAGTTGGGGGCTGAAGGTGACCGCTAGTGGCGTTCTGTTATTTTCTTTGTTAGGCTTGTCCTGTAGTAGGTAACTTCTGGGAACTCTTCTGGCTCTATCAATCTGTTTCTTTACTTCAGCAGGTGGGTATTGTAGTTGTAAGAAAGCTTGACAGAGATCTTGTAGGTGTTTGTCTCTGTCTGAGGGGTTGGAGCAAATGCGGTTGTATCGCAGAGCTTGGCTGTAGACGATGGATCGTGTGGTGTGGTCAGGGTGAAAGCTGGAGGCATGCAGGTAGGAATAGCGGTCAGTAGGTTTCCGGTATAGGGTGGTGTTTATGTGGCCATTGTTTATTAGCACTGTAGTGTCCAGGAAGTGGATCTCTTGTGTGGACTGGACCAGGCTGAGGTTGGTGGTGGGATGGAAATTGTTGAAATCATGGTGGAATTCCTCAAGGGCTTCTGTTCCATGGGTCCAGATGATGAAGATGTCATCAATATAGCGCAAGTAGAGTAGGGGCTTTAGGGGACGAGAGCTGAGGAAGCGTTGTTCTAAATCAGCCATAAAAATGTTGGCATACTGTGGGGCCATGCCGGTACCCATAGCAGTGCCGCTGATCTGAAGGTATACATTGTCCCCAAATGTGAAATAGTTATGGGTAAGGACAAAGTCACAAAGTTCAGCCACCAGGTTAGCCGTGACATTATCGGGGATAGTGTTCCTGACGGCCTGTAGTCCATCTTTGTGTGGATTGTTGGTGTAGAGGGCTTCTACATCCATAGTGGCCAGGATGGTGTTATCAGGAAGATCACCGATGGATTGAAGTTTCCTCAGGAAGTCAGTGGTGTCTCGAAGGTAGCTGGGAGTGCTGGTAGCGTAGGGCCTGAGGAGGGAGTCTACATAGCCAGACAATCCTGCTGTCAGGGTGCCAATGCCTGAGATGATGGGGCGCCCAGGATTTCCAGGTTTATGGATCTTGGGTAGTAGATAGAATATCCCAGGTCGGGGTTCCAGGGGTGTGTCTGTGCGGATTTGATCTTGTGCTTTTTCAGGAAGTTTCTTGAGCAAATGCTGTAGTTGCTTTTGGTAACTCTCAGTGGGATCATAGGGTAATGGCTTGTAGAAACTCGTGTTGGAGAGCTGCCGAGCAGCCTCTTGTTCATATTCCGACCTATTCATGATGACAACAGCACCTCCTTTGTCAGCCTTTTTGATTATGATGTCAGAGTTGTTTCTGAGGCTGTGGATGGCATTGCGTTCCGCACGGCTGTGGTTATGGGGCAAGTGATGCTGCTTTTCCACAATTTCAGCCCGTGCACGTCGGCGGAAGCACTCTATGTAGAAGTCCAGTCTGCTGTTTCCACCAATGTGATATATGCCATCATGTGCCAGCAATGCCCCTCTGCCATGTACATTGGTCAAACTGGACAGTCTCTACGTAAAAGAATAAATGGACACAAATCAGATGTCAAGAATTATAACATTCATAAACCAGTCGGAGAACACTTCAATCTCTCTGGTCACGCAATCACAGACATGAAGGTCGCTATCTTAAAACAAAAAAACTTCAAATCCAGACTCCAGCGAGAAACTGCTGAATTGGAATTCATTTGCAAATTGGATACTATTAATTTAGGCTTAAATAGAGACTGGGAGTGACTAAGTCATTATGCAAGGTAGCCTGTTTCCTCTTGTTTTTTCCTACCCCCCCCCCCCCCAGATGTTCTGGTTTAACTTGGATTTAAACTTGGAGAGTGGTCAGTTTAGATGAGCTATTACCAGCAGGAGAGTGAGTTTGTGTGTGTATGGGGGTGGGGGGGATGTGAGAAAACCTGGATCTATGCAGGAAATAGCCCGACTTGATTATGTAAAGAGTTGTCACTTTGGATGGGCTAGCACCAGCAGGAGAGTGAATTTGTGTGGGGGGGTGGAGGGTGAGAAAACCTGGATTTGTGCTGGAAATGGCCCAACTTGATGATCACTTTAGCTAAGCTATTACCAGCAGGACAGTGGGGTGGGAGGAGGTATTGTTTCATGATCTCTGTGTGTATATAATGTCTGCTGCAGTTTCCACGGTATGCATCCGATGACGTGAGCTGTAGCTCACGAAAGCTTACGCTCAAATAAATTGGTTAGTCTCTAAGGTGCCACAAGTCCTCCTTTTCTTTAGACTCCAAGAAGAGACTGCTGAATTGGAATTAATTTGTAAACTGGATACAATTAATTTAGGCTTGAATAGAGACTGGGAGTGGATGGGTCATTACACAAAGTGAAACTATTTCCCCTTGTCTATTTCCCCTCCTGCTGTTCTTGTAAACTGCTGGAAATGGCCCACCTTGATTATCACTACAGAAGGTTCCCGCCCCCGCTCTCCTGCTGGTAATAGCTCACCTTTCCTGATCACTCTCGTTACAATCTGTCTGGTAACACCCATTGTTTCGTGTTCTCTGTGTATATATATCTCCCCGCTGTATTTTCCACTGAATGCATCCGATGAAGTGAGTGTAGCTCACGAAAGCTTATGCTCTAATAAATTGGTTAGTCTCTAAGGTGCCACAAGTCCTCCTTTTCTTTTTATGGATACAGACTAACACGGCTGCTATTCTGAAAACAAAAAGAAGCAATGTTAGAAATACTGAGCCTTAAAATGGCTCTGTATAATCAGACTGTCACTTGGATAAAAGTACATGAAAACTCTGTAAGCACAAAAAAAATAGGTTTCAGAGGAACAGCCGTGTTAGTCTGTATTCGCAAAAAGAAAAGGAGGACTTGTGGCACCTTAGAGACTAACCAATTTATTTGAGCATGAGCTTTCGTGAGCTACAGCTCACTTCATCAGATGTATACCGTGGAAACTGCAGCAGACTTTATATACACACAGAGAATATGAAACAATACCTCCTCCCACCCCACTGTCCTGCTGGTAATAGCTTATCTAAAGTGATCATCAGGTGGGCCATTTCCAGCACAAATCCAGGTTTTCTCACCCTCCACCCCCCCCACACAAATTCACTCTCCTGCTGGTGCTAGCCCATCCAAAGTGACAACTCTTTACATAATCAAGTCGGGCTATTTCCTGCATAGATCCAGGTTTTCTCACATCCCCCCCGCCCCATACACACACAAACTCACTCTCCTGCTGGTAATAGCTCATCTAAACTGACCACTCTCCAAGTTTAAATCCAAGTTAAACCAGAACATCGGGGGGGGGGGGGGGGGGAGGAAAAAACAAGAGGAAACAGGCTACCTTGCATAATGACTTAGTCACTCCCAGTCTCTATTTAAGCCTAAATTAATAGTATCCAATTTGCAAATGAATTCCAATTCAGCAGTTTCTCGCTGGAGTCTGGATTTGAAGTTTTTTTGTTTTAAGATAGCGACCTTCATGTCTGTGATTGCGTGACCAGAGAGATTGAAGTGTTCTCCGACTGGTTTATGAATGTTATAATTCTTGACATCTGATTTGTGTCCATTTATTCTTTTACGTAGAGACTGTCCAGTTTGACCAATGTACATGGCAGAGGGGCATTGCTGGCACATGATGGCATATATCACATTGGTGGATGTGCAGGTGAACGAGCCTCTGATAGTGTGGCTGATGTTATTAGGCCCTGTGATGGTGTCCCCTGAATAGATATGTGGGCACAGTTGGCAACGGGCTTTGTTGCAAGGATAAGTTCCTGGGTTAGTGGTTCTGTTGTGTGGTATGTGGTTGTTGGTGAGTATTTGCTTCAGGTTGTGGGGCTGTCTGTAGGCAAGGACTGGCCTGTCTCCCAAGACTTGTGAGAGTGTTGGGTCATCCTTTAGGATAGGTTGTAGATCCTTAATAATGCGTTGGAGGGGTTTTAGTTGGGGGCTGAAGGTGACCGCTAGTGGCGTTCTGTTATTTTCTTTGTTAGGCCTGTCCTGTAGTAGGTAACTTCTGGGAACTCTTCTGGCTCTATCAATCTGTTTCTTTACTTCAGCAGGTGGGTATTGTAGTTGTAAGAAAGCTTGTCAGAGATCTTGTAGGTGTTTGTCTCTGTCTGAGGGGTTGGAGCAAATGCGGTTGTATCGCAGAGCTTGGCTGTAGACGATGGATCGTGTGGTGTGGTCAGGGTGAAAGCTGGAGGCATGCAGGTAGGAATAGCGGTCAGTAGGTTTCCGGTATAGGGTGGTGTTTATGTGGCCATTGTTTATTAGCACTGTAGTGTCCAGGAAGTGGATCTCTTGTGTGGACTGGACCAGGCTGAGGTTGGTGGTGGGATGGAAATTGTTGAAATCATGGTGGAATTCCTCAAGGGCTTCTGTTCCATGGGTCCAGATGATGAAGATGTCATCAATATAGCGCAAGTAGAGTAGGGGCTTTAGGGGACGAGAGCTGAGGAAGCGTTGTTCTAAATCAGCCATAAAAATGTTGGCATACTGTGGGGCCATGCCGGTACCCATAGCAGTGCCGCTGATCTGAAGGTATACATTGTCCCCAAATGTGAAATAGTTATGGGTAAGGACAAAGTCACAAAGTTCAGCCACCAGGTTAGCCGTGACATTATCGGGGATAGTGTTCCTGACGGCCTGTAGTCCATCTTTTTGTGGATTGTTGGTGTAGAGGGCTTCTACATCCATAGTGGCCAGGATGGTGTTATCAGGAAGATCACCGATGGATTGAAGTTTCCTCAGGAAGTCAGTGGTGTCTCGAAGGTAGCTGGGAGTGCTGGTAGCGTAGGGCCTGAGGAGGGAGTCTACATAGCCAGACAATCCTGCTGTCAGGGTGCCAATGCCTGAGATGATGGGGCGCCCAGGATTTCCAGGTTTATGGATCTTGGGTAGTAGATAGAATATCCCAGGTCGGGGTTCCAGGGGTGTGTCTGTGCGGATTTGATCTTGTGCTTTTTCAGGAAGTTTCTTGAGCAAATGCTGTAGTTGCTTTTGGTAACTCTCAGTGGGATCATAGGGTAATGGCTTGTAGAAACTCGTGTTGGAGAGCTGCCGAGCAGCCTCTTGTTCATATTCCGACCTATTCATGATGACAACAGCACCTCCTTTGTCAGCCTTTTTGATTATGATGTCAGAGTTGTTTCTGAGGCTGTGGATGGCATTGCGTTCCGCACGGCTGTGGTTATGGGGCAAGTGATGCTGCTTTTCCACAATTTCAGCCCGTGCACGTCGGCGGAAGCACTCTATGTAGAAGTCCAGTCTGCTGTTTCCACCAATGTGATATATGCCATCATGTGCCAGCAATGCCCCTCTGCCATGTACATTGGTCAAACTGGACAGTCTCTACGTAAAAGAATAAATGGACACAAATCAGATGTCAAGAATTATAACATTCATAAACCAGTCGGAGAACACTTCAATCTCTCTGGTCACGCAATCACAGACATGAAGGTCGCTATCTTAAAACAAAAAAACTTCAAATCCAGACTCCAGCGAGAAACTGCTGAATTGGAATTCATTTGCAAATTGGATACTATTAATTTAGGCTTAAATAGAGACTGGGAGTGACTAAGTCATTATGCAAGGTAGCCTGTTTCCTCTTGTTTTTTCCTACCCCCCCCCCCAGATGTTCTGGTTTAACTTGGATTTAAACTTGGAGAGTGGTCAGTTTAGATGAGCTATTACCAGCAGGAGAGTGAGTTTGTGTGTGTATGGGGGTGGGGGGGATGTGAGAAAACCTGGATCTATGCAGGAAATAGCCCGACTTGATTATGTAAAGAGTTGTCACTTTGGATGGGCTAGCACCAGCAGGAGAGTGAATTTGTGTGGGGGGGTGGAGGGTGAGAAAACCTGGATTTGTGCTGGAAATGGCCCAACTTGATGATCACTTTAGCTAAGCTATTACCAGCAGGACAGTGGGGTGGGAGGAGGTATTGTTTCATGATCTCTGTGTGTATATAATGTCTGCTGCAGTTTCCACGGTATGCATCCGATGACGTGAGCTGTAGCTCACGAAAGCTTACGCTCAAATAAATTGGTTAGTCTCTAAGGTGCCACAAGTCCTCCTTTTCTTTAGACTCCAAGAAGAGACTGCTGAATTGGAATTAATTTGTAAACTGGATACAATTAATTTAGGCTTGAATAGAGACTGGGAGTGGATGGGTCATTACACAAAGTGAAACTATTTCCCCTTGTCTATTTCCCCTCCTGCTGTTCTTGTAAACTGCTGGAAATGGCCCACCTTGATTATCACTACAGAAGGTTCCCGAATAGATATACGTATAG